>NW_022145598.1:34917557-35350057 GCF_000002235.5 Strongylocentrotus purpuratus
TTAGAGAAAGAAGACGACTCGACTCTTAATCCTTGGGTGTATTCAGTTTCCCCTCCTGCCCGCGCAAAGCGCGGAAGCTTTGCCCTTTTATTAATTATTATAGAAAGAAAGATTTGTTGCACCATTCTCGACTCTTATTACTTGACTGAATTCACCCCCCCCCCCCTCCCGCGCGAAGCACGGAAGCTTTGGCCTTTCATAGTTTAATGAAAATTATTAGAGAAAGAAGATGATTCGTTGTACCGTCATCGACTCTTAATCCTTGTCTGAATTAGTTCCCGTCCCCCCCCCTCCCACGCGTAGCGCTGAAGCTTTGACGTTTAATTAATTATAAGGAAAAGGAGACGATTCTTTGTACCATTCTCGACTCTTAAAGGTAATACAAAGTTTTGGTATGGGGTCGTGAATTTGGTTCAAATGAACATATTGGAAGCATATTGCTATCCTACAATATTCACTGATCGTTGTCGCGGTCGAAATCGACTCTAAAGTTGTGAAATTGTAATAATAAACACTTTATGTTGTATAGCTCCCTCTCAAGGCCCATATATTATTAAGCTAGTCATTCATGGGAATGACTAGGCGTTGTGGCGTGCGCCTGTAATCCAGCTAAAAGTGGAAGTTTTACAACTGATTCACCGAGGACGCAGGTTCGAAACTGAGTCACGTCTTTCGATGGTGACGTTTAAAGGTCGGTGTCCCAGACGTAAATAATCATATCTAATTGATACAACTCTGTAAAAACCCAATACACACACACACACACACACATATAAAACAATGTATTTTGACTAAATCGACCGATTAGCTATTCCCGTTCGGTAATTATATACCAAAACTACATATTATGAATTTTCCATGGTCGCAGCTACATTGTACGGCCGTAGGAGCTATTTGAAATCAATAACATTTACCGGGAGCACCGGTAAATCTTTATATTCAATTTTTCTCGAAAGCAGAAGTGTTTTAAGGGGCTAAAATTTCTAGTGCTTTTATACATCCACAGGGGCATCCAAATTATCAAAATTTTAAAGATTCACTATCACGCCATTTTTCAAATTTCCCAAAACTTTGTAATACCTTTAATCCTTGTCTGAAATTAAGTTCCCGTCCCCCCCCCCCCCCCCCTCCAGCGCGTAGCGCTGAAGCTTTGACGTTTTATTAAATTATATGGAAAAGGAGACGATTCTTTGTACCATCTCGACTCTTAATCCTTGTCTGAATTGAGTTCCCGTCCCCCCCCCCCCCGCGCGTAGCGCTGAAGCTTTGACGTTTAATTAAATTATAAGGAAAGGAGGCGATTCTTTGTACCATTCTCGACTCTTCCTTGTCTGAATTAAGTTTTCCCTTGCCCGTGTGATGCGCCTAAGCTTTGACGGTTCATTAAATTATTAGAGGAAGAAGACGAATCGTTTTTAACCATTCTCGTCTCTTAATCCTTCTTTGAATTCAGTTTTCTTCCCCCTCCACGCGCGAAGCGCGGAGGCTTTGACGTTTCATTAAATTATTAGAGAGAGAAGACGATTCGTTGTACCGTTCTCGACTCTTAATCCTTGTCTGAATTGAGTTCCCGCCCCCTCCCGCGCAAAGCGCGAAGCTTTGACGTTACATTAAATTATAAGGGAAAGGAGACGATTCTTTGTACCATTCTCGACTCTTAATCATTGTCTAAATTGAGTTCCCGTCCCCCCCCCCCTCCTCCAGCGCGAAGCGCGGAAACGTTGACGTTTCATTAAAGTATTAGAGAAAGAAGATGATTCGTTGTACCGTCATCGACTCTTAATCCTTGTCTGAATTAAGTTTTCCCTTGGCCGCGCGTAGCGCGTAAGCTTTTGACAGTTTATTAAATTATTATCCTTCTTTTGAATTCAGTTTTTCCCCCCCACACGAAGCGCTGAAACGACGTTTCATTAAATTATTAGAGAAAGAAGATGATTCGTTGCACCGTCATCGACTCTTTAAGCTTGTCTGAATTAAGTCCCCCCCCCCCCATTCTCGCGCGAAGCGCGGAAGCTTTGACGTTTCATTAGATTATTAGAGAAGAAGACGATTCGTTGTACCGTTCTCGACTCTTAATTCTTGTCTGAATTGAGTTCCCGCCCCCCCCCCCTCCCGAGCGAAGCGCGAAAACGTTGACGTTTCATTAAATTATTTGAGAAAGAAAATGATTCGTTTTTACCATTCTCGACTCCCAATCCTTGTCTGATTCAGTTGCCCCCCTCCTGAGCGATGCGCGGAAGCTTTGACATTTCATTAAATTATTGGAGAGAGAAGACGATTCGTTGTACCGTTCTCGACTCTTAATCCTTGTCTGAATTGAGTTCCCGCCCCCTCCCGCGCAAAGCGCGGAAGCTTTGACGTTACATTAAATTATAAGGGAAAGGAGACGATTCTTTGTACCATTCTCGACTCTTAATCATTGTCTAAATTGAGTTCCCGTCCCCCCCCCCCCTCCTCCAGCGCGAAGCGCGG
The DNA here is from genome assembly GCF_000002235.5 of Strongylocentrotus purpuratus. Taxonomy (NCBI): domain Eukaryota; kingdom Metazoa; phylum Echinodermata; class Echinoidea; order Camarodonta; family Strongylocentrotidae; genus Strongylocentrotus; species Strongylocentrotus purpuratus. Next base: position 34,920,030 of record NW_022145598.1, read on the forward strand.
AAACGTTGACGTTTCATTAAAGTATTAGAGAAAGAAGATGATTCGTTGTACCGTCATCGACTCTTAATCCTTGTCTGAATTAAGTTTTCCCTTGGCCGCGCGTAGCGCGTAAGCTTTGACAGTTTATTAAATTATTATCCTTCTTTGAATTCAGTTTTTTCCCTCCCACACGAAGCGCTGAAACGACGTTTCATTAAATTATTAGAGAAGAAGATGATTCGTTGCACCGTCATCGACTCTTTATCCTTGTCTGAATTAAGTCCCCCCCCCCCCCCATTCTCGCGCGAAGCGCGGAAGCTTTGACGTTTCATTAGATTATTAGAGAAAGAAGACGATTCGTTGTACCGTTCTCGACTCTTAATTCTTGTCTGAATTGAGTTCCCGCCCCCCCCCCCCCCCCCCCCCTCCGAGCGAAGCGCGGAAACGTTGACGTTTCATTAAATTATTTGAGAAAGAAAATGATTCGTTTTAACCATTCTCGACTCCCATCCTTGTCTGAATTCAGTTGCCCCCCTCCTGAGCGATGCGCGGAAGCTTTGACATTTCATTAAATTATTGGAGAGAGAAGACGATTCGTTGTACCGTTCTCGACTCTTAATCCTTGTCTGAATTGAGTTCCCGCCCCCTCCCGCGCAAAGCGCGGAAGCTTTGACGTTACATAAATTATAAGGGAAAGGAGACGATTCTTTGTACCATTCTCGACTCTTAATCATTGTCTAAATTGAGTTCCCCGTCCCCCCCTCCTCCAGCGCGAAGCGCGGAAACGTTGACGTTTCATTAAAGTATTAGAGAAAGAAGATGATTCGTTGTACCGTCATCGACTCTTAATCCTTGTCTGAATTAAGTTTTTCCCTTGGCCGCGCGTAGCGCGTAAGCTTTGACAGTTTATTAAATTATTATCCTTCTTTGAATTCAGTTTTTCCCCTCCCACACACGAAGCGCTGAAACGACGTTTCATTAAATTATTAGAGAAAGAAGATGATTCGTTGCACCGTCATCGACTCTTTATCCTTGTCTGAATTAAGTCCCCCCCCCCCCCCCCCCCACCCTTCTCGCGCGAAGCGCGGAAGCTTTGACGTTTCATTAGATTATTAGAGAAAGAAGACGATTCGTTGTAACCGTTCTCGACTCTTAATTCTTGTCTGAATTGAGTTCCCGCCCCCCCCCCCCCTCCCGAGCGAAGCGCGGAAACGTTGACGTTTCATTAAATTATTTGAGAAAGAAAATGATTCGTTTTACACATTCTCGACTCCCAATCCTTGTCTGAATTCAGTTGCCCCCCTCCTGAGCGATGCGCGGAAGCTTTGACATTTCATTAAATTATTGGAGAAAGAAGACGGTTCGTTGTACCGTTCTCTATTACACCTCCATGGATAAATCACGGCCGGAGCGTCATAATTTTGTGTTATCGGGCGAGGGCCGCGGCCGAGGAGGCCAAGGCGTAGCGACCAAGCGAGATTTTGCAATGTTGAATGCTGAAATTATGCATTCTAAAAAATTCCTAAGCCCGATATGTACGTTCTTTCTTTCCGCTATATTTATTCTAGCTATATTTCTAAATTTCCTGGGAGACTTGTCCCCATATCGGGCCTAGGATCGCCGCCCCCTGTCCATGATTACTACCAACATGAGTTCTAATACAATCACAAGTCGATACGAGCTGAATCCAAATGAAGGGCAAAATAAGAGTTGTGAAGCGGCCCTACCGTTAATTTAAAATTTGAATGTGGAGTATATAACTTCTATTTAAAAGACATCCAAAATATTGTGCCCTTTTCAAATTTCTCACTAAAGAGTGATGACCGCAGGGGCTGTTTTTAACGTTTAACTTTGAATCCGCGGCTCGATCGAGATTTTATATGCGGCCGGCCCGGCCCCCCTCTATTCAATAACGTTTGCCAATGAGCCTTCTGGAATGTCCCCTAATCTCCCGATTACAGTTTTCCCATATTTGTCGTTACTGTCACTTAGCGCCATTTCCTTGCCTTTCCCCCTTTCTCACCGACTTTTCTTTTCCCCCACCCCCCCCCCCCTCTCACCCTCTCAGTGTTATCTAGGGTACGCACATGTATGTTCCCCAGGCGCGTACACAGTGGGGGGGGGGGGATTAGGGGGTTACCCCCCCCTTTAGTAATTTTTTGTGAGTAAACCCCCCTAAATTTCTCTAAACCCCCCCCCCCCTTTTTGGATTTTTTTTTTTATTTTTTTTTTATTAAAAAAAAATAAAAATAAAAATATTCCCATGGTTGACCTCTTAGCCCCCCTCCCCCCCCCCCCCCCCCCCGCTTTTTCAGCGGTCGGCTGAGTCGTTGCGATTTTTTTGGGACCAAAAAAAACAAAAAAAAGTGACCTCTTACCCCCCCTATTAACCTCCGCCGCTGCGCTGGCTGAGTCGTTGCGAAATTTTCGGCCCGATTTATAAATGTTAAAACCCCCCCCCCCCCCACCCCCCCCCTTGAAAAAATCCTGCGTACGCGCCTGATGTTTCCTCTCTTTGAAAGCACCCCTCTGTCTCCGGTGTGTAAAGTCAGTACGGGCCGGATTTTTGTGTATTGCGGGCCGGACTTTGTTTCGTGAAAAGTAACTCTTTATCGGAAATTTAGGGAACACAAATTCGGTCCCTCCGACCCCGGAGTTGGAGGGAGGGGGGGGGGGGGCTTTTAGTTTATCTTTTCTCTTCTATTTTCTTTTCTCTTCTTTTTTCCTTTCTCTTCTCCTTTCTTTTCTCTTCTCCTTTTTTTTTCTCCTCTTCTCCTTTCTTTTTTTTCTCTCTTTTTTTCTTCCTCTTTTTTTTCTTCCTTTTTTTTTGCGCCGCCAATAGGGGGGGCCGCGGCGTTTCGGCCCCCCCCCCTGGATCCGCCACTGGTGTGGACTCCATGCATGCATGCATTGAGAACGTGTTTGGTTGTGTTAAATAGAGCTTTAAAAGATATCCAAAGAAAAACCTAAAATCACCATAGGTTTGGATTAACATGAAGGACAACAAAAAGATCTTCAAGTTGATTTAAAATTCATTGAATTTAATGTGTATAACATAAATTTTGAGCCGAAAATGTGCTAGTTTTTTTTTTGTGGAGAAATTTTGGGCCGAAAATGTTTTTTGTTGTGAATAAATTTTGGCCAGCATTATTTCGTTTTATTAAGTAGACGATAGTAGTGAGGGTAGTGAGCACTATTTTTTTTTTTTTCCTCCCGAAAATTTGAAAATTTGCACCCCCCCCCCCTTGAGCCCCAAAAGGTAAAAATCACGTGCTTTTACATGTTTTTTTTTCAAGGGGGGGGGGGGGGCCTCCTGGATCCGCCACTGCCTCCACCTAAGTATGAATTATACGTGAGCTCTATAAATGATTTTGTTTATCATACAAAATAACTACTAGTAATCGACAATAATGTGCTTATCCTTGTTATGTAACCGTTGTGTCCTATTTTCAATTCCAGATTATTGGCCGTCTGTCTAGACGTGGACACACTTTGGGTATGGGCAGTGCGTACGTACGTACGTACGTAGCTAACTCTGTGCATAATAATGATCCTTGCAGTATGTACGTACGGCGCGCACGCAATTATTAGCCATTCGTTTTTCAAGATTCTTTGGTGAAGGAGTGAGAGAAATCTCGGCTTGTTAAAAAGCCAAATGTCCGTCACTTTTTCATCTGTGGTTGTCCCTGTAATTCGCCAACATTCCGTCGTTTAAGAATACCCGTGTTAGTTCGACTGAACTGTCAGTCCAGGTGAGTATTTTTAACCTTTTCTGTGTTTTTATCTGTACTTCTTTGGCAAATCCGAAGACGAAGTGAGCCAAGGCCCAAGCCTCTCCACGTTAATTGTCGTAGCATGCATGACAATACCAGATTGTGTAGCCTCCAATAATGTCACGATTTTCAGGCAAAATTATTCGAAGAATCGTGTACTTATATTGACCATTTTGTTCTTTGATATGTTCTTATGTTAATATTTAGCGAAGTAATACATGATGATAACTATAACTGTATAAAGGAAAATAATGTGGTGATTAGCGGGTGATTTGCTAACTAGTTATGTGACCGGAACTATTTTACATTCGCACATGCACGCACATGTACCGCGTATACGTACGTGGATAGTCTCTGTACACGCCGCGAATACGGTTTACATGCAAGCCAATGAATAAGGCCCTCTCAAGTGCAAGGGGGGGGAGGGGTTATCTAGATATCTGGATGTGTACGATGCAGCAGGGCCCTACTGCCACTGGGCATAAACGCACCGGTAGAGAGAGAGAGAGGCAATTTATATTTATGGGAGACTATTTCCTGAAATTGGGAAGACTCTACAAAGTCCAATGCCAGAGATTTTTTGTCAAGATTTCAAATTGGAAATTGACTAACTAGGCCCTACAAAATCTGTATGCTCAAAATGTAAATATGAACTAATTCCTCATGCAAAATTAACACTTTTGACTACTTAAAAAATTCAAAATATTGTAGTGGTACGTTGAGTTGGGCAACTCATTTGATCTAAAGGGGGCGCTAGAGCCCTAGAATAGAAGAGCCGGGCTGGGTTGATTAATTGTACGATTATTAGTTTGACTTGGTATACACCTAAAAGTTAAATAGCATTAATTATGTTTCCAATAGTATGCCAGGAACGGTTAAACTAGCCTTAAGGGCTCCCTCGAAATGTTTTTTATGATATTATTCGAGGGAGCCTTAATTTGCTCCCATAGGGTCCCATGGAACGGTAGGTAAACAACATCTAAAATGTGTCCAAACTCACACTTTCCAACACCCGATTAATATTGGACAGTTGCTTTGATAAATTGTATGGGACTTTTTACGTGTACCGTGTGAATTCACGATCTCTACACAATGGTGATGACCTCTGACTGGCACTTCGTAAATGTGCTGCTTCCGTATAATGCGCTGAATAACACTCAAAAGAAAAAAATAAAATGTCACTTAAAGGTGAAAATATGTTCTCTATTGTACTAGTTGTAGCTGTAGGCAGGTTTGTCTTTTTAATGCAGATGGTTGCTAAAGCAGGTTTCACTTTATTTCAGTCTGGTCCTTTTTACAAATGCTCTATTGTTGTATCAGACAAGGCCATTAAATGGATGACATTGATGTAGTCTTTATTTTGTGTAAAGTCATATTCTTCTTTGCCGTTTAATTGTTATTTCAATATTTTTAATATGTTTTCTTTAGTATCTCTCACTTTTCCTGTCTTTTTTTTCTTGCGCTTAGAAATATTGTATTAAGTGCTTTATAAATATAATGTATTGTTATGATTATTCCAGGGTGGACATTGTAACAAGTACTGGAGCACTGAGCCAGGTGGAGCTCTCTACCGACCGAGACCAGCTAGACGTTAACTTTGAGCCCGAGTGGGAGCCCAGCTGATATTTACTGAGATTAGTCTGGTTCCAGTTTGCTGTGTAAGTATTCTGTATATCAGGTTTCATGTACATAATTGCAGGAGAAGTGAAATGTGATTCACCTGTGAATATTGTCCCGTTATGAGACAGCAATGAGAATGATAATTGGTTACTCAATGATTGATATTGATTGTAGAGCGAGTGTCTATTTAACAGAATACAATGTGCATCGATTGCTATTAGTGGGTAGTATGTTTCAAGGATCAATTTTATTTATTAGTCATTTATGAAAACAAATATTTTGCATGATTATTCTACTGCTCAAACTGTTTTTCTCAGTTGTGGAAAGAGTGTTAATGAATTTTTGATTCAGTCAAATGGTACTGAAATTTAAGTTGCAAAGAGGTGTGTGTAGTGATTGGTGAGAGATCATGCAATATCTGTTCCTCGTTTCTTATTCATCGCAGGAATAATAATCAGATTTGAGTAATTTATTCATCACATCCAAATAACCCAAAGTAAAGTTATTGGCCTTGATTTCTGACCTATGTTAACTTTATTTTCAAATTATTTCATTGCAGCCTCCTTCGAATTTCCTAACATACCTCCTGACTTGGCCTCACACATTGGACTATTTAGCTACCTATTTTGCTCAGCATTCTTAAAGGAACTCTTTTATAATAATGGAACAACTTAGTGCTGACAGTTTTAGGACCGAGCTTTATGATAGCTCAGAGATGACTCTCAAGGATATCATTGAATCCAAGATCAACGATCCCACGATGCGAGAGGTATGTACTAAATTACATTGTATTCATCATCATCAATAGTGATCTGTCAGTTTATGACAGGTTCAGTGACCCAATCAGAATTCTATATCAAGTGTCTCTCCAAGTACCCCGGTCTTGAGCCATCCGTTTTAGCATGTCATATCCTGTTGCTCCCACGTTCAACCTTCTATGACTCCGATCATCAAGCCATTGTATTGTTTGACGCAAATTCAATAGTTACTGTTGATATCCCAAGTTTCCAACAGAGGGTTTTGTAAGGCATAGTTGGGACCAGGGTATCCAAAGTCCATTTATAAAACCCTTGGGGCTTATATGTCTAGTTACATCCTTATTCAGTTTTAACACTTTATTCAAGTAGCAATTTATTATTAAACTTTGAAAATTAACAACCAATTTGAAAGAATTCAGTCTGTTAGCTCTTTCAAAAAAAATTCTGTATAAGCTTTATGATAAAAAAAAAAGAAGGTTGATGACTTGTTTTAAAACGTTTCTCTCATCATAATGGACATGTTAAAGGGAATACAATGCTCTGAAATACATGTGCATGGTATTAAAAGTGACCTATAAATTGCATGCATTTCATTTATAGGATGCGGATGATGCCTTTTTCATCGGTGATCTTGGCGATATCATCCAGAAGCATCGCAAGTGGCTCCGAAACCTTCCCCGAGTGGAGCCCCATTATGGTAAGAAAAACAAACCACTATTTTATTGTTTCCAATGAGCTCCTGCAGCATCAATTTGCAATTTGATTTGAAGCTTTGTTCGATTTGGGGGCACCTTTATGTGGCAAGTCATTATTCATAAAGTGGTTATGGGTATTTAAAAAAATGTGATGACGAAACGATACATGATTTGAAAGATTTATTGGTTTTCATGAGAATTCTGAAATCTGTGACAGATTCCCTCTTTGTAGTGTTTTTGTAAAGGAAGAGAGGGAGTCAGAGACCTTAGTTCAAGTATTTCATTTGTGGACCCAGAGAGAAAATAAAAAGATAATATTATTGCTTAGTACTCTGGACAAAGCAGTCATCGAAAAATCTGTTGATAGTGAAGTCTGTATAATACTAAATACCAATATACATGTATGAATTGATAGATTTTTGAATAGCTGTGTTAATAATTGGGATGAACCATGGCAATGTATTGAAAAGTATTACTAGTACATGTTCACAAACAATGATCATCTACCATATGTTGTTTTTATATATGCTTGCTGAGTTTCTGGCTTCATTAATTTCGTCCACATCTCCTGCATAAATGGGAGATGTTTTTAACATATTTGCAGGTATCATGACACAATACACATACACTTTTCCACCAGATAATACACTTCATTTCTGCTGTGTTTGTGTGGTTGTTTTTTATTAACAGCGTGAAATGCAATCCAGATCTTCATGTACTGAAGCTTCTGTCGGGCCTCAACTTGGGTTTTGATTGTGCCAGCAAGGTAGTAGACACAGTGATTAAACACACTTAATCCCTACCTGTATTTTATTCACATTTTCTATAGGCCTGTCCTCATCAGCTCAAGATTGCCAAATAGCCCGCTATTTCTGATTTGAGAAATAATCCCAAAGTTACAAATCACGTCCTTATCAGCTCGAGACTTGACCTAGAAACTTTAAAAAACTCGAGCTCGAGAAATTAGCTCGATATATCGTGAAGCCGCATCCGACAAATATCTGGATAATTTGCCAAAAAGCAGGATATTTTGCAAACTATCCCAAGATATCTTGGGATGATCATCTCAACCAAATATCCCGCTTATTGCAACTTTGGGCTGACGAAGACGTAAATCAACTGGATAATTTGCGATCGGGATAGTTCAAACAGCGGGATATTTGGCAATCTCGAGCTGATGAGGACGGGCCTTATGAGGCTTTGTGCTCAAGATGATAGCCAGGCTGCATTATTGATTCCCACATAACAATCTTTAAATAATCTTTATCTTCTGAGAGCTCCTTTTTGTGATTTTTTTTTTACAAGAAAAGAAGAAAAGTCTTGAGCAATAATGAGTTGTTTTGCAGATTTCGGAGCTGATTAACTCTACCCTACTGCTGTATAGTAAAAGGAAGATCTTCTTTAAAAAAAACAATAGTTGGCTTTATTTGATTAATATCACAGACACTGAATGCAGATTTTTAATTCAAAAGGACGAATGTACTGCTTACTGTAGTGGTAAATTAACTAGAATAAGTTATAAAAAGCTCCCCAGTACAACTTGGACCTGTTTCACAAAGCCTTCTTTCAATGATAAATAACAAAATCAGTGACAAATCTGCTGATAACCAATCAGAAGCAAGGATTTCAGTAGCATATAACAAAAACTGTCGTTTGTCACTGATGACAAGTTTTGTAAAACACCCCCCCTGGATAGGGAAGTCTGAATTCTTCTGCTTTTATGATTGATAATCCGGCTGCCTAATCGGCTACGTGTGCATTTAGTTGTTCAAATTAATTTCATCAGATGAAGTTTCATTGGGCCCGGTTTAGAATTTAATGAGGTAATTAAGACCTGAAATTATATTGAGTAAATAAATTTGTCTGTAGTACCAACAAAATAGGCATCAAATATATCAGAGTTATAAAGAATTACTATCATTCCAATTTTCGAAATTTCCCAAAACTTTGCATTCCCTTTAGCTACAATAAGTCATTAAAAGCTCCCCAGTACAGCTGGATAGTGAAGTCTTAATTTCCTGTGCTTTTATGATTGAAAATCCAGCTGCCTAATCGGCTACGTGTGTATTTAGTTGTTCAAATTAATTTCATCAGATGAAGTTTCATTGGGTCTAGAATTTAATGAGGTAATTAAGAGCTGAATGTATATTGAGTAAATACAATTTGTCTGTAGTACCAACAAAATAGGCCCGTAGTACCAGCATACAATATTTCTGTTTTAATGAGAAAATGCTTCAGTTAATTTTTATGGTAGCTCAGCTAAAGCTGGGGTAATATGATATGATTGCAGGGCCCTTGGGGAGAACAGTATGAGTATTGATGAGGCTACTCTAATATTACATTTTTGTAAAGGGATATTGAAATAAATGCCCCAAATCAATGATTATAAAAATGAATGTGACACACTCTAATTTAAATTCTTTTCAAGGAGTGTTCTGCTTTCTGTATTCGTTAATCATGCGTACATCTTCCTCCATATATGTACCCTATTTCTCTGTGTACTTTTTGACAACTTCTCCTCTGTCTTTGAAAATTTTACTTACAGTGTATACCAGTGAACTGGGGGTGTTTCACAAAACTTGTCATCAGTGACAAATGACAGTTGTTGTAATAAGCTACTGAAATCCTTCTGATTGGATATCAGCAGATTTGTCACTGATATTTATCATTTGTCATTGAAAAGACACTTTCTGAAATGGGTCCCTGATCTATCTGATACCACAAGTTGTCAATTAAAAACTTTTTTTCCCCTTATTCTCCATTCATCCCATAGAATGAAATCCAGCAGGTTCTCAAGATTGGTGTGTCTCCATCCCGCATCATCTTTGCTAACCCCTGCAAGCAGCGCTCTCATCTCAAGTACGCGGCCGATAACGATGTCCGTCTCATGACGATCGACAACGAGGCAGAGCTCATCAAGATCAAGAAGATCTTTCCCCATGCCAAGTATGTACAGTCAAACCTGCTTTAGTAACCACCTGTCTATGAAGACCACCTGTCTTCAAACAAGCACATTTTTTGTTTCCCTTGAAAATGGTTTCTCATTGAACATGTACTAAAGAAACCTGTCTACAAAGACCACCTGTCTATAACAAGCACAGTTTTGTTTCCCCTGGGCGGTTTGCTGTAGACAGGTTTGACTGTATTACCACTAGTACTGTCTTATCAGTCATCTTTCAATTACAGCTTGAATGTGGCTTATTACTGTGTGGGTTGGGTTATTTAAACGATTATGTGATTTCGATTCCATGGGACGGCATGCAAGAGCTATAAACAGAAATTGCTGTTAGCACGTTCTTCCTTTTATTCATAATTTATCCAGAATTATTTAAGTGACTAAGTTACATTGTTGGAGGTTGAAAAAACTACGTAATTTTTGTTCTATTTTTGTTTTTTTATTCTTTTTACTGAATTAACTCTTTAACATGCAAAACTTCTTGAAAAATTATCAACCCACAAAGATATCTATGGTTTTCTTTGAAGGTGTCACTGTGCGACACCCTTGCCCAGTCCCTTGTTGATATGATGAATTGGAATGAATAGGAATTGCCGTCTGAATTACAACATGATGATTCCATCCAACACTGATCAACACAACCTCTTTGTATTTACATCCCCTCTTTCAGATGACCTTACTAGTTATTCTTTACATGTCTTCTTTGATTTTGTGTACTGTAAAATAAATTCAGCCTAAATTTTTTTCATGAAAATAAGACATACATGTACAGGCTTTTAAAAATCTTTCAACATTTAAATGCCTAGAATGGTATATTGAGTCAATTCATTTAATTAAAACATAATAATGTAGTCGGGAGAATTCAGGATGCGATCAGATCAGTTTTTCCCAATTTGTATCATTAATGATGGTCCGTTTTCACTCCAACTTTCAGATTATCTTTAATTGTACATCTAGCATTGAATTCGCTACCTTGGCACCATTTTCTCTCATCTTAACAATGTTACCAAGTTCTTTAAAACCAACTTGTTATCAGTGTGGACTTACCTGTCACACATCTCTGATGTTCATGGGTACAAAACGAAGAATGAACAATGGAGGCGCGATAGCTCAGTTGGTAGAGCAGTGGTCTCGTAATCCGGTGACCCGGGTTCGAAACCAAGTCGATGCGCTAGTGCCCTTCGGTAAGGCATTAATCCTCATTGCCAAGTCCCTCGGATAGGACCTAAAGCAGCTGTCAGCCGTCTGGTTGCTTACTTACAAGCGTTTATGCTTTCTTAACAGTCGGGTTAAATAACCACCACCACCAACATATCTTTGTCTTATTACCTTACAGGCTTGTGCTTCGTATCCTAACGGATGATTCCACCGCCCAGTGTCAACTGGGTCTTAAGTTTGGCTGTCACCCCCGCCACGCCCCTGCTCTGCTCCGCTTTGCCCAAGACTTGGAGCTTGATGTTGTTGGAGTAAGGTAAGAATAAGGAGCTGCCCTTGAGTTTCATTGCCACATAATCTATCACCCTGGGTCACATTCAGAGCTGCCAACCTTGTGCAACCCCCCAAAAAGGGATTCATTAAAGCTTAACAACCACTGGTAAACAAAGGGGAAATTATGTTTATATTGGACTTCCAGCTTATGTCAAAATATAATTTATATCAAATCGCTTTAAATATTTCCTCAACTACTGCAAAGGTATAACCAGAGTAAAACCACCTTTTTGGCTTGTTCTCTTTTTGTTGCTGATGACAGCTTCCATGTTGGCAGTGGATGTCGCGACCCCATGACCTACGTAGATTCGATCCGCAATTCCAAGGAGCTCTTTGACTTCGGCAATGACCTTGGATTTAAGATGAACCTCCTAGACATTGGAGGGGGCTTCCCCGGCCAGGAATCTGCACCAATCAAATTTGAGGAGGTGAGTAGCCAACTAGATTGGTTTCATGAATCTAAAGTCATTAAATTACTGAATTCTCCTAGTCCAAATGGCTTGATAAAAGAACCATCTAGTTCTTGAAAGTGATGACTTACAGAACATGTTGAAGTTAAGTCCAACAACATCTTTGGCTACAATAACTGCAAAGAATTTAAGTATGGGGCTCCAACTTGTTCAGGCCCTTACTTGCTAATCAATTAAAGACTTGGAAGTCTGCACCAATTCATTCCTCACGTGTTTCTAGAAAGAGCAACATGTTGCTGTTGATCCAACTTTCGGATGATTTCTTTTTTAGTCCATTGTCATGTCATGGTAAGGGAATGGAAGGTCCTGGGTTCAAAACATAGTTGATGAAACTAGTGTCCTTTGATAAGGCATGTATCATATGATTTATGTACTATGTTTTGTTATGCCTCCGCCACCGAAGGTGGTGCCGGAGGCATCATGTTTTCGGGTTGTCCGTCCGTACGTCCGTCCGAGTTTGCGATGGTATGCTTGTGTGTTTAGTTTTACGTATGAGATATCCTTGTGTGTCACTTTAGACTTGTGTGTCTAGCCACACAAGAAAACTATCATATTCAGTGTCTAAGATGTCTGACATGTCATTTCTAATCAACTAAGATTTAGTCACACAAGAAAAAATTTTCCCAAAAAAAGGCCCAAAATAAATGTCCAAATTTTAGAGAGGGGTTGTGTCCAAGTAGCTAAACGGAATAGTGCCATCTACAGTTGACATCCAGGTAGCTAGGTACTATGCGCATCTACAGTACTTGTGTGTGTGTGTGTGTGTGTGACTTGTTAGTGTGTAGTATTTGTAAGCAAAGTAGTAGGCAGTGTATGGCTCTGTGTATGTGTGTGTCATGGGTGGATGGTTTTGTGTGTGCAGTGTATATAATACATGTAATGTTTTTTTATGCCACACAAGCCTTAATTTTCTTGAATTGGACAGGGGTAGACAATAATGTCGTTCTGCCACACTAGCCTTAATTTTCATGACTTGGACAGAGGTTTATAATACATGTAATGTCTTTCTGCCACACAAGCCCTAATTTTCTTGACTTGGACAGGGGAAGATAATAATGTCTTTCTGACACACAATCCTTAATTTTCTTGACTTGGACTGGGGTAGATAATAATGTCTTTCTGCCACACAAGCCTCTATTTTCTTGACTTGGACAGGGGTAGACAATAATGTCTTTCTGCCACACAAGCCTTAATTTTCATGACTTGGACTGGGGTAGATAATAATGTGTTTTAGCCACACAAGCCTTAGTTTTCTTGACTTGGACAGGGGTAGACAATAATGTCGTTCTGCCACACAAGCCTTAATTTTCATGACTTGGACAGAGGTATAATACATGTAATGTCTTTCTGCCACACATGCCCTAATTTTCTTGACTTGGACAGGGGAAGATAATAATGTCTTTCTGACACACAAGCCTTAATTTTCTTGACTTGGACTGGAGAAGATAATAATGTCTTTCTGCCACACAAGCCTTAATTTTCATGACTTGGACAGAGGTATATAATACATGTAATGTCTTTCTGCCACACAAGCCCATTATTTTCTTGACTTGGACTGGGGTAGATAATAATGCCTTTCTGCCACACAAGCCCTAATTTTCTTGACTTGGACAGTGGTACAGGTATATAATACATGTAATGTTTTTATGCCACACAAGCCTTAATTTTCTTGACTTGGACTGGGGTAGACAATAATGTTTTTCTGCCACACAAGCCTTAATTTTCTTGACTTGGACTGAAGTAGATGACAATATCTTTCTGACACACAAGCCTTAATTTTCATGACTTGGACAGAGGTAGACAATAATGTCTTTCTGCCACACAAGCCTTAGTTTTCTTGACTTGGACTGGGGTAGATCACAAAATCTTTCTGACACACAAGCCTTAATTTTCATGACTTGGACAGAGGTATATAATACATGTAATGTTTTTTTATGCCACACAAGCCCCGATTTTCTGGACTTGGACAGGGTAGACAATAATGTCTTTTTGCCACACAAGCCTTAATTTTCTTGACTTGGACAGGGGTAGATAATAATGTCTTTCTGCCACACAAGCCTTAATTTTATTGACTTGGACTGGGGTAGATGACAATATCTTTCTAGCAACACAAGCCTTAATTTTCTTGACTTGGACTGGGGTAGACAATAATGTCTTTCTGCCACACAAGCCCTAATTTTCTTGACCTGGACAGTGGTACAGGTATATAATACATGTAATGTTTTTATGCCACACAAGCCTTAATTTTCTTGACTTGGACTGGGGTAGACAATAATGTCTTTCTGCCACACAAGCCTTAATTTTCTTGACTTGGACTGGGGTAGATAATAATGTCTTTCTGCCACACAAGCCTTAAATTTCATGACTTGGACAGGGGTAGACAATAATGTCTTTCTGCCACACAAGCCTTAATTTTCTTGACTTGGACTGGGGTAGATGACAATATCTTTCTGACACACAAGCCTTAATTTTCATGACTTGGACAGAGGTAGACAATAATGTCTTTCTGCCACACAAGCCTTAATTTTCTTGACTTGGACTGGGGTGAATGACAATATCTTTCTGACACACAAGCCTTAATTTTCTTGACTTGGACTGGGGTAGATGACAATATCTTTCTAGCAACACAAGCCTTAATTTGTTTGACTTGGACTGGAGTAGATAATAATGTCTTACTGCCACACAAGCCTTAATTTTCATGACTTGGACAGAGGTATATAATACATGTAATGTCTTCCTGCCACACAAGCCCATTATTTTCTTGACTTGGACTGGGGTAGATAATAATGCCTTTCTGCCACACAAGCCCTAATTTTCTTGAATTGGACAGTGGTACAGGTATATAATACATGTAATGTTTTTATGCCACACAAGCCTTAATTTTCTGGACTTGGACTGGGGTAGACAATAATGTTTTTCTGCCACACAAGCCTTAATTTTCTTGACTTGGACTGGGGTAGATGACAATATCTTTCTGACACACAAGCCTTAATTTTCTTGACTTGGACAGAGGTATATAATACATGTAATGTTTTTTTTATGCCACACAAGCCCTAATTTTCTTGACTTGGACAGGGGTAGACAATAATGTCTTTCTGCCACACAAGCCTTAATTTTCTTGACTTGGACAGGGGTAGATAATAATGTCTTTCTGCCACACAAGCCTTAATTTTCTTGACTTGGACTGGGGTAGATGACAATATCTTTCTAGCAACACAAGCCTTAATTTTTTTGACTTGGACTGGAGTAGATAATAATGTCTTACTGCCACACAAGCCTTAATTTTCATGACTTGGACAGAGGTATATAATACATGTAATGTCTTCCTGCCACACAAGCCCATTATTTTCTTGACTTGGACTGGGGTAGATAATAATGCCTTTCTGCCACACAAGCCCTAATTTTCTTGAATTGGACAGTGGTACAGGTATATAATACATGTAATGTTTTTATGCCACACAAGCCTTAATTTTCTGGACTTGGACTGGGGTAGACAATAATGTTTTTCTGCCACACAAGCCTTAATTTTCTTGACTTGGACTGGGGTAGATGACAATATCTTTCTGCCACACAAGCCCTAATTTTCTTGACTTGGACAGTGGTACAGGTATATAATACATGTAATGTTTTTATGCCACACAAGCCTTAATTTTCTTGACTTGGACAGGGGTAGACAATAATGTCTTTCTGCCACACAAGCCTTAATTTTCATGACTTGGACAGGGGTAGATAATAATGTCTTTCTGCCACACAAGCCTTAATTTACATGACTTGGACAGGGTTAGACAATAATGTCTTTCTGCCACACAAGCCTTAATTTTCTTGACTTGGACAGGGGTAGACAATAATGTCTTTCTGCCACACAAGCCCTAATTTTCTTGACTTGGACAGGGGAAGATAATAATGTCTTTCTGACACACAAGCCTTAATTTTCTTGACTTGGACTGGAGAAGATAATAATGTCTTTCTGCCACACAAGCCTTAATTTTCATGACTTGGACAGAGGTATATAATACATGTAATGTCTTTCTGCCACACAAGCCCATTATTTTCTTGACTTGGACTGGGGTAGATAATAATGCCTTTCTGCCACACAAGCCCTAATTTTCTTGACTTGGACAGTGGTACAGGTATATAATACATGTAATGTTTTTATGCCACACAAGCCTTAATTTTCTTGACTTGGACTGGGGTAGACAATAATGTTTTTCTGCCACACAAGCCTTAATTTTCTTGACTTGGACTAAGGTAGATGACAATATCTTTCTGACACACAAGCCTTAATTTTCATGACTTGGACAGAGGTAGACAATAATGTCTTTCTGCCACACAAGCCTTAGTTTTCTTGACTTGGACTGGGGTAGATGACAATATCTTTCTGACACACAAGCCTTAATTTTCATGACTTGGACAGAGGTATATAATACATGTAATGTTTTTTTATGCCACACAAGCCCCAATTTTCTGGACTTGGACAGGGGTAGACAATAATGTCTTTTTGCCACACAAGCCTTAATTTTCTTGACTTGGACAGGGGTAGATAATAATATCTTTCTGCCACACAAGCCTTAATTTTATTGACTTGGACTGGGGTAGATGACAATATCTTTCTAGCAACACAAGCCTTAATTTTCTTGACTTGGACTGGGGTAGACAATAATGTCTTTCTGCCACACAAGCCCTAATTTTCTTGACCTGGACAGTGGTACAGGTATATAATACATGTAATGTTTTTATGCCACACAAGCCTTAATTTTCTTGACTTGGACTGGGGTAGACAATAATGTCTTTCTGCCACACAAGCCTTAATTTTCTTGACTTGGACTGGGGTAGATAATAATGTCTTTCTGCCACACAAGCCTTAAATTTCATGACTTGGACAGGGGTAGACAATAATGTCTTTCTGCCACACAAGCCTTAATTTTCTTGACTTGGACTGGGGTAGATGACAATATCTTTCTGACACACAAGCCTTAATTTTCATGACTTGGACAGAGGTAGACAATAATGTCTTTCTGCCACACAAGCCTTAATTTTCTTGACTTGGACTGGGGTGAATGACAATATCTTTCTGACACACAAGCCTTAATTTTCATGACTTGGACAGAGGTATATAATACATGTAATGTTTTTTTATGCCACACAAGCGCTAATTTTCTGGACTTGGACAGGGGTAGACAATAATGTCTTTCTGCCACACAAGCCTTAATTTTCTTGACTTGGACAGGGGTAGATAATAATGTCTTTCTGCCACACAAGCCTTAATTTTCTTGACTTGGACTGGGGTAGATGACAATATCTTTCTAGCAACACCAGCCTTAATTTTTTTGACTTGGACTGGAGTAGATAATAATGTCTTACTGCCACACAAGCCTTAATTTTCATGACTTTGACAGAGGTATATAATACATGTAATGTCTTCCTGCCACACAAGCCCATTATTTTCTTGACTTGGACTGGGGTAGATAATAATGCCTTTCTGCCACACAAGCCCTAATTTTCTTGAATTGGACAGTGGTACAGGTATATAATACATGTAATGTTTTTATGCCACACAAGCCTTAATTTTCTGGACTTGGACTGGGGTAGACAATAATGTTTTTCTGCCACACAAGCCTTAATTTTCTTGACTTGGACTGGGGTAGATGACAATATCTTTCTGACACACAAGCCTTAATTTTCTTGACTTGGACAGAGGTATATAATACATGTAATGTTTTTTTTATGCCACACAAGCCCTAATTTTCTTGACTTGTACAGGGGTAGACAATAATGTCTTTCTGCCACACAAGCCTTAATTTTCATGACTTGGACAGGGTAGATAATAATGTCTTTCTGCCACACAAGCCTTAATTTTCTTGACTTGGACTGGGGTAGATGACAATATCTTTCTAGCAACACAAGCCTTAATTTTTTTGACTTGGACTAGAGTAGATAATAATGTCTTACTGCCACACAAGCCTTAATTTTCATGACTTGGACAGAGGTATATAATACATGTAATGTCTTCCTGCCACACAAGCCCATTATTTTCTTGACTTGGACTGGGGTAGATAATAATGCCTTTCTGCCACACAAGCCCTAATTTTCTTGAATTGGACAGTGGTACAGGTATATAATACATGTAATGTTTTTATGCCACACAAGCCTTAATTTTCTGGACTTGGACTGGGGTAGACAATAATGTTTTTCTGCCACACAAGCCTTAATTTTCATGACTTGGACAGAGGTAGACAATAATGTCTTTCTGCCACACAAGCCTTAGTTTTCTTGACTTGGACTGGGGTAGATGACAATATCTTTCTGACACACAAGCCTTAATTTTCATGACTTGGACAGAGGTATATAATACATGTAATGTTTTTTTATGCCACACAAGCCCCAATTTTCTGGACTTGGACAGGGGTAGACAATAATGTCTTTTTGCCACACAAGCCTTAATTTTCTTGACTTGGACAGGGGTAGATAATAATATCTTTCTGCCACACAAGCCTTAATTTTATTGACTTGGACTGGGGTAGATGACAATATCTTTCTAGCAACACAAGCCTTAATTTTCTTGACTTGGACTGGGGTAGACAATAATGTCTTTCTGCCACACAAGCCCTAATTTTCTTGACCTGGACAGTGGTACAGGTATATAATACATGTAATGTTTTTATGCCACACAAGCCTTAATTTTCTTGACTTGGACTGGGGTAGACAATAATGTCTTTCTGCCACACAAGCCTTAATTTTCTTGACTTGGACTGGGGTAGATAATAATGTCTTTCTGCCACACAAGCCTTAAATTTCATGACTTGGACAGGGGTAGACAATAATGTCTTTCTGCCACACAAGCCTTAATTTTCTTGACTTGGACTGGGTAGATGACAATATCTTTCTGACACACAAGCCTTAATTTTCATGACTTGGACAGAGGTAGACAATAATGTCTTTCTGCCACACAAGCCTTAATTTTCTTGACTTGGACTGGGGTGAATGACAATATCTTTCTGACACACAAGCCTTAATTTTCATGACTTGGACAGAGGTATATAATACATGTAATGTTTTTTTATGCCACACAAGCGCTAATTTTCTGGACTTGGACAGGGGTAGACAATAATGTCTTTCTGCCACACAAGCCTTAATTTTCTTGACTTGGACAGGGGTAGATAATAATGTCTTTCTGCCACACAAGCCTTAATTTTCTTGACTTGGACTGGGGTAGATGACAATATCTTTCTAGCAACACCAGCCTTAATTTTTTTGACTTGGACTGGAGTAGATAATAATGTCTTACTGCCACACAAGCCTTAATTTTCATGACTTTGACAGAGGTATATAATACATGTAATGTCTTCCTGCCACACAAGCCCATTATTTTCTTGACTTGGACTGGGGTAGATAATAATGCCTTTCTGCCACACAAGCCCTAATTTTCTTGAATTGGACAGTGGTACAGGTATATAATACATGTAATGTTTTTATGCCACACAAGCCTTAATTTTCTGGACTTGGACTGGGGTAGACAATAATGTTTTTCTGCCACACAAGCCTTAATTTTCTTGACTTGGACTGGGGTAGATGACAATATCTTTCTGACACACAAGCCTTAATTTTCTTGACTTGGACAGAGGTATATAATACATGTAATGTTTTTTTTATGCCACACAAGCCCTAATTTTCTTGACTTGTACAGGGGTAGACAATAATGTCTTTCTGCCACACAAGCCTTAATTTTCATGACTTGGACAGGGGTAGATAATAATGTCTTTCTGCCACACAAGCCTTAATTTTCTTGACTTGGACTGGGGTAGATGACAATATCTTTCTAGCAACACAAGCCTTAATTTTTTTGACTTGGACTAGAGTAGATAATAATGTCTTACTGCCACACAAGCCTTAATTTTCATGACTTGGACAGAGGTATATAATACATGTAATGTCTTCCTGCCACACAAGCCCATTATTTTCTTGACTTGGACTGGGGTAGATAATAATGCCTTTCTGCCACACAAGCCCTAATTTTCTTGAATTGGACAGTGGTACAGGTATATAATACATGTAATGTTTTTATGCCACACAAGCCTTAATTTTCTGGACTTGGACTGGGGTAGACAATAATGTTTTTCTGCCACACAAGCCTTAATTTTCTTGACTTGGACTGGGCTAGATGACAATATCTTTCTGCCACACAAGCCCTAATTTTCTTGACTTGGACAGTGGTACAGGTATATAATACATGTAATGTTTTTATGCCACACAAGCCTTAATTTTCTTGACTTGGACAGGGGTAGACAATAATGTCTTTCTGCCACACAAGCCTTAATTTTCATGACTTGGACAGGGGTAGATAATAATGTCTTTCTGCCACACAAGCCTTAATTTACATGACTTGGACAGGGTTAGACAATAATGTCTTTCTGCCACACAAGCCTTAATTTTCTTGACTTGGACAGGGGTAGACAATAATGTCTTTCTGCCACACAAGCCCTAATTTTCTTGACTTGGACAGGGGTAGACACTAGACAATAATGTCTTTCTGCCACACAAGCCCTAATTTTGTTGACTTGGACAGGGGAAGATAATAATGTCTTTCTGCCACACAAGCCCTAATTTTGTTGACTTGGACTGGGGTAGATGACAATATCTTTCTGCCACACGAGCCCTAATTTTCTTGACTTGGACAGAAGTATATAATACATGTAATGTTTTTTTATGCCACACAAGCCTTAATTTTCTTGACTTGGACAGGGGTAGATAATAATGTCTTTCTGCCACACAAGCCTTAATTTTCTTGACTTGGACAGGGGTAGATAATAATGTCTTTCTGCCACACAAGCCTTAATTTTCTTGACTTGGACAGGGGTAGATAATAATGTCTTTCTGCCACACAAACCTTAATTTTCATGACTTGGACAGAGGTATATAATACATGTAATGTTTTTTTTATGCCACATAAGCCTTAATTTTCTTGACTTGGACAGGGGTAGATAATAATGTCTTTTTGGCACACAAGCCTTAATTGTCTTGACTGGGACAATTAGGGTAGATGATGATTATGATGTATTTTTTTTGCACATAAAGTTTACTTTTTGTGACTTTGACAGGTATAGATGATTTGGTATCATCCTGCTACACAAGCCTTAAAGGTAATACAAAGTTTTGGTATGGGGTCGTGAATTTGGTTCAAATGAACTTATTGGAAGCATATGCGATCCTACAATATTCACTGATCGTTGTCGCGGTCGAAATCGACTCTAAAGTTATGAAATTATAAATAATAAACACTTGATGTTGTATAGCTCCCTCTCAAGGTCAAGATATTAATTAAGCTATAAAACAATGTTTCTTGACAAAAATCGACCGATAAGCTATTCCCGTTCAGAAATTATATACCACAACTACATATGGTCGCATCTACCATTGTACGGCCGTAGGAGCTATTTGAAATTTATTAAAATTTACCGGGAGCACCGGTAAATCTTAATATTAAATTTTTCTTGAAAGCAGAAGTGTTTTAAGGGTTAAAATTACTAGTGCTTTTAATACATCCACATCCACAGGGGCATCCAAATATATCAAAATTGTAAAGATTCACTATCCACCCATTTTTCAAAATTTCCCAAAACTTCATGACTTTGACAGGCATGGATTATTATACAAATAATGAATGGTTATGAGTTCAATAGTACAAATATTTTCATGAGTTGAATAGAATTAATGTTAATCTTTCAACGAATGAAAATATTCGCACTATTAAACGAATGAAAAACATTCATTATTTGTTTTATACTGTACAACATCAAAGAAGATCTAATAGAACGTTAATCAACAAATTATGCTTTACTCCTTATATTAAAGATAAATTAAAGTTGGAGTCAAGTGAGCCTTCTCGATTACATTCAGATTGCCTTCGTGTCAGATACACGCGCATACACGGGATACGCGCAGGGCAGAGAGGTACGCAGTCTGCATATAACCAAAAATGCACGGCGCATATAACCAAAAATGCACGCCAACAAGGTTTGGATTGAAAGGCCCTTGCCTCCCCCCTCCCCTCAGCAAAAAGAGAAAGGGAAAGAAAATAAAGAGGAAGAAGAAAAAACAAGGGGGAAAAGATACGTTTTTGCGCCCCTCTCACCCCCACCCCCCTCCAAAACGAGAACAAGCGCCAGATACGCCACTGGACACCACAGGCATACTCAGTGGCGGATCCAGGGGGCCGAAACGGCCGCGGCCCCCCCCCCCCCCTTGGCGGCGCAAAAAAAAAGGGAAAAAAGAGGGAAAAAAGAAGAGAGAAAAAAAAGGAGAAGCATAAGAAAGAAGAAAAAGAAAATAGAAAAAAAGAGACAAGAAAGAAGAGAAAAGAAACACAGAGAGAGGGAAAAGAAAAGCCCCCCCCCCCCCCCCTTTTCTCCCTCCCACTCCGGGGTCGGGAGGACAGAACTCGTGTTCCCAAAATCTCCGGTAAAGGAGTACTTTTCACCCAACAAAGTCCGACCCGTAATACACAAAAATCCGGCCCGTACTGACTTTACACACCGGAGATAGAGGGGTGCTTTCAAACAGAGGGAAATACGTACGCGTACCCTAGATAACACTGAGTGGGGGGGGGGGGGGGGAGAGTCGGGTGAGAAAGATGGAAAGACAAGGAAATGGCGCTTAGTGACAGTAACTTTTGAGCCACAGAATCAAAGTTAAACGTTAAAACAGCCCCTGCGCTGTAAAGTCAATTTTGTAATTAACGGTAGGGGGGCCGCTTCACAACTCTTATTTTGCTCTTCATTTGGCCTCAGCTCATATAAACTCGCTTGAGCTTGTATTTGAGCTCATGTTGGTAGTAATCATGGACACAGGCGGTGATCCTGGGCCCGATAGGAGGACACGTCCACCAGGAAATTTAGAAATATAGCTAGAAAGATATATAGCGGAAAGAACTTACAAATTGGGCTTAGGGATTTCCTAGAGTGCATAATGTCAGCATTCAACATTGCAAAATCTCACTTGGTCGCTACGCCCCCTCACCCAATAACACAAAACTATGATATGACACTCGGCCCACGCTCCCGGCCGTGATTTATCCATGGTTGTTGCAATAATTTTTGTTCTTTACTATTTCTACTAACATTATTGTGTGCTATCACAATCATAATTGTTTCATTTTCCCTTTAAAGCAGGCGCGTAGCCAGAGTCGAGAATGGAACAATGAATCGTCTTCTTTCTCTAATAATTTCATTAAGCTATGAAAGGTCAAAGCTTACGCGCTTTGCGCAAGAGGGGGGGGGGGTGGGAACTGAATTCAGACAAGGATTAATAATCGAGAATGGTACAACAAATCCTCTTCTTTCTCTAATAATTTAATGAAACATCAAAGCTTCCACGTTTCGCGCGGGAGGGGGGAAACTGAATTCAGACAAGGATTAAGAGTCGAGAATGGAACAACGAATCATATTCTTTCTCTAATAATTGCATTAAACAATGAAAGGTCAAAGCTTCCGCGCTTCGCGCCGGAGGGGGAGGGGAACCAAATTCAGACAAGGAAAAAGGGTCGAGAATGGTACAATGAATCGTCTTCTTTCTCTAATAATTTAATGAAATTATGAAAGGTCAGAGCTTACGCGCTTTGCGCAGGAGGGGGGGGGAACTCAATTCAAACAAGAAATATGAGTCGAGAATGATACAACAAATCGTCACTTTCACAAAATACATATTATGCTCATATTTTTGCTCGCTCATTTCGCTCACTAGCCGAATTGTGAACTAGAAAATTACCTTTTCGGGCAAGAGGCTTCAGCCCCCCCCCCCCCCCCCCCGATGAAAATGTCAAAAAAATGTGTAACTTAAAAACGGGGAATGTTGATATCGGACAAGAGACGTGAAGTGAGCTTGCCCCCCTTTCCAAAATTGTGCCTGCTTGTAGGTACCGGCATCGTGCTTCTAATATGACCTTGTCAGTATTGGTATGTAGAGTTGAAAAACAGTCTGCGCATTTTTCAAATTTCCGCCCCCCTCCCCCTATTGGAAAATTCTGGATCCGCGCCAGGGCGTACTGATGGGGGGGGGGGGGGCTCAGTAGATACTAGGCGTATGGTCAGGTCCAATCCCGCTCAATAATTTGTAGGTCCATGAGTCCTAATAAAAATTACTTTCTACAAAAACATTATTGTCGTATAAACAATTACTAGTTTCTTAAATAGCAAACTAAAATGGATAATGGGCCTGCTTGGCTTACTTAATGTCTCAGTGGCGTAGCCTGGATAAGATCAGTCGGGGGCAGGGTGGTGGGGCAAGATTTCCAACAAGGAGGACAATTTACGATAGGATTACATGTGTGTTATGTTTTACTCTTTTTTTTCCCTGTCACCACATGAGCGGGGGTTGGCTCTATATAATTATCAAAGATAACAGATAAAATATAACTACTTTAAAAAGAGACAACTATTCAGGGCTATATGTCACCCCCTACAGGACCAGGACGGGGGGGGGGGGGGGCACGTGCCCCCCCCCCAAATTTCCAAGATCGGTTGAACTTTTTTAGACCCCCCTTTTTGTTTACCTCGATCGATTACATGTATGTGCCCTCCCAAACATCAAACTCTGGCTACGTGCCTGTACAGGACGCCATAGCTGTGGGGATGGCCTCCATCCAGTATTTCCCTTTGTTATTATTATGAATAGCGACCCTCTTCTCGTTTTATGAACGGCGACCCTCATTTTGTTTTATGAATAGCGACCCTCATTTCGTATTATGAATAGCGACCCTCTACTTCTATTATGAATAGCAACCCTCTTCTTCTATTATGAAAAGCGACCCTCTACTTCTATTATGAATAGCGACCCTCTACTCCTATTATGAATAGCGACCCTCTACTCCTATTATGAATAGCGACCCTCTACTCCTATTATGAATAGCGACCCTCTACTCCTATTATGAAAGCGACCCTCTACTCCTATTATGAATAGCGACCCTCTACTCCTATTATGAATAGCGATCCTCTACTCCTATTATGAATATCGACCCTCTTCTTCTATTATGAATAGCGACCCTCTACTCCGGAATATCGACCCTCTTCTTCTATTATGAATAGCGACCCTCTACTTCTATTATGAATAGCGACCCTCCACTCCTATTATGAAAAGCGACCCTCTACTCCTATTATGAAAAGCGACCCTCATCTTCTATTATGAATAGCGACCCTCTTCTTCTATTATGAATAGCGACCCTCTACTCCTATTATGAATAGCGACCCTCTTCTTCTATTATGAATAGCGACCCTCTTCTTCTATTATGAATAGCGACCCTCTACTCCTATTATAAATAGCGACCCTCTTCATCGATTATGAATAATGACCCTTATGAATAGCAACCCTCATTTTGCATTATGAATAGCGACCCTCATTTCGTATTATGAATAGCGACCCTCATTTCGTATTATAAATAGCGACCCTCTTTCTGTGTTATGAATACCGACCCTTTTGTAATATTATGAATAGGGACCCTCATGAATAACGAACCCGATTTTGTATTATGAATAGCGACCCTCTTCTAATATTATGAATACCGACCCTCTTCTTTCATTATGAATAGCGGTCCTTATGAATAATGATCCTTATGAATAATGACCCTTTTCTCCAATTATGAAAAGCGGACCTTATGAATAGCGGTCCTTATGAATAGCGGACCTTATGAATAGCAAACCTTATGAATAGCGGTCCTTATGAATAGCGACATTGACCCTGCAGTACAGTGGTCTGAAATCAGATTATTAATTACTGGCTCTATAGCTCTTAAAGAGAAGGTTGAGTTCTGGGAAGAGGTGAAAAATAATTTGTGAGCGTTATCATTCCTATTATGCAAGTGTGGAAGAACATCAGATAAGACATGTTCCCTTAAAAGCATGGCTCTTCAAATGCCTTCATATTCTAAATATGTCATGTAACATCGTAAAACTCGGGGGAATAGCCTTTTTACGCCACGTGGTTGTGTAGTCCCATATACATCTTTCTGTGTACAGTGTTTGTAACTTTACCAAGACTTGGCCAAATTTCTTATCATTTTGATGATTCCAGAACCTTGCAATACACACAAATTCTTATATGCTAGATGATCAACCTTTTCTGGTCGATTCCACACCGTTTCTTTCACAATGCAATCGCAAAACCAGAACTCAACTTCATCTTTTAGTTGATTAAACTACTAATAGTCGTTATTTTCCCACTTAAAGACATTTTCAAGCCCCCTTTTTTTTCGGAAAGTTCTAAATTAATATTGTCTTTCAAATGCTGTTGGAATTTAACCTTTTCATTTTTGGGGCCTGCAAATGGACATAGTACCTTTAAAGTTCCAGATATGTGTAAAACGTATTCCATTAGCAAATAATGAAATACTCAACTTTGCCTCTGAAGAAATAAAAATTCTTCATAGTTACGTGACATATTCTTTTTGTCAATACTCCTCTTTGAAAATCCATCGGCAAAGTGATTTTGAGAATTTTAATGGATATCTGCATTTAAAGTGAATTTTGATGTGGAATTGGGAAATCTTAATGAATTTTGATATTTGGAATCTCAAAGTTTGTGAATTTCAAAGTTTAAATTCATCCAATGTACAGAAAGCCAGTGCTGTAAAGTCTTACTGCCACACAAGCCTTAATTTTCATGACTTGGACAGAGGTATATAATACATGTAATGTTTTTCTGCCACACAAGCCTTAATTTTCATGACTTGGACAGAGGTATATAATACATGTAATGTCTTTCTGCCACACAAGCCCTCATTTTCTTGACTTGGACAGGGTAGACAATAATGTCTTACTGCCACACAAGCCTTAATTTTCATGACTTGGACAGAGGTATATAATACATGTAATGTTTTTCTGCCACACAAGCCCTCATTTTCTTGACTTGGACAGGGGTAGACAATAATGTCTTACTGCCACACAAGCCTTAATTTTCATGACTTGGACAGAGGTATATAATACATGTAATGTCTTTCTGCCACACAAGCCTTAATTTTCTTGACTTGGACAGGGTATATAATACATGTAATGTTTTTCTGCCACACAAGCCTTAATTTTCTTGACTTGGACAGGGGTAGACAATAATGTCTTACTGCCACACAAGCCTTAATTTTCTTGACTTGGACAGGGGTATATAATACATGTAATGTCTTTCTGCCACACAAGCCTTAATTTTCATAACTTGGACAGAGGTATATAATACATGTAATGTTTTTTTTATGCCACAGAACTGGCTTTCTGTACTGGCTTTCTGTACATTGGATGAATTTAAACTTTGAAATTCACAAACTTTGAGATTCCAAATATCAAAATTCATTAAGATTTCCCAATTCCACATCAAAATTCACTTTAAATGCAGACATGTAATTTTTTTTTTCCACAGAAGCCTTAATTTTCTTGACTTGGACAGAGGTATATAATACATGTAATGTCTTTCTGCCACACAAGCCTTAATTTTCATTACTTGGACAGAGGTATATAATACATGTAATGTCTTTCTGCCATACAAGCCCTCGTTTTCTTGACTTGGACAGGGGTAGACAATAATGTCTTACTGCCACACAAGCCTTAATATCCATGACTTGGACAGAGGTATATAATACATGTAATGTCTTTCTGCCACACAAGCCCTAATTATCTTGACTTGGACAGGGGTAGACAATAATGTCTTATTGCCACACAAGCCTTAATTTTCATGACTTGGACAGAGGTATATAATACATGTAATGTTTTTCTGCCACACAAGCCTTAATTTTCTTGACTTGGACAGGGTATATAATACATGTAATGTCTTACTGCCACACAAGCCTTAATATCCATGACTTGGACAGGGGTATATAATACATGTAATGTCTTTCTGCCACACAAGCCTTAATTTTCTTGACTTGGACAGGGGTATATAATACATGTAATGTCTTACTGCCACACAAGTCTTAATTTTCATGACTTGGACAGAGGTATATAATACATGTAATGTTTTTCTGCCACACAAGCCTTACTTTTCTTGACTTGGACAGGGGTAGACAATAATGTCTTACTGCCACACAAGCCTTAATTTTCATGACTTGGACAGAGGCATACATGTAATGTTTTTCTGCCACACAAGCCTTAATTTTCTTGACTTGGACAGGGGTAGACAATAATGTCTTACTGCCACACAAGCCTTAATTTTCTTGACTTGGACAGGGGTATATAATACATGTAATGTCTTTCTGCCACACAAGCCTTAATTTTCATGACTTGGACAGAGGTATATAATACATGTAATGTTTTTTTATGCCACACAAGCCTTAATTTTCTTGACTTGGACAGAGGTATATAATACATGTAATGTTTTTTATGCCACACAAGCCTTAATTTTCATGACTTGGACAGAGGTATATAATACATGTAATGTTTTTTATGCCACACAAGCCTTAATTTTCATGACTTGGACAGAGGTATATAATACATGTAATGTTTTTTTATGCCACACAAGCCTTAATTTTCATGACTTGGACAGAGGTATATAATACATGTAATGTTTTTTATGCCACACAAGCCTTAATTTTCATGACTTGGACAGAGGTATATAATACATGTAATGTTTTTTTTTATGCCACACAAGCCTTAATTTTCATGACTTGGACAGAGGTATATAATACATGTAATGTCTTTCTGCCACACAAGCCTTAATTTTCTTGACTTGGACAGGGGTAAATAATCTTTCTGCCATGACAAGCTCCTTGGCTTTTCATTGGTTCCTCCACAGCATTGGAATATTATTGCATTACCTGTATTATATGTGTGTGATGTTTCTATTCAATGAGGAAAAAAGATAAATCAATTTTTTGGTCATGAATTCAAAAGTCACAAATAAATAGTTGTATACTTTTCGGACATCAAGTTTTTTAGGCACACAAGCCTTAATTTTCTTGTCTTGGACAGGGTAGCTGATCGTCTTTTCTGCCACACAAGCCTCAATTTTCACGACTTAGGCGGGTAAATGATGTGTTTTTGCGGGACACAAGGCTTAATTTTCCTGACTTGGATAGAGGTAGACAATAATGTCTTTTGGGCATACAAGCCTTAATTTTAATTTTAAAAACCAGTCTCAACACATATTGTATTAAAAACACACAAGATGCATTTTCATTTAATTTTAGACAAACACACAAGAAGTTGGGAATTAAGACACACAAGTAGTCTTTAGAAGGAAAAAATGAAAACACACAAGATACCCCTTTTTTTCAGACACACAAGACAAAAATCTCACAAGCATACTGTCGTGAGTAGTACCGTCCGTACGTCCGTCCGTCCCGTTTGACCGTTATCACAATATCTCAAGAACCATTTAAGATTTAAACTTAAGACTCGGGAATAGTATTTATCACCATAGGAAGACGATCTGATTAGATTTTGGAGTACGTAGGTCAAAGGTCACAGGTCACAGAGGTCAACTTATGAAATTCCTTGTATTGAGTTTGTTAGCGCGATATCTCAAGAACCATTTGAGATTTAAACTTCAAACTTAAGGATAGTATGTATCACCATAGGAAGACGATCTGATTAGATTTTGGAGCACGTATGTCAAAGGTCAAGGGTCACAGAGGTCAACTTATGAAATTCCATACATTGAGATTGTTATCATGATATCTCAAGAACCACTGGAGATTTAAACTTCAAACTTAGTGATAATGTGTATCACTATAGGAAAACAATCTGATTAGATTTTGGAGCACGTATGTCAAAGGTCAAGGTCACAGAGGTCAACTTATGAAATTCCATACATTGAGATTGTTATCATTATATCTCAAGAACCACTGGAGATTTAAACTTCAAACTTAGTGATAATGTGTATCACTATAGGAAAACAATCTGATTAGATTTTGGAGCACGTAGGTCAAAGGTCAAGGGTCACAGAGGTCAACTTATGAAATTCCATACATTGAGATTGTTATCATGATATCTCAAGAACCACTGGAGATTTAAACTTCAAACTTAGTGATAGTGTGTATCACTATAGGAAAACAATCTGATTAGATTTTGGAGCACGTAGGTCAAAGGTCACAGGGCTCATTATGTATGCAAAAACAGCTTGTGATCGCGTTATCTGAACAACCGATTGATGGATTCCTGCCAAACTTTGGTCATGTATGTATCTTGCAGAGCTGATGAACTGATTAGATTTTGGGGTCACGAGGTCAAAGGTCACAGGGCTCATTATGTATGCAAAAACAGCTTGTGATCTAGTTATCTGAAGAACCGATTGATGGATTCCTGCCAAACTTTGGTCATGTATGTATCTTGCAAAGCCAATGAACTGATTAGATTTTGGGGTCACGAGGTCAAAGGTCACAGCGCACATTGTGTATGCAAAAACAGCTCGTGATCGCCTCATCTCAAGAACCGATCGATGGATTCCTGCCAAACTTAGGTCATGTATGTTACTTGCAGAGCTGATGAACTGATTAGATTTTGGGATCATGAGGTAAAGGTCAAGGTCATGCGGCTCATTATGTATGCAAAAATAGCTTGTGATCGTATTATCATTAGAACAGATTGATGGATTCCTGCCAAACTTAGATCATTTATGTATCTTGCAGAGCCAATGAATGGTTCATAAGATCAAAGGTCATGGGCTCATTATGTATGCAAAAATAGCTTGTGGACGCATTCTCATTAGAACTGACAGATGGATTACTATTTAACTCAGGAAATCTTGCAGAGCCAATGAACTGAGTAGATTTTAGGGTCATGAGGTCAAAGATCAAAGGGTCATATATGTATATGAGAAATTGCTTGTAATCACGATATTCTGAGAACATGTTAATGGATTAAACTTGAATTTGAAAAATTTCTTCCGTTTCGGTTTGTAAAATTGCTCTATGACGGAGGCATCATTTTCGACTGCGCGCAGTCGAATTCCATCTAGT
This sequence comes from Strongylocentrotus purpuratus, assembly GCF_000002235.5. Lineage (NCBI taxonomy): Eukaryota > Metazoa > Echinodermata > Echinoidea > Camarodonta > Strongylocentrotidae > Strongylocentrotus > Strongylocentrotus purpuratus. The sequence continues at coordinate 34,950,691 of NW_022145598.1, forward strand.
TTGTATCTGGATTCATTTAAAACTGTTAAAGCATATAACATTTATATGTTTATGGAATTATTTTTACCTTGTAAATTCACTTGCATCAGCCTCCAGCTGTATTGTTGAATATTCAAATAAAACCTTATCAAATCAAATCAAAATTATAAGTTACCAACTGCCACAGATAAGACCTATAAATTTAGGTCCACTTGTACTTTTTTTTTTTTGGGGGGGGGGGGGGTTGTACTTGATTTCTATACCACAGTCACACCCAATGAGACTGTCATCAGATTAACAGCAGCTTAAAAACTGACATTACGTGGAATGGCTGAGAATGGGGTGGTTTGGAGTCATTTGGCTGTGCGACGGATACACTAGCCCTAGTAAGGTAAACTAATCAATCATCATGTTTCTTCCTACTAGTTTGCTACTGTCATCAACCAAGCCCTCGCAGAGAACTTTCCTGTTGGTTGTGGAGTGCGTGTGATCGCAGAGCCTGGTCGCTTCTACGTCGCCTCTGCCTTCACCTTGGCTGTCAACATCACCGCCAAGCGTATGGTAGCCCGAGACGTCCCAACCTATCAAGTCCCTGAAAGTAAAGGTACACTTAACCTAATAATCTTTGTACATTCAAACCTGCTTTAGAGACCACCTGTTTAGAAAGACCCCATTTTTTGTTTCCCTTGAAAATGGTTTCTCATTGAAACATGTACTAAAGGAACCTGTCTACAAAGACCACCTGCCTGTAGAGACCACTTTTCCTGTCTCCCTTGGGTGGTCTTTATAGACAGGTTTCACTGTATATACAAAGAGTTTTTTTTTTGGGGGGGGGGGGGGGGGGGAAGGGGTTGCTTTGTTTGCTTGAACAGTTATGTAGATGGGGGGGGGGGGGGGGGGTGTGGGTTATTTTGAAGCTTGCCCCGGGTGCCAAAATAGCTACTAGATACACCACTATATGTATCATATAAACTTAGTAATTTTCCCCATTGTTTCAGACCTTTAAGCTTTCATGGAAATCACATCAGGGGAAGGCTAAGATCGAATTTAAGTTGGACTTAACTATGACAAGCCATTTATGCCACTGTTTGCTCTCACTATTGGTCTCTTGATTATGATATTTAGATAATATTTTTCCTTCAATAATGAACTATCAAAAAATGTAAATTCTGTAGATTTGTGACCACGATTTATACGTCACTTGAGAAATCAATGCCAGGAATGGTTAGAGGAACTAGTGGCATGAATAACCCGCCATAGTTAAGTCCAACTTAAAGTCGGTCTTAGTCTTTGTGAAATACTCCCCTGGACCATGAAGGGACCCCCCTGAGTATCGGCTCTGAGTGTTTGGTAATAAACGTACTACATTCCTGACAGCGTAGTGACGTAACCTTTCCCTGTGTCCCAATGCTATAATCAATATAATTTTCTTTGACTCATTCATTCACAGATCTTGTGGCGAACACCGTGGCTCCGTCCAAGTGCGATGAGCCTGCCTTCATGTACTATGTCAATGATGGTGTCTATGGCTCATTCAACTGTCTCCTCTTCGACCATGCTGAAGTAGAGGCCCAACTCCTCAAGGTGACTAGTACTGAAGATTTCTTAATGCCCCACTGTACTACTTGCTCCCTCTATATAGCAAACAATGCATAATCAGTGACAATTGGGCCAACTCAAGTGGGGATTATTTAGGAGGGCCAAAGAATGTTCGGTTGACACTGTATCAAAATGACCTTCATTAATGGGTATCCTTTATTTACTTTGAGAGTTCTGTACTGTTAGATAGCTACTTTTGTCCTGCCCTTTGTTGATATGATGAATTGGAATGAATAGGAATTGCCGTCTGAATTACAACATGATGATTCCATCCAACACTGATCAACAAAAATTCTTTTTATTTGCATCTCCTCTTTCAAATGAGCTTACTAGTTAATCCTTGCATGTCTACTTTGCTTTTGTGTACTGTTAATGATTCAGCCTACAAATTTGTCAATATGGTAAGAGGAAGGAATCACATTTGTGCAGGATTTGTCCTACATTATTATACCCATTGCTATTGCACTGCGAAATTGAACTTGTTTCCCCATGCTTTTTTGTTCTTCCTACTTTATCAGTGAATATTTTATAACATTAATAGATTGAGGAACTTTTTACAATTTGCCTGATAGTGAAATACCGTACATAAGATATTACTACACTCTCAAGAAAATAAAAAATACAACATTATGTTTTGCAGGAGCGCGATGGGGATGTGCAGATGTACTCTACCAGTGTTTGGGGGCCATCCTGCGATGGTATTGATCGCATCATTGAGAACCATCTCATGCCTGAACTGGAGGTCGGGGAGTGGCTCATCTTCCAAGGTGGGTAGCAAATAACCGGGCCGTTTCGTTTCTTTAAAGGGATTGGGTAACTTTGTCTCAGATTCTGAAACAAAATCCTGGATTTAGCTCATGCTGCAATGATAATTATTAACCTTTAGGTCAGTCAGGAACCCCATGACTTTTACAAGCCGATCGCCTGTCTGGTTATCAAGATATTTATGATTGGAAATCGAAACCAAATTTTTTGTTTCACTAACGGTTTTCATAACATTACAGTCTGTTGGGGAAAACAAGTAAGGTGACAACCGGTCGCTCAAATTTGTTTACTTTTTTGAGGCACCTCTTGATCATTTTGAAGCACAATTTTTTAAAGGCTTCAATATTACACCATATCACAGACACTGATAAGGCGGTTTCACTAGTCTCCCCCTCAACTGTGTTTTTCAAAGTCATGTTAGCTTTACATTTCTTTCCCCTATTTGTATCATGTGAAGATTTAGAGAACTAAAGTTAAACTGTTTTGTATGTTTCTCAGACATGGGAGCCTACACCATGTGTGCCAGCTCAGATTCAATCAACGGTTTCAATCGCATCCATTGGATACTTCATCATCTCAAAGGAATATCTGTAAGTATTTTACCCAATTTTTTTTTACCCTCCGACAGGCCATTGTATTGAAAATAAATCTCTGAATTACATATTTAAATACATGTACAAATGAATATCATATAAAACTTCAGAAGAAGATATACATAAAGAATATCAACCATAATAAGCAATGAATAACACATTGAGGATAATACAAAATATTTGAACAAATTTACTGGCATTAAAAAAAAAAACCTCCCCCCCACCCCCCCCCAAAAAAAAACCCTGTAAGTAATGTTATTCATCCACTTCTGAATTCAGTCGGTCCCAAAGGCTGTGTGCAGGAACTTCCTGGTTTCTGCAGGCAGAGAATTCAAATCCTCCCATATAAATATCATAGTTTACAAGTTAACAGCCGTCATGCTATGAATGAGTATGAACCTACAATTCTGTTCACTATTGCTCCTAATTGATGTAGTGTTGTAAAATAAAAAAAAAACTTCCAATACCACCCCCCCCCCCCCCCCAGTAATTGACTGTTTTTAACCAGAGATGTTTTCTGTTTTAAAAGAACTTTTTGGGGGCTATCCAGAGCTAAATCTCTCATTATTCATGTGTATTTTCTTAAGTCACTGGAGTCAGTCATAGCTATGAATGACATATCCATGGCATCCTAATTATTTAAATGTTTTATTAATCCTTTTTCTACAGATCCATTGTAGAGCAGATTACTGGCAAGCCCAAGCCACCACGTAACAGCTGCAAGGCCTCCTACAAGCAGCTGGCCACTTCTCCCCCGAGAAGAGGCTTCTTTGAGTTTGATGAAAGCAGCTGCCTGATGGATCCCCCAGACCCCCTCTACAACGGCATCTGTGGCCTGATGGATGGGGGCGCCTGCCGGGAAATCGCTGCAGAGATCTGACAGCGACTCTCAAGGTCCCCCAGACCCGCTCTACAACGCCACCCAAGATACTCAACATGTGTTACATTCTACCCTTATTAAACGATTCCGTAATGGTTGTTCCGTAACGAAAGTACGTTTAAGCTGATATTATTCTGTATGGTCATGTTCTATAATCGCATGCACTTGTGTGTTATATAGCCGTCGTAGTTTAAGGATCAGTTGTGATTAGCTCCTTTAAGAATGCTTGATTTGATGTGCTTTATTTACTCCTGTATATCGAGTGATCATCCTATGTCATTTAGCTATGCTCACAAAGAGAGTAATCACCAAGATATGTTACATGCTCCCTAGTGTGTAACACATTTTGAAAAACCACTCACTTTCTGAACATGAGGTTATTAGGTAGTCCATTTCTTCATTATCTTATGTATAAACTGGAACAGTATTTGTAGTGGTATGCTAAGTAAGGTAGTGATTGTACTGTTCATTAACTGCAGCTTACATTGTAAATTGTGTCTTCGCTATATTTCATCAGTAGGACTGGTAATTTGATTTATATTTTGATTTTGTGATTGTTTTATGGAAGATATATATATACGAAGGATGCTATCAAAATTAAGTGCCATGAAAGAAAGCATTTCATGTTACTTTTTCGGGTGTACATTTAAAGTGCCAAAGCACTTTAACTCATGTAATATTGCAAGGAAAAGTAAAAACAGAATTTAGGTCTTATTTCTGGCAACTGCCAAAGCTAGCAAACACTGCTGCTCTGAAGTAAAGCAGTGGAGAATTGTTTCAAATTTCTATTCAAAATAGTGAAGCATGTTAGGTTTGACCAGTTTTTATAAAGGTCAATAAGCCTTCAAGGCCTATTGCTTTATTTGGAAAAAATGTATGGTGTGGACATCAAAGAGCTTGAATTTAAGAGAGCTATTTTCATTTTCTGTTTGAAATTTACTCATCCTAGCATATTTGCCAAGAAAATAAACAGTTGATATGCAGTCCAGGTTTGTATATTGTTGTGTTAAGAAATCAATAGGTGTTTGCTGTAGAATAACTTAAATTGTTTTCTTTCATTCACTAAGAATTTAAATCTTTTGATTATATGGCTTCTAAATGATGGCTAAATGAGGAAGTACCAGAATGACCATTGAAAATTGTATTGGTCAATTTGATTTTCTCATGTATACATCACTCTTTAAGGTGTGTTGTAAAATAAAATTATCTTTCTAAAATTATAATAATGTTAAGGTGGTCAGTATTATTGAATAATTGAATGAATACACGGAAGCCAAAATAAATTCAAGAATGATTATTTATATGATTGCTGCAAAACTGATGGCTAAATATTTCATCGTTTATGTTTACCTATCTGATTTGTTGTTGATGCTCTTGTATAAACATTGGGTTAGCTATTAAAGTTGTAGGTAATGTTCTTTTTTGTTGTTGGTGTCACGCACTTCCATCTACAGAAACTGTTTTTATTCTAAAACAATACAGTGGATATCATTCTAATTTTACCAGTGATTGCATTTGTAGAGGTGTTGTGGTCTTGTGGATAAGACACTCAACTGCAGATCACAAGGTACAGGGTTCAAATCCCAGCCCAACACTAATGTCCTTTGGCAAGACTTAATTTACATTTGCCACTCTCCACCCAGGTGTTAAATGGGTACCCGGTAAGATGCGAAAGTTAATGTAGTTGGATGAGCAAGTGTGCGCTTGTAAAATGGCGACTGGCTGGAATGCTCCCCAGGGAGTGAAGAATGTGCATGCATTGTGTGCTGGTATGCCTGAATCTGATGACCGGGGCAATAATATATCTGTAAAGTGCTTAGACACATCGTTGTATCGATGTATTGGGCGCTATATAAAAGCGGAATATTATTATTATTATTTGTAAAAGTATAACACGGTGAGTGCATTTTTAACTAAAGCCCTGTAATTGAGTCAAATGTCATGTGTCAAATGTCATGTCCATAATGGACATCTTTCAAATGAATAAAAATGGAATCCCTTCAGCATTACCAGCTCGTTTTGCAAAAAGAAATATCTTCCCGTGCACTAGATAAATATATAGCTTGCAATCAAATTAAACATGGCAGCACTGATTACATATTTATCACCGTTTCTTGATATTTTTCCAAATACATGTAATTACAATCTAAAAAAGAAGTACAAATCAATTTAAGTACCGGTAGCTGTACAAACGTGACCATTTTTGAGGTTGATCACAAATATCTTTGCTTCATCCTCTTTATTTATTAACAAGACAATTAGACTTTGCTAATGCATGAAAAACTTCACTTTGTATTTACTAATCCCTATTCACATGTAACCTTGTATCATAGGGATGATATTTGCCATTTGCTTATATTGTGGTGATTCACAGGTTCGGCTCCATTCTAATTTTTATCAATATGATACACATGTTGGAGAGTTTATTATAAGTAATCGTGCTAGCTCATGTTATTTCATTTTTGGTTGTTGATTGTTTGGCAGACACTTTATAGTCGATTACAGGTCATTTATTACAATAAAATGCTGGCTAAATTTAGAGGAATCCTTTTGTATTGTGTGTTATATATCAAGTTTTCCCAGGTTGTATGTACGACACATACTCCTGTTACAATTGCTCTGCAGTCAATTTTGATAAATTTAGCGGGTGGTATTCTCATAAATTTTTCATAGTTATATTGTTAAGTATGTTATTACATTTTATTTTAATTTAGTGACATACTGAAATATTCAAAAACATATTCATATGGACACTTGGCATTCCATACTTAGTCGGAGGATTAAACCATGGACTAAAGTAAGTTCGCTTTCGAGAATACCACCCAGCGAATTCCTAACTTCAACCCTTAACCCAACACTATACCCGTCCCTAATCTTATTCTGAAACATCACCTAAAACTCCATTGCTACGCTTATCCTCGTCCTATACCTTTGACAAAATACAGCCCAGAGCAATTGTTGCTGGTGTTAATGTCCGATAACCATTTGTACAAAAGCAGTTTGTGAGTTGTGAACAAATATGGAAAATAAAAGATGCGAGTTGTGTTGGTAATTAACAACAAATCGAGATTATTAAAGAAGATGGATTATTAAGATGGATGGATATGGATTATGAATAAGTATGGAATTATCATGATTTGTAATGTGGTGTGGCGTGGGTCCAGGCATCGAGGGGGTGCTTGCATTCCTGGGGGCACCGTTGGTCCTTTTCCAATCTGAAATCCAGCTGAAAAGATGATGTACTGTATAGCCTACAACATGGTTAAAATATAACTTATGAAAGAAATAAAGAGGGATAGAAAGAGAGAGAGAGAGTGTGAATTAAGAATGAAAGAATCAAACATCACCAAGCCTTTGAGACTAGGCCTTTCCTTTCTTTGCCTTGTCTTTATATAGTGTCTGCTGGGTTGGGTGGAGGTAGGAAGGGGGGGGGGGGGTTTCAGTCGTTCTACCGTCTCCATACTCTCGCCCCCTTTGCACATCAGTCCGTATTGATATTTAGTAGCTTTTAAAAAACGAGGAAACTTGGACAGGACCGAAAAGGAAATGTGCTCCATCTATGTGCTTAATTTGTACGATATCAGAAGCAGAATGATTATATCACTGAACTGGGAAGATACTAGTACAGTATCTGCCCCCCCCCCCCCCCCGCCCAAGTGGTGGATCCAGGGGGAAAAAAAACAGGTAAAAACATGTTAATTTTACCTTAATTTGTATTAAAGGGGGGGGGGGGGTGCAATTTTCAAATTTTTCTGGGTCATGTAAACAAAATATCAACAAATAGTCTAGTGCTCCTTACCCCCCCCCCCCCCCCCCCCCCCCCCCCCCCCCCCCCCCCCCCCCCCCCCCCCCCCCCCCCCCCCCCCCCCCCCCCCGCTTGTTAACCTGCTGGCTGTTCTGCCGCTCAATATTGTCCCGCCGGTTGGATACGCCCCTACCCCGCCCAAGTTCGTACCGCAATGATTACATATCTAGCTGCGCTAGCGCTGCATGCTGAGAATAGCTTGCATAAGTTCGATTAATGGTGCGATTGGCATGTCAAAGGTCACACAGAGTACAGGCTAGCTGAGCAGCAAGAGAACTCTTGATGCAAGCGGGTGATTTGTTCATATTTGCTTCTTTGATACACTTAGGGAAGGTAAGTTATCGTTATTATACAAACCGCAATAGTGTTAATGATGATGTTGGAAAATCTGGATTTAAATTGTTGTTTCCTCACCTGACCTGGTTGATCGTGCGGTTGCCATGGTCCACGGACAGTGTCCGACTCAGTGGCCGTCTTTGCCGGGGAAGTTTGGCGTTGGTGACGAACAAGGTTCCGATGATACACCGACGCGTCCATGGAATGTTGTTCATGGAATGTGCTAAATGAAGCGAACTCCATGCATTTGTATACTACTTACTAGACTAGACTAGATCTAATTGCAATTATCGTAAAGTAAGTATCAAATAGGGATTTTTACTCTGCAACTTGTAGACTAATTACTTTTTAATTTAAACAAACCTTGTTCTGATTGTTTGCAAATTTCCAAAATGCTTTTTGTTATCAGGTTTTGCAATGATTGAAATACTGATGAGTGTCGTCCCTGAGGGGCTGGGGTATCCCCTGGCAGTATCAGCTATACTTGGTCTGTTGCTTTACATTGTACTAGGCAAGCCCTCTTCCATGGTGAGTAGAAGTCTAATTGCTATTTAGGTTGCTCGTGCATTGCATCTCTCTCTCTCTCTCTCTCTCTCTCTCTCTCTCTCTCTCACACACTCTCTCTCTCTCTCACACACTCTCTCACACACTCTCTTTCTCTCTCTTTCTCATTCTCAATTTTTGTCTGTCTGTCTGTCTGTCTCTATATCCCTCTCTTTCTTTCTCTTTTTTTTTTCTATCTTTTTTTTTTCTATCTCTCTCTCTTTCTCTTTCTCTTTCTCTATTTTTGTCTCTCTTTCTCTCTCCCTCTCTCTTTATTTAAATTTGCATTTGGGCCGACTGAATATTTTAAACAGTATTTTTTCAGACAATCACATTTAATGTTCTGTATTAGTGTATTCATAAATTTGAAGACCATTGCTCCGGCTACACAGCGGAAAAAAACTGTCAAGTATCTTGCAGTAAATAATCTCATTGACAATTAAACCCCAAAAGGCGTTCATGCTCGACACATGAAGCGAATGGCACATATAACTTTCTAAACTTTGTTGATGCATTTGGCTCAGTAAGTCATGATACGATCACTCTAACCCTAGAGAGAATTATTTCTATTTCCAATTTCAATTTCGAACTACCAGTACTTGACAAGTTAGTATGTTTTCCCCATGCAACATGCACTTGTTCCACTGAAAACTTTCTTTAAAATCTGTAAATGTAATTGACAATTAATACTTTAGTATTGTTGTTTATTTACAGGATTGATTAATAAGGTAATGGGGAAACTTATCTGCTAAAAATACATTTTAGAAATATTATTCCATTCTATTTCCTACAATTCTATTAATATGTGGCACTGTGTGGATGAAATAAGATTTCTCGAAAACAAGTCCAAGAAAATATAAGGAATATGAAGAAAGAAAGAAAAGATACATGTATCTTCGCTCTCTATCTCTAAAGAAAAAGCCATTTACCTTCTGAACTTGAGTGTATTGATTAAAACATTTTGTATCAATATCAAATCTTATCCAAGGGGTAAATAAAGATATTTGACACTGATATTTGAATGTTGGTGAGCTGATTTGATTTCCTTCATATTCAACCCCTACAGAAGAAGCAGATGGAATCATCCAATCCTGTGACAGAGTCATCATCATGTGATACAGACGTTCTCATCGTTGGCTCTGGCATCCTCGGGTCAGCCATGGCTACGGTGCTGGCCAGAGATGGCCGGAAAGTGACCGTCATAGAAAGAGACATGAAAGAGCCGGACAGGATAGTTGGAGAACTGCTGCAGCCAGGTGGTTACAGGGCCCTAACTGATCTAGGATTAAAAGGTAAATGCCTAAATGGGCAAGTCTAAGGTATTCAATCATTTGGTGTCATACACACCACTCAGTAGTGTGGAGTCCTGTGTCCTGTTTCATAAGAACAATTATCAATAACACAAGTTAGAATAGCTAAAAGCTACTGAAACCATAGCAGTTGATTGGCTGAGCATTTGTTTTTTATAACAAATTTCATGAAACGGGGTCCAGAACATAAATTGATATCAATTTTGTCATTTTAAAACTTACATGATTTCTGATCTGAGCTCTAGTAAGGCTATTAACTTCATGCGATTATCACATTTATCCTAAAGTCAAAATCTGAAATATTTGTGGATGGTACGGTATGGGACAGAATAGCTCGGACTTGCCCCAGCAACGTCATTTTCCCTGGCAATATCAACTTTAACCGTATGTTACCTGACTTGGGCCATGAGGGCAGTAAGAAAAGATTGCATTTGTGGCCCAAGGCTATGGCCCTGGCATGACATGGTTACATAGTTACAGCAAATAATCAGCATGGTTTCCTGTCTTATATTTAAAAAGTGAAATATGGTACAGGTGATGTTCAAAGTTCAAATACTTGTCGGTTATCTTAAAGTAAAGTACAAAGCCCTATCAAGTGTCACTTAGGAAGATACTGTGGGGTTGAATTCAGGTTTGTTGGTAGGGCCTCTTAAAGTATACCAATCACCACAATAATATTGAGCTCTGAATGTTGGGTGTTTAATGTCGCTATACTATTCAAGATATGAGCGAAAATGATACTTCTTTCGAGAGATATTGCAAGTTAAACAATGTTCAAAATTTATCCTTCACAGTTGTGCAATAAAAAAAAAGTGCACATGATTGTGAGAAATTGATTATCGATCTTTGGTTTCATGCTGTGTTTATTCTTTTGGTTGAAGAACAGCATCCAAAACAAATAAGCCTTAATTGTTGGTGATTTAACGTCGTAGTCTAACTTATCTTGCTGACATGGACAGTTTCTTTGGTTTAATAATTAAAGCTGAATGATGAAATAATGTGAACAATACCTTCATGTGTTCCATTTTTCCTTTTTTCTTAAAAAGAACTAGTTTTTGCATAGCAGCTGCTCAAGCTAACTTAATTTAGAAGATGAAATGAGGATCAAAATGTTGAATTCTGATCATGAGCCTTTAATTATGTTCAACAACACAGGTTCACTGTTTGTGCAAGAGGAATACTTGAGACATGATATCAAATTATCAATGCCCTAATATTTTATCTCTATGATATTTGTATTGTTTGATTACACCCTTGTTCATAAAGGGTAACATAATTCAAAGGGTAATGACCGGTATGGTTTGTTTTTATCTCTATTTTGTATAGTTTGATTACACCCTCGTTCATAACGGGTAACACAATTCAAAGGGTAATGACCGGAATGGTTCGATTATATGATATGGAACCATGTCAGGCCTCAACCATGTTGGCTGATGTTTTAATTCCGTAAATGTCATATACTTTTATCAGTTACTTATCTTTCACATCACTCCCTCTCCCCTGAGTGATTGAATGAGATTCAGACACGTTCACATTCTCCACTGTAACCTGTGGCTTTTTGTGTCTGTGTACTAAATGAATGGCAAGTAGAGATGAAATATTTGTAGCCGCATGCAACACAGGTCCTGCGCATACTCATTTATTGGTTTAATAAGATGGATATGTGAAGTGCAGTATGTTTGTGTACGGTGGTTTATGTTAACATTGCATATGTGAACAAGCCTTAAAGGCATAGTGTAACAATGTTAAATCTAAGATGCACGACCCTACGTGTTATCAGTGTCTGTGATATGGTGTAATATGAGAGCCATAATAAAATTGTGCTTCAAAATGATCATGAAGTGCCTCAAAAAAGTAAACAAATTTGAGTGACCAGAACACCATGCTCATTTTCCCCAATAGACTTACGTGCTATAAAAAAAGAAATGAAATTTTGATTTCCAATCATAAATATCTTGATAATCAGACATGCGATCAGCTTGTAAAAGTCATGGGATTCCTGACTGACCTAAAGGTTTACAATTATGATTGCAGCATGAGATAAATCCAGGATTTTGTATCAGAATCTGAGTCGATGTTACAGAGTCACTTTAAAACTGATGTGAACTCAAAGTGGACATTACGTCATTCAAGATCTTGCTTTGTTTTCTTTAACCCATTGTCTACTGGAACCGAGTGGTCCCCGTGTAATGCCTATGGGAATGAGATAATTCCGTAGTCAATGGGTTAATTGTAGAATGCCTTGATGAACACACACAGCAGGACCCTGTTCATAACACTTGATATCAATAGTAAGATACAATAATTGTTATAAGCTACCCGTACTGAAATCATTGCATTTGATTGGCTGAGAGCAAATTTGTCATAAAATTTCAGCATTTGTTATTGATATTTTATGAAACAGGGCCCAGGTTCCATTATTTGTATGCTGTTTTTCTGTATCTATACAGAATGTAGAAGGCCTTGAAGAACACAACATGAAAAGCCAAGGCCATTGATAATCTTTTTTTTCTTTTTCTGTTTTCTTGTAGATTGAGTAGAAGGCTTTGATAATTACAAAGTAAAATGTTACATCATTTGCAATCTTACTTTGTTTTTACCTTTATCTGTAGATTGTGTAGAAAGCCTTGATGAGCACATAATTAAAGGTTACGTCATCCATGAGCTTACTCTATTTTGACTGTTTTTGTTGTTGATTGAGTAAAAGACACAGTGAAATATTCCATCATTTATAATGTTACTTTCTTTTGATTGGTTTCCAGTGTAAAAAATTCACAGGGGCTCGGGGAGAAATGGCCCCCGAAATGCCCAAAAGAGCCCCCCAAAATCATAAAAGTGCCCCCTTAAATTTGTATAGAGTTCTATGCAAAACAAATTTTTGAGCATTATTTTCATGCATACAAACTGAAAAAGTAACCCCCGATTGAATAAATATTAATTTTTTCCCTGTTGGTTTCCTATAGATTGTGTAGAAGGCCTTGATGAACACACGGTCAAAGGTTACGTCATCCATGACCTCAAGTCCGGCGCCCAGGTTGTGGTTCCTTATCCCAAGGACAAGGATTCAGGGTCTCCAATCACCGGCAGATCATTCCATCATGGCAGGTTTATCATGGGTCTCCGTAAAGCAGCTCTAGCTGAAGAAAGGTGGGTCGGTCCTTCTGCAAGGTTTATTCAGGGTGTGACATATTATACACTGGCAGAGATACCAACCAGTTTGATTAAATCATATTTAGTACAATAATAAGAGTGAAATACGATAATACGATATCACCTCTTAAAATATGATTTAAAAAAAAAAAAAAAAGATAAAAAATCTATTAAAAACCCATACAAAACGTAAAACATGTAAAAGTAAACCACCGCAACCCCAACAAAAACTTTGCTTTACAATACTCATTAAATTTTAATGAAAGAGCAAACATTTTACTTGACCGTTCTTACCAGTAAAACATTTTTCTGAAATGTTACTGACCCAGGGCCAACGTGCCAGTGGTAGTGTCGAGTATTCATGAAATCTGATTTTTCTCTCCAAAATCTGATTTGTTAGGATACTCGGTCTGTTTTTTTGTGTCAAGAGGTTGGCATCTCTGCACTGGTCCAATAGGAGGTGAAGAAGTGTTTGATCTTCAAATGATTATTATTACTTATGATTACATGATTATTAGACTGACTGGAAATCGACCACAATGTTACAAGTGAAAGATGTGTACACATGACATTTGTTAACAAGATTGTAATACTGGCCAGATAATTTATATTTATTGTACTCTTTGAGGTTGTCCCAAGTAAGCAGGAAATGAATACACATGTGTATAGGATAATACAAAAGGATAATACACGTACTTACATTCTCATTTCTCACATATGTTTTCATTTTAATCAGAGTATCATACATTGAAGGCAGTGCATCTAGAATTTTGGAGGAGAATGGTAGAGTCGTTGGAGTGTCATATAAACTCAAAGGAACCCAAGACCTCAAGGTAAGAACTGTGGATGCAAGAATACTGCACAAGTCAGCGAGTCTCTCTATTGGCTTGATCTGGGGGGTGTTTCACAAAGACTAAGATCGACTTTAAGTTGGACTTAAATATGACAGGCCATTAATGCCATCATTTGCTCTCACCGTTTCCTGGCATTGGTCTCTCAAGGGGCGTACAAATGGTGGTCACAAATCTACAGAATTTGCCTTTTTTGATAGTTCACTAATGAAGGAAAATATTATCTAAAGATCATAATTGAGAGACCAATGGTGAGAGCAACCAGTGGCACGAATATGGCCTGCCATAGTTAAGTCCAACTTAAAGTCGATCTTAGTCTTTGTGGAACACCCCTCTGGATGCAGTGTGTGTTTGTGTGTGTGTGTGTAATTTATGATCTGACAGATGTGTATCAATCAGATATGATTATTTACGCCTGGGGACCGACCTTTAACGTCACGATCCAAAAGACATGACTCGGTCTCGAACCGGGGTCCGCTGAGTCAGTTCATAGGTGAAGACAGAGAGCTAACCACACCATTTTTTTAATCTTTTGTGATAATCACTAGAAATTAAAAAAAAAATCAATAATAGGTTGCCTTCATTTTTCCATAGTCTTCCAGATATTATCCAATCATCACTTTTCCTTTCCTTGAAGAAACCTATATAATACTCCCCAGGGAGTGGAAAATGTGCATACATGTACATTGACTTGCGGGTTAGCCTGAATCCGATGACCGGGGTAATAATATGTGCTGCGCCTAGAAACCAAGTATTAGGCGCATTATAAATGTGAGCTATTGTTATTATTACTTATTAACATAAAAAAAAGAGGATCATGGGGCACCAATGGTTACTGATTTGGCATTGTTTTCTATATAGAGGGAGCAAGTAGCTACAAGTAGTACAGTGGGCCTTTAAGAACAGGTTTCCTTCATTTGTCCATAGTCTTCCAGATATTGTCCAATCATCAATTTTCCTTTCCTCTTTGATGAAACCTATACTCTAGGAGATGAAAGCTGCCCTCACCATCATCGCTGATGGCTGCTTCTCTAAGTTCCGCAAGCAGCTCACCACCACCCTCCCCCAGACGACCTCCCACTTTGTAGGAACCCTGATGCACCACTGCCCCCAGTACGAGGCTCACCACGCCGAGCTGGTCCTGGCCGATCCCTCTCCTGTACTCATCTACCAGATCTCTTCGGAGGATACAAGGGTACTGGTCGATGTGAGAGGGGACATGCCCAAAGATGTCAAGCAGTATATGATGGACAAGGTCTTTCCACAGTTACCAGGTGAGTGAACGAGGCCGTGATAGACAAACAGTCTTGGAGAGAGAGAGAGAGAGCCAAGGAGAGAAGAGGCAGGGAGAGAGGGAGGTAGGAGGAGGGAGGGGGAGAGTGAGAGTAAGAGAAGGGGGGGGGGCATGAGAGGGGAGAGAGAGGGAGAGGGAAAGAGAAAGAGAGGGAGACTATCAAGTGATAGAAAGAATCTTTATTATTTGAGAAATATATATCTCTTCTACTACTACCATTCCATGAACCATTTTACCTGAGCAGGGGTTGGTTGCCGTTTGTGCAGCGATCAGATTTAGTTCCCTCATATCTCTTTTAATATTATATATCTATATAACCTTGTAATTCCTTATCCTTTACAGAACACATCAAGGAGCCCTTTGCAGATGCTATTCAAAATGGTCGCATCCGCAGCATGCCAAACAGCTTTTTACCACCTGCACCAGTAGAGAAGCAAGGTGCTCTGCTGCTGGGTGATGCATACAACATGAGACATCCGCTGACGGGAGGTGGCATGAGTGTGGCGCTCAATGACGTCAAGATATGGAGAGAGCTCTTCAAATCAATACCAAACTTAGGTGAGAATCTAGACCACAAAAACTAAGGTTGACTTTAAGTTGGACTTAACTATGGCAGGCCATTCAGGCCACTAGTTCCTCTAATCGTTCCTGGCATTGGTTTCTCAAGGGACGTACAAAAAGTGGTCACAAATCTACAGAATTTACATTTTTTGATAGTTCATATTTGAAAGAATATTTGTAATCTAAAGATCTTAATTGAGAGCCCAAACGGTGAGAGCAACCAGTGGAATGAACAGCCTGGCTTAGTTAAATCCAACTTAAAGTCGATCTTAGTCTTTGTGAAACACTCCCCGGACTTCTTAAAGGGACTTGGTAACATTGTTCAGGTGAGAGGAAATGGTGCTAAGGTAGTGACTTCAATGCTAGATGTACAAATAAATATAATTTGAAAGTTTGAGTGAAAACAGACCATTATTAATGATAACAATCAGGAAAAACTGATCTGATCGATTCTGTGATTCTATTAACTATAATATTACAATTCAATTATATTTTAGGTGAACTTAAATCTTCACAAAACAATGAATTGGCTCTATATACCATTCCGGAAGCGCCGGACAACTTTCCCATTCGTTTGAACACACAAATGATTAAAGTGTCAGTGCTTTATTACTCGATGGGTCTATAAAATGTTACCTTTTATGAATTTTTTTTTGAGATGCAGAATGCATTTACCTTGTTGTGAAGACAGGCATATTCTGCTATCCTCTTATCATATGCTATGTGTATTTGTTCATGATTACAAAAATTACCATATATTGCTTGTTTGCATGTGTGATGATTACAGCTCTTGCATTGTTTGTGTCTGTAGGTGATGATAAGGCCTTATCACGCGCCCTGAGAATGTTCCATTGGAAAAGGAAGTCTACTCATGCATTTGTTGTTAACGTTCTGGCTCAGGCTTTGTATGAATTATTTGCTGCTACAGATGGTGAGTTTATTGACTATATAGCGATAAAGATGATGATGAAGATGACTATGATGGTAATGGTGAAGATGATAATGATGATGGCAAAGATAATGATGATAGCAGGTAAAACAAATCAACCAAGTATTACAACTAACCATGGACTTACTACAAACTACATGTAACAAACTTATTGCTATTTCTTAGTTGAAAGATCATCTGATGATGCACAGTGCAGGTGTACATATGTAGCAGTGATTGTACAGCCATTGATCAAGTTCATATGGGTGATGATAACTTACATGGAGGAAAGGTTGAACTAAATGACTGAATATTCTGGAAACCACCACAACCTCATATTTCTTGTTATCTTTTTCAGTTCATCTGATGAAGCTTCGTGAGGCATGTTTTAAGTATTTTGAGCTCGGAGGACAAGCAGTGGAGGGGCCTGTAGGATTACTCTCTGTGTGAGTACATAACAGACCTGCCAACCAGTAATATTTAATCGTATTTCGTACGATATTTAGCAGAAAATACAACATTACAATTTTCCTCAATAAAATACAATTTTTTTTAAATATAGATATTTATATACCTCACTTAAGTAATCCAGCAATCTGATTGGTCGAAATTGCATTCATAAACTTTAACTGTTCCTGAAAATTCCCGGTAACCATGGTTAAAAAACAGTTAAAAATCTTAATAACCATGGTTATTTGGGAAAATAGGTCAGTCTCCATGGTTACCCCATAGGTTTACATGTTAAAAAATGGTCTGAGCGATCGAGGATACCGTACGTGTGCGAAGAATTGGTCGGTAATTTCAATACAATTGAATCTCGATCGATCTTACCGACAATTTTATCTTGCATTGTTGACATGAAGACGAAAATAAACTTCCAAAAACAAAAAAACAACATCTGCCGATAGATCTTGATCTAAATTCGTGCCAATATGCATTGCAAAAGTAAAAGAAGGGCCTGTTTAATGGAGCAGCCGCGAAGCATCCACCACGCGAAGCCGTTTCAATCCATTTTAATGTATATATTAAAAAAAACTGCTGTGAATGGTAACAGAGCGCGATAGCCGAGCGAGTTAAGGCGCCGTTTTTAGTTACATCACCTTTTGTACGCAAGAGATCGAATCCCATCTTCGAAAAAAGTTTTTTTTCTTTTCTTTTTTCTTTTTTTAAATTTTTTTTTTTTGGCATATAAAAGTATTGATGACTGCTTTAATATTCGAGAAATAGTTGTTTTTATACGCTCTCGGGAAGGTTACAATTGGGCTATCACCCTCAGCACGCCTCGGGTAATAGCACAATTCTAACCTTCCCTTGAGCGTATAAAAACAACTATTTCTCTCAAAGCAGTCATTAATACTATAATATATATATTTATTTTTTATTTTATTTTTTTTTTTCGGGGGGATATTTTGTATGTTGTATGTGTGTGTGCCATTTTCAATGTCAAAATGCCCATTCTGTCCTGTAAAGTATCATACGAGCATCTCACATGGGCAATTTGGGGATGTCCATTGGTTCATCGAACACACCAGTCATGACGAAATCATGCATATTCAACCAATGATCCATACAAACATTTCTTCCTATATGTAAGAACTGTAAGAGGCATTGATCCGTGTTTGAAAAAAAAAAAAAAAACTTTTGTCAGTAAAATTCAACTTTTGGGACTAAAGAATACAGTTTCTGAACTCCAGAGGTTGGCAGGTCTGCATAAATGGGGAATAATTTAATTTCTTTAAAAGGAGTGGGTTGTGTGAAGAAGGTCATAATTCTCTGACATCAGACTTTGTGGAAATACCATTAATGGTTGTACAAGTCAATTTGATATTGTAGTTTACTCAGATAATATATGAAATACCATTTTCATCACAAAATGTATTGATGTTTTGCACAATTAATGTTATAATATAGATATATTGACTGCTATGAGAGGCATCGCTGTTTCTATAGGCTCAAGGGGACGTTACATCCTGATATAGCTATGCTTCAAATATTAAAGCAGTCGATATATCTTTTATATTCCGAATTCACAAACAAATCTACAAAGAATTATGACCTTATCCTTTTCTTGAGTAAAGACTGGTTAAAACATCACAGAAAATCTGAGACACAGTCGGTAAATCTTTGCTGGAAAGTTGCCTAAATGGTATGATCATTCGGGAATGGCAGACAAAAAGCACTGTATGGTATCCGCGCCCGCATAAAGAAATTTATTAATGCGGCCCATTTCCCGGGCAACGGGCATCTTTAAAAAACTATTGACCGGTCGACGGGCATGGCTAAAATCACGACTGCAATTTTGACTATTCAGATGACTAGATTTATTCAACATACTAAATCGAGGTATATAAATGTATTTATGTATTTATTTGATTATTTGAAAGTGGTCCCTAAAACAATCTGAATCTGTATCTGACTGAAGGGAGCAACGTACAAAAGAAAGGACAAAGATCCACTCCTGCCACCTATCCTCTCCAACCGGCGCTATAGTTCTCCTTAGAACTATAAGCTAAGAAAGATAACCAACAAGACTACACCAACAGTCCTTTTTTAGGACAACACACACTCAAGAAAGAAAGATAATCAAGAGTCCTTTTCAGGACTTCATTCCTCTCTCTCACATGGTGCAACCGCAAGCCTACTGTATAAAGAAAAAAATATTAAAACTCAGTTTTGTTTCTCTACCACTCTATCATGCAGACTGACGCCCAACCCATTCCTACTTATCGGACATTTCTTTGCTGTGGCCCTCTACGCCATCTACTTTGCATTCCTAGACCAACCGTGGTACCTCAAACCCCTGGCTATCTACGAGTCTTCTCTCATCTTCTTCAAGGCCTGCGGTGTTCTCTTCCCTCTCATGAGATCAGAGTTTTACATGGTGATGAGGAGTTGATACCATCATCGTAAATCACAGCATTTTATCAGAACAATCCTTGTTAAAAATAAAGTTGAGTAATGGTCATCCGATTGCATTGTGAAAGAAAAGGTGTGGAATGGATCAGGAAAAGTTGATCATGTAGCATGTAAGTTTTGGTGTGTACTGCAAGGTTCTGGAATCATCAAAATCATACGAAATGTGGCCCAGTCTTGGTAAAGTTGCAAGCACTATTCACAGAAAGATGTATATGGGACTACACAAATGGTGTCAGGGTTACTTACCTTGATTTCCTTATCTTTCTATGCTCATTAGTCAGCCAGTATACATTTTCTACCAAAATTGTTTGGCACATGACATTTATTTGTAATCTTGAACATGCAGTGTAAGTTTTGTTTGATTCTGTGAGAATTCATTTTTTTTTTTTACCCAAACTCAAGTTTATCTTTAAATATTGGTCACTTTTGATATTGAGGCTTGTTCCCATTATGCCGTGGTAAACAGTGACGGTTTACCACAGGTTTTTGTTGTATTTATCATAAAACGCAGAGATAGTGTGAATGGATGGCATTTTGTTGCATGCTGATAATAGGTTCATCCCCACTTGTCAAACAAGTGTACACGCTAGCATGTGGAAACAAGCCTTTTATGACTTGCTAGACCTAAAAGAGCACCAACGGAATAATCATGTACATGTAATCATTGCTTTACACTTAGTTTCTTTAAAGGGTTGAATTTTTTAGGGTCTGTATTAATGAACTCCCCTATCGAAATTTAAAATTATGGGGGTCAAGATTTAACAAATGTGAGGCTTCATGTGTCCCAGGTGCAAGGTAATTTCAAGCTCTGGGGGTGTTTCACAAAGATCCTAAATTTAACTTATCTGTTAGTTGGACTTGACAATTATGTAAAGCCGTTAGTATCATTGAAAATATTTCGTAAAAGTTATTTTAAAAGGCTTAAAATGTTGATTCAAATCATTCATTTTTTTTATTATCAAGGAGATTTCTTGTTCTTGATGTGGAATTCATGAAAAGTCTAAAATACTTCAACTTTTGCTTTTTAATACATTTTATTTTAAGGCTATAAATGGCTCTCCATAATTTTTAAGTCCAACTAAGAGTTAAGTTCAACTTAGGATCTTTGTGAAACACCCCCCTGCTGTACTAAAAACAATGATGACAGGTAAAGTGTAAAATTGTTCTTTCACTTGATTTCAATTAAATCAAGAGTTGAGAGTTTGATTTCTTGACGGGTTGTTAAGTCTTTAGACTAAATTGTTTACCCTGACCTAGATGTAATGAATCTGTACCTGCTGGTAGAAAAATAGATTTTAGAAGGCTGTGAGTGATGTCATGGTAGCCTACTTTTAAAGTTAAATGTTGAGGGGTCAGTGAGACAAAGACGTAACTCCATTTTGGCCATTTTTAGAAAAAGTGGTGTATGTGTCACTGAGCACTTGGGCCTTAAGGAGTTAAGTCTATGTTTCACTAGCCATTGACTCCAATGTGGTGTTGGGTGGAGTAAAATTGTTGTGTTTCCTGGAAAGCCCACATTTTTCTGAACATTTTGATATCAAATACTCATTTTGGCAAAATATGGAGTTACGTCTTTGTGTCACTGAACCCTTGATGTGATGTTCAATTTCTACCAGACTGTGAGATGCCAAACCCTGGGACACATGTACATACCAAGATTCAATGCGGAGTTGGAATTACATGTATGTGGTGAAAGCTGTGCTAATGGAAGTATTGTAACTATACAATTTGAACAAGGTGTATATTTATTATTATATAATTAATCTTGTGCACATGTGTGTGAATAATTATAGCATTGTACATGATAATTTTTCAGTGAAAACAACAAGAGTGGTTTCAAAGTAGCATGATAGTTATCGAAGGTCTGAATGTCATAAAATGACATTCAACTACTATTGGGCTGTTCAGAAGAATAAGATTATTAAGGCCTACAAAAAATGTTGTATTGCCCTTTGCGACCGACCCAAAAATCTTGAAATCTACGGTGGGCTTTTTTTTTTTTACCGTTTTTTAGAGAAAAAAAATATTAAATCATTCAAATCTGAGAGAAATATCAGCCCAAAGAGGGAGGGGGGGGGGGGGGGAAGAAGAGATTTGTGACCGAGCGACCCATGTTTTGGCACCGAAAGGGCAATACAACATCTTTCTTTTTTTAGGGCTAATGTAAGGTACAGAGAGACAGTACAAACAGAATGAGTATTCCTCTTTTTAAAATATTCCATTATCAATCAGCGACATTCTGTTCTTAATTTTGAACCTTGAGATGAATTACAGTATTACCTGAGCAAATAGACAATTTGTATTCTCTTTTCTCCTATTTTATCGAAGGTGACAAAATACAAAAGTAGAGATATGAATTCCATTACATTTATGTAGGTAATATGCATTGCTCTCTTTTTTTATATGTCTGTTTTCTACATGTACTTATGCTTAAGTTTGGATATCAGTTTATTTTGTCTTAATCCAAGTTTTATTCATCAAAGAGACTCTCACTCAGACAGAAGTTGTTTCAGTGTTAGATATAGATCAATCTTAAAGCCTGTCTGTACTAGTTTGGCCAGGGGGGATTAGACCTCTCTGCAAGGTCACTGACAGGTAGTTATCTCATATCTCATTGTTTGCTATATAGATGGCGCAAGTGGCTAACAGTAGTGCAGTGGGGCTTTAAACCCAGAATAAAGTACCGGTACAGTGGAACCTCCTCATAACTAACTTTTTGGTACTCGTGAAACTACTTCGTTATATCGAAACTGTGTCATATCAGGGCTAAAAAAATAAAGAAGCGAAATCTCTTTGCAAAAGGAAAGATGGTTACGACAATGTTCTTTATAACATAATTCTAGCATATAACTTATGTAGAACTTTGGGCAATGATTAAATGGTATCTATACTTAGTTGAAGGGCATGACGTTGACTGCTGTGGTTGACTGAACCTTCAGCTAAAGACATGTCGTTTTAATTGAAATGACCCCCCCCCCCCTCCCCCTCTTTGTAAATTATTTTGATAAAAGAGTCACAAACTCAACATAAGTAAAAAAAAAAAAATTGTAATAATTGTTCATGCTGTAGCTCATTTTAATGGGTTAGTTTAATACAAACCTACTTTCTTTTGTCCAGTTTTTTTCTTTCTTTTAAGTTTTGTTACCATGAATACTTCTTAAATTCTATTGATCAATTTATTAACAAATGACAATATCATATTGATTTTATTATTTCATGGTGTGTAATAATCATATTGTGACGAATAACGAGTGGTATACGGTGCAAGATTTGTCTCTGTTTATGCCAGTAAATCTGGATTTTAATATTCTAATATTGCTTTTAAAATAAATTATCTTGCCATATTGTATGATTCAGATGGCATAAATAAGAATATTCTGAGTGTTTGATGCTATTTATTGTAGTTTTAATGGTCATAACTCTGTGATTGGCATTGTAAATCAAATCAATGGATATGTATTTCTCATCTATACTTGTAGAGTGCAAGTTAAAGTTTTCAAATGGTCATTAACATACTTGACTGTTTTCATTAATTTGACTAAGAATTAATAAAAAGGAAACAAAACGAACTGAACAGAAAAGAATCTGTTACATTCTTAAGAATGATCAGTGTATTATTTATAATAATAAAATTCCCCACTGAATCTTAAATAATTCCTACCATTATCTGTTATTACAATATCCAGGGCTGATAGTGAGCACTAACAAAAAAATAGGCTTTTTGTTTTCCCCTCAACCACGCCCCCTTTGAGTAAAAAAAAACAGAAGAGGATTCGCGGGGAAAAAATGGCATCCAACGACATTCCCCTCTTTCGAGTAAGAAAATTGGCAAAAAAATAGGGCAAAATAGGGAAGAATAGAGAAAATAAGAGGGGAATCGGGAAAATCAGGATAAAATAGGGAAACCGATTTAAATCGGGTTTTTATTAGGCCTGAATATCTTAGTAGAAACACATATTAAACACATAATTTGGAAACAAAACGGCAGTCACATTACCTTTTTACAATTTATTCCATGATATGACATGATAATATAAGGCTTTACATGTTTTTACAATATGAGTTTTACATAAAGAAATTCATTAATACCAGTAGTTTTCTTAATCATACCCAGTGCCGATATCAATATCGATAGCTTAACACTAATACCGAACTGGAAATCAACATTTGCTTAATCCCTAGGGGCTAGTGTTAGTGAATAGGACATTTGTACGTAAAATATTAACATTGGCCACAAAGGTTAGTTCAGCAGACGACAATTTTGCAAAATCGATAAAACTAGATACCAGAAGTTGAAGTTATTCAGAGGTCACAGCCTTAACACCAGCTTATTTCCATTTCGGTGTTTAGGGCTGGTGTAAGTGATTATTTAACATAACACCAGCCCTAAACACCCAACTTGAAATCACTCGCTGTATCTGCACTTATCCCCCCCCCCCAAAAAAAAAAGTCCTTTCTGGATAAGATGTAAATGTCAAAAACTTTTTTTCATGATTTAACAATACATGCTGCATTACTAGGGAAATTTTTGTTTAGAGCTCACTCTGTTTTTGCATGGGTTTTTATATATTCCCACACTTCCATATACTGAGAGACATAACAGTTGGGGAAATGACCACGCAACAACACTGCTGCACTAGTGCATATTATAGTTATGTTACAACATTCCATGATAAGCAGATGTAAGCAATTTGAAGAGAAATATTTAGTTTTTCATCCAATAAAAACTTTAATATTTGTTCTTTATGAATTACCCGTACAGTGTACTGTAAACCAGAACTTTCTCTAGATCTACTACAATGTAAAACTACCCAAGCACTACAGGTTGTTGAAATGTGTTGTATTCTCAAAGATAATCAAACTTTGAATTCTTAAAGTTCGTAAATGTCTTGTCACGGCAGTTGCTGGTCTTGCAGTAATGACCATACAAAACAGAACAGAATACTTAGTTTTAGATTATCTTGTAAATAATGTTCATTGTAATAACAGTATGGCAAGACATTGATCTACATTTGCCACTCTCCACCCAGGTATAATGGGCACCGGTAGGAAGGAATTCCTTGACCGCTGTGAGCACCGAAATAGGTAGCCTAGCAGAGCCAGGGTAACATTGGAGCGCTTTGAGCACCTTGCAGGGTGGATATGTGAACTATATAAATATCCAATATTATTATTATTATTATTAAAGGAAAGTGAAATCAATAATGAATATTCTCTATGTTCAAGATCTTGAGCCAACATTTCCAAAGCTAAAATGCACACTTCTGTATTCCCATTAGGAAATTGTAATACAGTTCTATGTGACGCCGATGACATCACTCAAACATATATCTGCACGTTATGAAATCAAGCAATTTTACGTAGCACAAATTGTCAATGTCTAGCTTGTCACTAGGGCAGTCTCTGCTTTGCCTTTGTGCAGCGATTGGGTTTCAAGAGTGCCTCCGTCTGACATGTGTCATGTTCAACAATACATGTTCATATCAAAAGATTTTCAAGGTATGGCCTGTGACAGGTATGTGATATGGAACAGGACTGGGACTTGCACAGGGATCCTTTCTGCTCATATTCAAATTTGCGGTAGCCATTTTGATCTGGAATTTGTTTCCGTATAGAAGATAGACAATGAGCATGCCATAGCTTGCAGTAAAACATCTTGCCATCTCCTTTGGCAAGACATTGATCTACATTTGCCACACTCTACCCAGGTGAAGTAAATGGGTACCTGGCAGGAATTAATTCCTTGAAATGCTAGAGCGCCGTATGGCAGCCTTTTTAAGCCAGGGTAATAATTGGGAGCGCCAGGAGTGTCACATACGACAGAAATGAGCGCTATACAAGAACCCACTATCATTATTATTATATGAAATCCTGTGAAATCATAAAATCACGACAGTACGACCTATGGTATGAAGGATCATTCCAGAGACTTTGACATATAGGGGCCATCTAGCTCATAGCCCAGCTTGCGATATTAGTTCCTAGTCCCTACTCCTGATCATTCCAGAGACTTTGACATATAGGGGCCATCTAGCTCATAACCCAGCTTGCGATAGTAGTTCCTAGTCCCTACTCCTGATCATTCCAGAGACTTTGACATATAGGGGCCATCTAGCTCATAGCCCAGCTTGCGATAGTAGTTCCTAGTCCCGACTCCTGATATGACGGAGATCTTTCCTGATCCGTGCTCCTCCCGTGCTATCCTCTCAGCCTCCTCCATTAGTAACATTCCAAAGCCCTGCAAAGAAAAGAAAAGATGTTTAATAATAACAATAATAATAATAATAATGATATTAGACACATTTGCGTGGGGCTGCATTTACTGGTTTTCCTTGAAAATAAACGTAAGACAGGCTTTTAAATATCTTTCAACACTTAAAAAGAAGGTTGAGTTCTGGGAAGAGGTGAAAAATAATTTGTGAGCATTACTCATTCTTATTATGCAAGTGTGGAAGAACATCAGATAAGACATGTTCCCTGAAAAGCATGGCTCTTCAAATGCCTTCATATTCTAAATATGCATTTAACATCGTAAAAATCGGGGGGCCGGATTTTTACGCCACGTGTTCATGTAGTCCCATATACATCTTTCTGTGTACAGTGTTTATAACTTTACCAAGACTTGGCCAAATTTCTTATCATTTTGATGATTCCAGAACCTTGCAATACACACAAATTCTTATATGCTAGATGATCAACCTTTTCTGGTCGGTTCCACACCGTTTCTTTCACAATGCAATCGCATGACCAGAACTCAACTTCATCTTTAAATGTCTGGAATGGTATATAGAGCCAATTCATTGCTTTGTGAAGATTTACATTCACCCAAAATGTAATTAAATTGTAATAATATAGTTCGGAGAATTAATTAATCGATGAGATCAGTATTTTCGAATTGTTATCATTAATTATGGTCCGTTATCACTCAAACTTTCAGATTATCTTTAATCGTACATCTAGCGTCATCTAGCGTCATCTGAGCAATGTTACCAAGTCCCTTTATTAAGGGATCCGGTAACTTTGTTTCAGATTCTGAAACAAAATTGATGATTGAATGGTAAAACCGGTCACTCAAAGCTCTTTTTTGGAGGCACTTCTTGATCATTTTGAAGCGCAATTTTTTTTTTTTTAGGGATTCAATATTACACCATATCACAGACACTGGTAGCACGTAGGGCCGTGCATGTCAGATTTAACATTGTTAAACAATGCCTTTAAAACCAAAAGGTCTTTCCACATACCGATGCATCAGATAAAATACTGTACAAAATACAATAACTTGTTGGATTATCGTTCTTACCTGGTGCTGAAACTTTCTTGGATCTCTGGAGCTGACAGGAACAACACTCCCATATCTAATAACAGTGGTCAAGCAAAACTAACATCATCCTTGAATCAAAATTATTGCTCTCAAAGTATTAATATGAAATTCAATTAATGCAGGCAGATATTGCAGCTATTTAATTTGAATTTGTATTACAAAGCCTACATTGTGTCATGTTTTAATTTTTGCTTTTATATTAATATAATATGTTAACTTTCCCAGGAATTTACATGTTATGTTAATTCCTTTCGGATATGTGCTCCAGATGAATGTAGTTTCAGTTTCAGTTTTATTTTTCATTTCCAACAGAACAGTAATTTTGACAAGAAATCAGATATACAATTCAACATTCAATAATAGAATACATTTTACATTCTTTAAAGTTATGAAATAGAAAGTATACATAAATATCCAGTATAATGGTTTTTAAAGGTTTTTTTAAAGATCAACCTGTGGAAATGGAGGGATCCACTGAAAAGCAGAGCTCGTAATCCAGTGACCCGGGTTCAAAACCAAGTCGATGCACTAGTGCCCTTTGGTAAGACATTAATCCTCATTACCAGGTCCCTCGGGGAGGACCTAAAGCCGTCAGCCATCTGGTTGCTTACTTACAAGCATTTATGCTTTCTTAGCAGTCAGGTATAATAACCCCCACCACATTAATTAACCATAATGAATTAAAATTATAATCGTTATAAAAAGGATACACGTGAAGTTCTCTGACGATTGACACGCCTCCTTTTAGCTCGGACCTGAACGTGAGTTCAGAGCACTTTCTCAGTCTGAGCAAGCCAATCAGTATATCTTGTTCTGGATCCTCGTATGATAGGAACGTCTCCCAGCCACTGCTGGAGTAATAATCACGCCGGATCAACTCAACCTGGAAGAAAAAGGCAAAAGATATTAGATGCATTGTGGTGAGTATCCTTTATTTAAAGATTCTGAACCTCAACCATGGAACAAACAAACTATGCCTATTATCGGTAAACCCTAACCCAAAACTTAACACACAAACAAACCTAAAATCTAACCCAAAACACAACCTAAAACAGAACCCAAAACCTAACCTAAAAGCCTAACCTACAACCTATCCTAAAACCTAACCTAAAGCCTAACCTAAAATCTAAACCAAAAAATAACCTAAAAATCTAACCTAAAGTCCTAGCCAAAACCTAACCTAAGATAAAACCTAACCTAAAGCCTCAATTAAAACCTAAGATAAAACCTAACCTGAAACCTAACCTAAAACCTAACCTAAAGCCTTACCGAAAACCTAACCTAAAACCTAACTGCAACCCTAACCCCAACCCTATATTTTCCACAACGTAAAGCCTAGAGTCAATGGTCATTAGAGCATAGACCAGAGCAACATCATATTCAGTTATCAGTGCATTGACAAAACCTCCATCATGTGAGCCTCATACCGAAAGTAATCTTTAAAGGGGGTTTCTCACTGGATTCGCCAACTTTTCTAAAGAATGTTGATGAAAATCAGAGATTTTTGGTGATTTTTAGCGACAATTAGCAACATTTGAGCGAATGTTTGCAAAAGTATTTGCGAAAGGCAGTTGGCGACTATTAGTGACTGTAAGCAAATGTTAGCACAAGTTTTTGCGAAGATTAGCAACTATTTTCCAATCCTTTGCCACTATTTGTGAATGTTTGGGACCTTTTGCTAACTCCTGGTACTCAATGGGTCAATTTTATATAGGAACTGTATGGTAACATGGTTGCTAGCATTGGCGAAAATAAGAGAACTTCAACAAGACCATCTTACAACCGTTTGCAAAGGCTTACGACTGTTTCGCAAACGCTTGCAACTGTTTGCGGAAAAATAAATTCGCAAAGAAAATCAGTTTGCGAACTTTCTTGCAACCACAATTCTTTTGTAACCTTTTATGAAACCTGGCGAAACCCCAAATTTGATTCGTTAGAAGCATGTGCCGCTCAGTGAGCTACCCCCTTAAAGGATTACTGAGAAACAAAGATTTATGTCAATAAACCAAATGTCATTCATAGTCAACTGGCCTACAATGCTCCTCAAGGTGAAATTCAGTAAAAACACATTCCACATTCGTAAATTGACAGAAGTTTACAAAAAAACAAAAACATGCATCTTCTTTATTCCAGAACATGGTCACAAATTTAGACAAGTAAATTGTAGACATTGCCTTGGATGTTAAAAATCTAAACTCACATTTTCTGATAAATCATAAAAGTTATCAATGCCTTATAAACACCTAGTATCTTCACAAAACAAAATGATTCTTACATCACAGAAATAAAAACATACAACAAATTAAAATCAAGGGAAATCTGATAAGATCCATGTGAAGTCATACCCAAATAATAGTGGTTTTCAAAAAATAATTAACATTTTGTTCATAAATTGACAATTTCCAACAAGGCCGTAACTATCTGGCAAAATAAGATATCTCTAATCGGGACGTAAATATTTTGGTAAAACAACGTAAGTCGACATACGTTGTTCTGCCAGATTATTTGGAACAAAATGGGAAAATTGCTGAACTTTAGATGCAATTTTCTTAAAATCTAAATCGATTTAAAAAAACTGAAATTTTGACAGATGACAAAATTGTTTTATATATCCATAAATCTAAAAACTTGAAAAAGGTCGAAAATGACACGTTTTTTGCCAGATCACAGCTGAGCACCTGCCATTCAAATGAAAGGTACTTTGAAAGATAAAAGAAAATCATTAGTAAAAACCCTCTCTGAATTCATGCTTTTTACTTTTACAAGGGTGAAAGCAATAAAAAAAAAAAAAAAGTTTTTTTTTGTTCCCTTGACCATGCCCCCCCCTAACAACATTCCCTCCCTTTTGAATAAGAAAATTGGGAAAAATAGGGAAGAATAGAGAAAATCAGGGAAAATCAGGAGAAAATCAGGAAGAAGAAGAAAAAGAAAAAAAACATTGGGGAAAAAAAAAAAAGAAGAGTAAAAAATTGGGAAGAAAAAAAAAATCAGGAATTTTTTTTCTTCAAAAAAATGATTTAAATCGGGTAATTATCAGGCCTGCTTTTATGACAGAGGATCGAATGAAGTCTTACCTCATATGGCTTGACCTTGTGATGTATTTCTTGAATGCCAACCTCCCTGGTTCTCACGTCTCTACACTGTGTACCTAGGTCTCTCATCCTAGCTAGGGCTAACTCTCTCAGGTTACCATGCTCCACTCCAGAACTGACCAAAGGCATCGGGATATCCCTGCAATAGATCAAAGAGCTACACTGTCAAACTAGAAAATCTCAAAACTTGTAAAAATCAAAATCGAAAACTTTTCTGAAAGGACGGTTGCAAAATATTCATTATTAGCATAGTTACAGTCATATTTCTTTTCAAATTTGAATTATGCAACCGACAGTGTTTTATTCACCCAATTTCTTGTGTACATAATGAGGGCTTCAATTTTCACCCATAGAGAGAAAACCAGAGTTTTGTAATCTGAAATTTAGCACATACTTTCATAAACTAATGCTGCTACAGATAAATGTTGAGATATGCGATAGTCATAAAATCTGACCTTTGAACCCTGTAGACCCTGGTCCAAGGTGGCACCAAGGCCAGTATCTTAGCAACCAGATCCACCAGGGTGCTTGGAGGATAGCTCTTGTAGCGGCCAGTCTTCCAGAGTTCATAAAGACCTGTTCCTCTGATGACTAGGGTCGGGTAGAGCTTCAGACCATCCGGTCGGAAGGCTGGGTTCTCAAAAAATTCCTGACAAGAAACAGAATGATAAAAAAAACGCATGAATCAAGGATTAGACCATATTTATATGTGATATCGGTTAGGGTTAGGTTAGGCCAGCTCATAAAGAAGACTTGCAACTTTGGATACATATTTGTTTATGATCATCTTCAGCATGAAGCTACATCTACATGCACCTCAGGCAGGGTTTCACATTAAAGGTATAGACCGGTTCTGGTCATGCGATTGCGTTGTGAAAGAAAGGTTGTGGAATCGATCAGAAAAGGTTGATCATCTAGCATATAAGTATTTGTGTGTACTGCAAAACACTGTACCGTACACAGAAAGATGTATATGGGACTACGCGATGTCTATCCAAGCCAGATAGATATGATAATTTACCAAATATATCAATTAGTAGGCAGTTTCCCTGCAAAATTTGTATCATCACGTATTAGTCAAAACATATTCTTTCACATGATTGGTAATAACAGCTTCCAATTCATTTTTTGAGAGGGGGACGTTTCCTAAACTGGTCTATACCTTTTAATGCCTTTGTATAGGGTCTGGACTGAAATGTTTAGAGTTTGTATGCATGAGCCTCCTGTTAAATTTGAATATTGTGATTTGCCCGTAATGTGTCCACATAACCACTCATATTGGGTCCTGCAAAAATATCAATAACTCAGAATAAGTCAGGAGAGCTGAGGTATTTGTTTCCAGTTCATCCTGACTGTGCCGTTGACCAGTGATGGCCTGGTAGTAGAGTCGCTGCCAGGCAAGCAGTGGATGGTTCCAAGATATTTTCTGACTTTGTTTTCAATTACAAGATCGAGCGCACAAACTTCATTTACTTGGTGCAAGCCAGAAATTTCTTTAAAAAAAAAATCCTAACAATATGTTATTCAGAGGACTATTATCATCTTGTATTTCGATTGTGATGCTGCTCCTATTCTACCTTCATATTCACATCTATATTCATACCTGAATTTATTCATGATGTGATTCAGAAGTGTATTTAAAATTCTTGGTATGTATAAGTCATATATTACTGTCTTGTCATGTTTTGTGCTGAAAGCCGGAGGACCGTACCTGCTCATAGACTTTATCTTTATAGAGTCTTGACGCCCTTCTGGCTTTCAGCACACGACACCATGTTCTTGTCTTATGTTTTATGTATTACATGTTATACCAATGGAAAACAAATTTCTGTATTATAGTATGGACAATAAAATCTTGAATCTGAATCTTGAATAAAAGGTGAATCAAATGTACTAACGATAAACTGCTCAACGTCTCTCTCAAGGTCAACGTTAGGAAGGTCAGGCATCATATGAGAAACGACCTTGAAACCAGCGTCCTTGGACATCTGAAAGGACTCACAGACAGCCCTTACAGTGTGACCCCTGCAATCAAAAATCATGGAGAACAATTTTTTTTTTTTTTTTTTTTTTTTGGGGGGGGGGGGGGGGGGTGGGGGAGAACGAGGTTTGCCGTTACACCACATATTCTTTTGCCAGGGTTAGTTGGTCCTGAAAAACGCTCTCTCATGCTCTATCTCGACGCTTTCATATCTGAACAGGATTTACATGGCTCCACTATCCAATTCTGCTGTCAATGCAGAAGCTACAGGCATTGCATGTCTGGTCTTCATCAACCTTAAGAGTGCAGGTTGCACTACCTACAGATAGTATCTGATATTTTGTCTTGAAAGACAATGAAGTGTTATAAATCTGGCAAGGAATTTAACGTGAGGTAAAAGGGGAGAATACTATTCAAACTCAGTAAGGAAAAGGTAATACTCATGTCAACTATTTCTGTTCTAATAATCAATTACATTTACAAATGACATATCGAACTGGGTGAACCTACGCACATAAAGAAGGGACCTTATAAAGTATCCTTTTATCTAAAATGCCATTTGGCAAGAAGTTAATCTACACTTGCCACTCTCCATCCAGGTGAACTATATGGGGACCTGATAGGAAGAAATTCCTTGAATGTTTCAGTGTCTTATCATGGTTGATCAGCATCTTAGCTCAGTAGAGTAATATGGTATAAATAATGGACATACATATTTATTATTATTAGCATACATATTTTTTTTTAATTAATGAAGAAGTACCATGGATTGATGATAGTTTTCAATTCAATTGAACTAATTCAAATTTTATTGTCAAATTATTGGATTTTTTTTTTTCCACGTCAATACAATACAAAATTACAGATTATGGACATCAATAAGATACCAATGGATATAGAATAGTACATTTGACTTGAACATAGATTGCACAGAATGCTATAGTTCAAAATGCAGACTAAAATTAATTCATAATTCAGACTAGTTAATTCAATTCAATTCATAATTCAGGTTAAATTAAATTCACAATTCAGATTAAATTAAATTCATAATTCACATCATATCTTCTAGGCTTACCTGTTTGTGTCTCTAGCTACGTCTTCATACACACTCTGCACACCGATCTCAAGCCTGGTACAACCATACTTCAACATGTCACTGTAAAAAAAAAAAAGTTTGTGTCTTTAAAGGGAGTTACGCGTCAGTTTCCATGTGCAGAAGGCCATAATTCGCTGACACCAGACTTGGTGGGAAAACCATTAATGGGAGTACAAATCTGCACACATCAAACCCGTTGGCCAGTCAAGAATTACCCCCGTATCTCTCGGAGAGTCTAGCTTCGGATCCCGTTTCGGATCGGGTGAGGGAAAAGCAAAGCATTACACGAGGTCGAATGGTCATAAAACTCAGGGCTAATCCTGGTGATTGACAACACCGTTTATTGGGTAAACACCAGGGCCCCCGTTTCACAAAACTTGTCATCAGTGACAAATGACAGTTTTTGTTATAAGCTACTGAAATCCTTGCTTCTGATTAGTTATCAGCAGATTTTTCACTGACTTTTGTCATTTGTCATAGAAAAAAGGCTTTGTGAAACACCCGAACGGTGTTGAATTCCCGATGAGAGCTAACTACTGAGTGTCTTTAAGCAAGTACAGGGTATGACGTGAGCTGGTCTTAGCTCTCTGTCTTTCCCGTCAAACTGACTCTGACTGACCCCGGTTTGAAACTGAGTCACATCTTTCAGATGGTGACCTTAAAACCTGGGGCCATACTCAATTCAGTACTAATACCAAGTTAGTATTTCACTTTCAATTTTACTAGGCTAAGTTATGTCTTTAAACTCTTATTTGAAAGATGATATCTGAGCATATACTGTGGATCACAGAGTCTGCAGTTCGAGTCCCGCCGCGGCACTAATGTCCTTTGGTAAGGCATTAATCTACGTTTGCCATTCTACACCCAGGTGTTAAATGGGTACCGGTAGGAAGGAATTCCTTGAATGCTGTGAGCACAGATATCGGTAGCCTAGCAAAGCCGGGGTAATAATATATTGGAGCGCCTTGAGCACCTTGCAGGGTGGATATGTGCAATATGTAAATATCCCATATTATTATTATAATTATTACTTAAAGCTGATCTGTACTAGTTTATAGGAGAGATTAGACCACCCTGCAAGGTCACTGGACAGGTGTTTATCTCATCAAATCAGCTCTCAATTAACATAAGAAAAAGAGGATCATGGGTGACCAATGGTCACCGATTAGGCATTGTTTTCTATATAGAGGGAGCTAGTAGCTACAAGTAGTACAGTGTGGCTTTAAGCAAGTCGACTTTAAGGCTAAATACTTACTGATAAGTATTTTGACATCACATGGTCTATCTAAAGTATGTACAATTAACGCTGTGTATTAAATGCGAAATCTAATAATTGGATAAAAACCATATGTGCGCCAATCAAGGCCTCCAAAATGATTGGCTTAGTCTGCTAGGGAGCTGTCCTACACTTAGGGTACATTATTATTTGATCTAAGTTGAAAACTAGGTAAGATACTCATATTTCTGACATAAGTATTGCATTGAACATGTCTGTAAAACACTTTTTTTTAAAGATTTGTATATCCACTCATTTTACAATCACTTACCATAATAATAATAGGCATTTCTATAACGACGTCTATCTAGACATTCTATTCCGAGGTGCATTTATTATTACCCCGGGTTTAGCCTAGCTGCCATTACAGCGCTCCAGCATTTCAAGGAATTAATTCCTGCCAGGTACCCATTTACATCACCTGGGTTGAGTGTGGCAAATGTAGATCAATGTCTTGCCAAAGGACATTAGTGCTGCGGCAGGACTCGAACCGCGGACCTTGTGATCGACAGTCCGGTGACGTATACCCATCTGCTAGGCATATTGGGAGATATGCAGAGCAATTTGTATTCACTCAACAGTTCAAACAGCAAAGACTTCTCACTAACCTCAGATGTCTCTTAAGGCAATAGTCTGGTCTGGTCTCTATGGTGATACCAATACACTTGGTCCTACTCCTCTCAGAAAACCTGTTAAATTGAGAGAGAAAAACATAAAGAGCACAAATCATTGGAAGGTTAGTATTTTTCTGATCATTTCCCCAAAAATTATATTCATAAGATATAAATAATGTAGAAATAATCATATTTTTCTTTGACTTGCTGTGTACATGTAACCGAAAGCTATTTCACCTTAGGCAGTTTGTACCCAATGTGAGCCCCAGATGAGCCCCATCATGACTGTACGCAGCAGGCGCTAGGGTTCGTCGACGCCCCCACACAAAAAATAAACAAAGAAAATACAATAAATTATCAATGATTCATTGCATTTTCCCCCAATCCCAAACAGGAAAAATTCCTCTGTAGGGCCGTGTATTATGGTTCAAGGCATGCCCACATATAGGATTTTGTTTTGTTGGGGGTCGGGGCGAAATGCAATGAATTATTGAAAATGTATTGCATTTTCTTTGATTTTTTTGTTTTTGTGGGGGCGTCGACGTACCCTAGCGACGGCTGCATGCAGTCATGATTCATTGGCTAAGCAATGGCCTCGTTACTGTGAGCCTCCAGGATCAAAACCGTGTGGATGTGCTATATTAGTGCCCTCTTATGAGGCATTAATCCCCATTAATGTCAGTTATGACTTAAGGACGTAGGTCTCTTAGTTGATTAGCATAGTAGCACACACATGAATTAGCAGTCACGCAAAACAAACACTCCCCAATTATCATTCAATTAAATCTGAGAATGTATACTTTTATCTAGATCTATTAGGAATAAATCATTGTCAAAATCATTCAATAAATTGGGGTAAAAATAATTATTCCACCATTATGATCAACAGTGTAACTATGTATAGTATGGAATTTGGTTGAAAAATTAAAAAAGATAAGTGAAACTCACTTGACTGCCTCTTCCACACTGTTGCTTGTATGGCCAGAGAGGGCGTCGTGCAGATTGCGGATAAAATAGTCCCGGTACTCCTCGGACAGTGCCATGAAGGTCCCGCCCATGACAATGAATTCCACCTTATCAACACTGTGTCCAATCTGCTTTAACTGGTCTACTCTATGTCTGGTTTGCAGGTAGGGGTTGTATCGGGCACGTATAGCACGCATCGATGTTGGCTATTCAACAGGAACAAAACAAAGATCAATTCAGCTTTAGTTGTTACTCAAAATAGAGATGTTCGGAAAGCAAATATATGGAAATACACGAATAGAGGGAGCATGACTAAGCTGCAGGGGTGATAGTGAGCACTAAAAAAAAATAGGTTTTTTGTTTTCCCCTCAACCACGCCCCCCTTGAGTAAAAAAAAAGAAGAGGATTCGCGGGGGGAAATGGCATCTAACAACATTCCCCCCTTTCGAGTAAGAAAATTGGGACAAAATTGAGAAAATTGGGGAAAAAATAGGGAAAAATAGGGAAGAATAGAGAAAATAAGAAAGGAATCTGGAAAATAGGGAAGAAAAAAATTGTTAAAAAAAAAAAAAAAAAAAAAAAAAAATCTGGATTTTTTTTTTAAATCAGGAAGAAAAAAAAAAATCAGGAAAAAAATCAGGAAACCGATTTAAATCGGGTTTTTATCAGGCCTGAAGCTGTTTTAACTGATTAAATTTAAGCCTGGTTTGCAGTCAGGGGTACTATTGGGTACGAATAGTACGCAATAACATCGGTTATTAAACACAAAACAGAAAATTGATTGAGCTTTGGATGTTACCTGAAATGTTCTGAAAGCTTGCAGCCTGAGGGGTGTTCACTTATTTATTATAACACACAGGGAATGCCTTTCTAGTAGTTAGTGGTGGTTGGTGGTTATTTTTTACTTGACTGCTAAGAAAGCATGAATGCTTGTAAGTAAGCAACCAGACGGCCGATGGCCTTAGGTCCTCTCCGAGGGACCTGGTAATGAGGATTAATGCCTTACCAAAGGGCATTAGCACATCAACTTGGTTTTGAACCATTTGTATGTATGCACATGAATATAAATAACACTACAAAACTTCTTCAATGGATCGACTATATGGCAGGTTTGTAGGTATAGGGGTTGTTTCTGGCATGGATTGCTTGCATCGATGTCATCTATGTAAAGGAACAGATCATGGACAAAATTTGTTTTTTTTACCAGGGCCTCGTAACACAAAGACAAGTCGGCAATTGATTGCTATTTTGCAATTGACCATCATGTACAATTAATTGATTGTACATTATATCAATCAATAAATCGTACAATTAATTGCTATGCTTTGTGTAACAGGGCCAAGGAAAAGCATTATTTACTCAAGGACTGAATATGCCAACAATTTGTTTT
The DNA here is from genome assembly GCF_000002235.5 of Strongylocentrotus purpuratus. Classification (NCBI taxonomy): domain Eukaryota; kingdom Metazoa; phylum Echinodermata; class Echinoidea; order Camarodonta; family Strongylocentrotidae; genus Strongylocentrotus; species Strongylocentrotus purpuratus. The sequence goes on from NW_022145598.1 coordinate 34,987,937, forward strand.
TGTTTTTTGATAATAATAATATTAATCCTGGGACATGTACAGTACATGTATATACAGGGCTTAATACACCTGACTGATGTCTCTAATTGCAGCTTTACAGATATATTTTTACCTGGGTCATTGAATTCAGGCTTACCCAGACACAAATGTATGCACATTCTTCACTCCCAGGGGAGCAATCTAAGCAGGTGCCATTTTAAAGACACTCACAATGCTGAGCAAACTAGAAAGACTTTCTCATCTTACCAGGTACCTATTTGACACCTGGTTGGAGAGTGGCAGATATGGTGTTTGTTTTGCTAAAGGATGTCAGAATCAAAGTGGCTGTGACCCCCAAAGTTCTAAATCAAGACCTGCAATTTTTTTATGAAACAATACTTTCTCATAATGTGAGTAATTACCTCATATCCTGTGTATGACTGAGTTGAATATTCAAAATCAGAATCGGGCCCTCCAGGACAGTACACACAGATGTTACCAGTCATACTAATATGAGGACATCTATGGGGCTTACACATCACTGCTACAACAGCTATCTGTAAGGAGGAAAATATGTACAGATTAACAGTATCATGATTGCTGCTACAAGAGCTACCTGTGTAAGAAAAAATGTAGGCATAAACATTCAAGTTTCAAGTTCAACATTCACAAAAATATTAATGTTCATGATCGGCCGACATGGCTCGAAGAAATTTAACATTTATGGGCAGAACCCAAAATCAACTCTTTAGCAACACCTCTTTTTACACACTTTATAGGGGAAAACAATATTCATTTAGATTTCTTCCGTCAAGGTCACAATTATTTGGAGGCCTAGACTAGATTGGCAGGCAATGGTTTTCTAACGCAGTATCATAACCTGCCCACAATTATATTAGCGCACATTTATTGCAACGCATTAGTTGCGCATTACTGTTATTTGACCGTGTGATGTCACAATGCTTCTCAGTATGTATTATACTTAGATTTTGTCTAAGGTACAATGTAAGAACAAGTCTAAAATGCGATTTGAATATGAGATAAGTAAAATTCTTAGCTTAGTCATTTACTAAGTAATTTTTTAAATTTAATTCAAGTATTGAATTAAATACCGGCCCTGAACTACAAACAGTGTTTATTTATTTATTCTTGTATTTCAAGTAAATCTACAGTCCAACAGTCAGCAGCATTGAGTACTTACCCCGCTGGCTGTCCTGATCGGTTTGGCTTTCAATTTGGGTATAAGAGCCTGTGGACACAAAACAAAATAAAAATAATAAAAATAATAATAATAATTATCCTTGCTTATCCTTGCTTATATAGCACCTAACACTTACTTTATCAGAAGTCTCTAAGTGCTCTACAATAATGCAGCATAATTACCCTGGCTTTAGCAGTGCAGCTGTTACGCGCACTGCGTTTCAAGGAATAAATTCCTACCAGGTACCCATTTACTTCACCTGGGTGGAGTGTGGCAAATGTAGATCAATGTCTTGCCAAAGGACATTGTTGCGGCGGCGGGACTCAAACCGCGGACCTTGTGATTGACAGTCCGGCGACGTATCCACTCGACCACAACACCTCTACATATCTTTGATTCATGCTTCAGTGTTAAAGGTATAGACCAGTTGTGAAAATGCCCCCCTCTCAAAAAATGAAATGGAAGCTCTTATTACCAATCATGAGAAAGAATATGTTTTGACTAATATGTGATGATACAAATTTTGCAAGGAAACCGCCTACTAATTGATATATTTTGTAAATTATCGTATTGATCCAGGCTAGATAGATATCGCGAATGCACTTTAACATTAAACATTTGGGCATATATATCTGGCATTAACAGCCTGCCATAGTTAGTCCAACTTAAAGTCGATCTTAGTCTTTGCGAAACACTGCCCTGGTAACAGTGCATTTATTGGTTGATCGCATACTGTACACATTAGGCCTGTCCTCATCAGCTCGAGATTGCCAAATATCCAGCTATTTCAACTATCCCGATCGCAAATTATCCAGTTAGTTTGCGTCTTCATCAGCCCGAAGTTGCAATTAGCGGGATATTTGGTCGGGATAATCATCCCAAGATGTCTTGGGATAGTTTGCAAAATATCCCGCTATTTGTCCTTTGCGTCTTCACCAGCCTGAAGACTCGCACCATGCACGAACGCTTAGCAAAATATCTCTAGCTAATTTCTCAAGGTCGAGTTTCAAGTTTCGTGGTCGATATCGAGCTGATGAGGACGCAATTTGTAACTTCGGATTATTTCCCAAATCAGAATAGCGGGCTATTTGGCAATCTTGAGCTGATGAAAACAGGCCTAATGAGACCTTCCTACCTTCTTGTGAGCATGGGGTACAGCTGCAATGATATCAACCAGCCTCGGTTGATTTGTCAAACCATACTTCTTAGCAGTCAAACTCTTGATTCTAGTAGAAAGAAAATTACATCATCACAGGAATGATGTTAATAATGGTAGTGATCTTATCATAATGATGATGATAATGATGATGATGATGATAACATAGAATTTAAAAAAATTAATAATTTAAATAATGTACTTTATAGTTTACTGGAGAGAGATTTTACATTAGGCCTGGCCTTCCTGTCTAGTCTCCAAATACTTTCATTAAAGGGATCAGGTAACTTCGTCTCAGATTCTTTAACGAAATCCTGGATTTAGCTCTTTAAGTCAGTCAGGAACCCCATGACTTTTACAAGCCAATAATTTTTCTGATTATCAAGATATTTATGATTGGAAAATCGAAATCAAATTTAGGAACTCAATGTTATATTACTCTGGCTCGTAATGTTATGTACCAGAGCATAACACTATCTATCTATTTATTCAGATGGTCATATCTCAGCCAATACTTAACCTATTCAATTGGTTTTCGACATTTGGACATTATTTTTGATGCTCTTTCGGAAAATGAAGAAAAAATTGAGAAATCCAAAAAATAGATTTTTGATGAAGTCACACTTCAGCACTCTATATTGGGTAGAAAAAATAAAAAAATAATAAGATTTAATTTTTATATAGCACTTAATGCTTTACAAATATACTAAAAACAGTCTCACCTGTTGAGATTGACATCTTTGTTTTGATCATGCGCAGTGACAAGCTGACTGACTATATCTGATACAGTCATCATCATCATCTCAGCATGGGACAAGTTTGCTGAAGGAAAGAGAAAGTAACATTATTGGTAAAAATATTAACAATCTGAAACGTTTTTATAGCTTCGTTTCTTAGAGCAGATACAACGTGTGTGGAAAAAGATTTATATACAAATACATTAGATGGGATTAATTTGAAAGAATATATATATATATAAAAGCGTTAGTGAGCAAATAATTACTGTTGGTGAGGCTGATGGGACAAGCTATCACTTCCAAGGCGATCTGGATGTAGCTACAGTACATACAGATAGCCGAGGAAGTGATAGTTAACCATCACCTGAAACCAAAAGGTGATTATTTGCTTCATATTCCACATCGGAAACATTTCATTTTTTCCTTCAGTTTAGAGCAACAGTTCATTAACAGCTACATGTAGCAAACAGTGTACGATACGTACAGTGCATGCAGTACTGAAGAAAGCAGTACACAGTGTAACGATTCACTTTTGACCAATCGTAGAGCAAGATTCTTAGTATGTGGAATATAACATCAAATATATTAGTTACAAAAGGCACATGTACATGTATACCAAATCAAAAAATAACATTATAACTAAACGTTTTTTTCTTCACATATAAGGCCAAATAACAAAATGTTTCTCGTCCCGGCGCGCCTCCTTTTTTCACTACTAATACTTCAGAAGAAAAAAAGTTGGCGATATACATTTGGTTTACATAGCTTCTAAAGTGATACAAATCATGTTTTGTCATAAATTGCATCAGTATACTCACATAGCACAATATCTGTGAATAAATAGGCTTGGCCAGCTATAATTAGCATGGCAGCCATGTTGGAAAAAATAGCAAAAATAAAGCAAAATAGTATTAAATAGTAATGCCCTGCCTCCTCCTTTTTAAAAATTAAAGTCCCAACGAAAAACACATTATTTTTGTTATTTGGCCTAAACATATATGAATAGCGACCCCTACTCCTATTATGAATAACGACCCTCTTCTTCCATTTTGAACAGCGACCCTCTTCTCCTATTATGAATAGCGACCCTCTACTCCTAGTGACCCTCATTATATGAATAGCGACACTCTTAAAAGTGGTTGCCATAACCTTGAAATTTCCTCCAAACCCATGGATAAGAAGTTGTTAGATGTTTGTCACCGAAACAGCAGCCATTTTGAATGTACGTAGTCAAGGTAAGTACTTTTACTTTTGAAAGTTGTATACGGGTAGTTGAATTTGCCATGTCAAAAAACATATTATTAGACCCTCAAATCATTATAATCGGACAATGTTTACTGTGTTGGTGAATTTCTAAAGTGCATTGACCTTTTTGACCATAGCGCCCTCATTTAAGATCGGAGGTATAGCAAACTATACATTTTTGAAATCCTTATGACCAGACGAGTAATTTGATGTGCAATTTGATAAGGTTAACTGTGTTGGTGAATTTGACCACCAGTCAAAAGTGTGTTGACCTTTCAACATTTTTGACCATAGCCCCCTCATTTAAGGTTGGAGGTATAGCAAACTATACATTTTTGGAATCCTCATGACCAGACAAGTAATTTGATATGCATAATGACACGATTGGAACTATTTGAATTTCTATCCCTGTGTGACCTTTGTTGACCCCTCACGAAAATACCTGGGATTTATAAGGGGGCAGCCCAAGTCAAAATTGTTCGGTATTCATCAGGGAACACAAAAACACTTTCAAACCTTTGTTCCCAGAGATTGGTCACGGGACCTACAGGCTGGTCTCGTACTATCACTTGTGAAAGCTTATTGTCTCAGCTACAATATACTTGAAGCTTAGCGAAAACAAAGGTAAAACAACGGAGATATTTCTCGCGAAAGACAGGAATGTAGAATCCAGTTTTGAGAAAAAGTCATGTCCCTTCGAGAATACACGCGAAATGTGAAAAAATAACATGCCTCCTTTAATCGCAAAAATACGCCATGATGCCTTGGTCAAAATGAAAGATTGTGTGGACTGCATTTGTAGAGAATTGTCTCAGCTAGAACATTTCAAAATTTGGAAGAAAATCAATCAATATTTACAGATATACAATCAATTCCTAAAAATATGCTGACGTCATAATATGCAAATTGAAATTTTTAGTTCGGAGGCCATTATGATGACGTCATGAGTTAATTGAGGGTAAAATGAGACATGAAATCATATGTCCAACTCGTAATCTATCCAAATATGAAAACAATTTGGAGTTCCCATCCATTCTGAAGAGTTAGAGCACGGGTGGCCAACCTTGTAAAGCTCGCGGGCCACATCTAACGATTTGCATATCTTGGCGGGCCATAGGTAGTCTTCTCCCCCCCCCCCCCCCCAAAAAAAAAAAAAAAACACTCATGCAATACGTGTACACACCTGCAATTTTGCACAAAAAAATAAACAAGCAAACAACAAATCAGTAATGAAAAAATCTCATTGAACGCAGTGCATGTAAAGGAAAAGGGACTATCCAGTTTAAGACTAAGATTCATGAGAAAATTCAACGGCGGGAGAAAAGGGCTGTAAGTTTCACGACAATTATGGCATTTGAAACATATTTCTCGATTCACAACATTAATTTGTATATGTACAAACTGAAATTAACATGGTGAGTGATGTTAATGCCCGGGGGGGGGGGGGAGGGGGGATACTCGGAGTTGGTTTGGACGGGGGTGTGCCGCTCGAGCCTTGAAACCCCTACCCGATATTAGGGGTCATTTTTCTTGGAAAAAAACCCCATTTTCCACAATTTTCTGGTGTTTTTCAGATGTTTTCCGAGTGTTTGCATGACAAACGCCAGAAAATTTTGAAAATTTTGAAATTTTTTAAGAAACGGACCCTCATTGCGTTATTACTGGTCAGAAAAAGGTGAACAAGGTATCAAAATGCTTGGAAAATGTGCCAAATATGATGACAAAAAATTAAACTCCCCCTTTGGTATTTTCATGTGTGTAAACCCTTCATTACCCCCCTAAAACCCCCCCCCCCCCTTTGGATTTTCTTTTTCTTTTTTCTTTTCATTATTAAAAAAAAAAAAAAATATTCCCATGGCTGACCTAAAAAGGTGACCTTACCCCTCCCCCCCCCCCCTAAACGGAGCCAAATGTCAAATTTTGAGACCTCAAAAAAAAAAAAAAGTGTCCTCTTACCCCCCCCCCCCCCCCCTAAAAAGGTGACCTTACCCCTCCCCCCCCCCCTCAACGGAGCCAAATGTCAAATTTTGAGACCTCAAAAAAAAAAAAAGTGTCCTCTTACCCCCCCCCCCCCCCCGCTTATTCAGCGGCTGGCTGAGCAGTTGCGAAATTTGCGGCCCAATTTATAAATGTTAAACCCCCCCCCCCCCCCTTGAAAAAATCCTGCGTACGCGCCTGGCTAGAGCCATCTCAAATTGAGAAGGAAAACTGTGAACAGAGATGTCATTGTTCCAGCCCCAAATAGAAGTCTTGCGACATCATAATATGAATATGTATGAGCTCCGGTCTCATCGCGCGCAAAACAAATTTGACGTAGTCTCACACATAGTACCTTATTCTCAGCACTAGACACCAGTGTCGTGCAGTAATGTATGAGAAGTGTAAAAAAAGACATTTCAGTAAAAAAAAAAAAGTCTATGTGAGCAGTCTAGATCTATACTCCAATTGAGAAGTGTAATGAATGCCATGATTTGAACGTGTGTGTTTTAGTGTATGATATGGTTAGTGAGAGAGAGAGAGGGAGAGAAATATCTCCGTCAGTACACGTCTATCAATGTGTGCAGTCCTATTGACCATGTTTGATTCCGTATTGTGTTCACTGCAAGTTTGATTTATCGATCGTTGATAATGCAGTGTCAGATTGATCTTTACTCATGAGGAAATAGTAATTGGAATACATCTCAAAACTAAGGTAGGCCTATTTATTTATTTCAATCACTTTCTTAATTTACAATGAGTGGCTTTCGAGCTTTCTCTCTATTATTAGGGTGTCTGATCGCGCACCCGATGTTGTGTGCTAAAATTCTTCCCATAGAGATTACACGCATCCCTATGCAGCCTACGTGCATTGCGCGACCATGCAAAAAAAGTCAATTTTTTTTTTTCAAATCGAGATTCAAACCTTTATCAGTTGTGATCCTGAAGGTGATAATCAATGAATGAGGTGTCATATGAAAGAGCAGGTGAATTCCAATATTTCCAAAGGGGCGTAGCCCCCGAAATTCTAAACATATCTTGGTCAAAACAGCAATTTAAACATTGTGTCCTGGCTAACTCTGAGGTTTGTCACTTTTGAGATATGACGCCCGATCGATAAGTAGTCCCAGTCCTAAGGAACAATTCTATGTGATTATATTTTCGCTAGCCCCCAGGGATCACAACTGATAACAGTTTAAAAATACCCTTCTCGCTATTTGGTGGATCAGCTAATTAAGGGGCGTGCGCTCCGCTCAGTCCAAACCATGGTTACATCGCGTAACATCTCCGCGCACGAACGAAACCCCAAATTCAATTACACATTATAGTGACTGAAATTATGGTTGGCAATTCCCTCGATAAACCCGGAAGTGAATACACGTTATAGTCAATGGCAATATCGCGGAGACAACGTGTCTCCGCGATATTGCCATTGACTATAACGTGCATTCACTTCCGGGTTTATTGTGCGACGAACGCCAACCATACTAGTCAATCGCACATGTCGCGGAGACAGCGTAGCTCAAGCTGCAAGTCGCGGATTGGCTTAGCAGCATGCGTACGATATGCATACGCTTGCATATCGCGCGATACAGCTGTTTGGCTAAATTTAGCAAAACAACATCACTCTGCGTGGACGTCTTTTCCTCGATTTTGACCAAAATGATATGAATATACCAGCATTTTGGAGGGGCTGTAACTTTTGATAGAAACATCGGTGAGACTTGAAATTTGAAATGTATTATTCTGATAACATTTTTTATTCAAATATCAAACAAAAATGGTGAAAAACGATCCCAAATTGAAAATTAAAAAATCGTTCAGACACCCTACTATTATGTTTGACCCTCCATGTCATGGCTAGCATGGCTCGATCGCGGCTTGCATGCAATTACCATACCTGGCCTGCAGTACTGTGTCGGTGTGTGTGACTAATTCAAGGCTAGCCGGTGATGATGAATGTACTTTCGAGCGAAGTTTTGAACTTGTTGTCCGGGCAATGACCATGATGACACGCCTATTCCCTCGGGCCTGTCTAATTCTCAACATAATTTTTGGGACCATGAAATTGATTGTTTCAAGGCTCTTATGTACGGCCAGGCATAGAAGGAAAGGCATAGAAGAGAGCTGGATATCTCCTATTTTATGGAAATTCTGGAGTCGGCAGATGGGTGAATTGTCTTACTTAGTGAAAGAAAATGCTTTCTTTTAATCTTTGTTTTATTTTAGACAAATTCGTAATTAAAAGGTTAGATTTGGTCATTGGCCTCCCTAATCTAGGTCTAGATCTAATTCAATTGTATTTTTGTTATATATTTTTCTTTTGTTTTTCTTTCTGGCAATTTTCTGAATTGGACGACGAGCGCACAAATCGTACGCCCGGGTGTTGGCCTCCCTACTTCATGGAATAATTTTCACAGATTTCAACACCCAAATTTCGAAACGAGTGGGACTGTGGTAATATTTTGCGCTCCCGTAATCATCGATTAATTATTACAAAGGCAATTATTGTCGTCAACATTCCTAATGTTAAATTCTATTTCGAACATTAATTGATTAGTACTTACATTTCTTCCTGGTTTTCCCCATGATGTAACAATTTCAAAATCAGGAAACGGGCGAAGCAAAGATTCCTCCTACGGCTGCTTGTGAGTGTATGTGTGTGTCGGCGTGTCGCAATACACATGCAAGTATCCGAGTTAAATACACCTTGCATGAATCTACGCGTTAGAACTGTATCCGAACTAACTTTACGGAACCCTCTCCCACCCCAACCCCCTCCCATACATGCACATATTGAACAAAATTAATTTCAGATTCAGAAATTCAGATTAATTTTAGTTGTTGGCATTACATAGAGCACATGAACAATTTACAACAGAAAATATTATACACAAATAGATAATACACTAGCATAGTTACAATGACGTATAGTCAGATGGAAACACGGATATAAATCGTTTTTACAAAGTGGAATAATATAAGAAAATAAATGGACTTATAACAATAATGAAAATGTACGATTGCGTAGAAGTCGGAAAAATTATTGATATTTTCTTTTATTATTGTTATTATTGTTATTTATTATTATCATTATTATTATCATCATCATCATTATTATTAAAGAGGACTAGCTATTAGTATAAGTACATAGGGTGGTGCCACTGGAGGTTCTAGGAAAATTACCCCCTGGACAATCATCCCCAGCCTATTACCAACGGGACAATTCCCCCAAGAATTACCCCCGGCCCCCCAGGACAATCCCCAAGGAAAATTAACACACGAAGACAATTACCCCCTTAAAATTAGCTCCTCGGACGATCACACCACTCCCCGAGGGCAATTATCCCGGGCCCGAGGACAACTACCCCCTTATTCCCACCTTGGAAAATCATTTTGAAGCCCACCTCAAAATTTAGGCATGTTTGGCGTTTGACCCTAACCCTACGTACGCGACAACCAGATTGGTGACAGATACAGATTACCCCCCCCCCCCCCGACGACAATTACCCGCCGAAAAATTTGAAACAAACTTATTATCAAGGTAGCCTTCACTTTAATAATGTCCTTGGGAGTAGTTTCCAGGTGGGTAATTTACCGGGGGGTAATTTACCGGGGGGAATTTACCGGGGGGATTTACCGGGGGGTTAATTTACCGAAAGGTAATTCTTTGGGGGATGTCCCGTTGTTAATTGGCCGGGGATGATTGTCCAAGGGGTAATTGTCCTGATACGTGACTGAAAAACATGTACCTAGGGGATTTAGACAGAGACACTGTAATCAAACCATGCATTGTCCGGTGATGTATTGGCCCGTACGTTGTTCTACTTTTTTTCATACTCCTTATTCACTAACCTATATAATGTCATGTGATGTCATTTTTGTCGGCGATCTGATACATTCTAGCTGCACACAAATTATACCTCATCAGGTGACTGGTACACTAACGTTATTGTGAAGAGTTTACAAGTGTTACTTAATTATGGTATTCCCCTCATTCAGTAATTAATATTCCTGACTTTTTCCTTATACTAATTGTTATTAAGTTCGAACTTAATCAAATAGGGCAAAACTGAAACTCTAATTGTCACATCAATAATGCTCTCTGTGTCTTCTAAATCATTTATTTTGAAAACAGAAATGGTGTGATACAAGTATTTACAAATAACAGGCCTATACCATAATTATGATTTATCACGAAAGCAAAACTGAAATCAAGTTCTATAATTTATTGTGTGAAAAAAAGAGAACCCATTTAGTTTTCTAGTTCATAATAGTACTGGATATTGTTTTAAACGTTATTCTGGAGCAACTTTGTTCGGGTAAGGTGAACGGATTTCTTTGGATTTACATGTATTTCTGATGAGGACAATGCTAGCCTTCGGATTAAAGAGTTGTTCTAAATTACAAAGAAAACCGGAAAGCCTAAGTTGAATATTGTTTCATTTTCGATATGTATGCTCCTTTTCTATGCAACCGATGCTCAAGAGTCTATTCCAAGTGAGTGCAAGGTATTTGGTTATCATTTTGTTGTCACATACATTACCAAGAATACAAAGAAGTATTTACACTGTAGAAAATTGCTAATTATTTAAAAAATAATCTATGAACAGTAAATTATTATACATCTTATGAAAGAGTGCATCCCGAATCATTTAGTACCATTTTTGTGTGGGATTCACGCATGGATGAAAAGGAGGCATGGTTTGCGAGAGTATAAAAATCGTCTTGAGCCAAAGTTGCTAATGTGACGGTTGAATAAAACAATTGGGATTCGGGTATTAATTCGGTCATTGCAGATCCAAATAACATCCCTAACAAAATAATCATGCTACACGTATCAAATATCAAATATCAACGAACACTGATTTTGTGCGCGCTTGTATGTGTTTGTACGGATGTGTGTGTGTGTGTTTTTTGTGTGTGCGTGTGTGAGAGTTTGTGAGAGGGAGAAAGACGAGAGAAGGAAGGGGAAAGAGAACTAGAGAGAAAGGGTGTGTGTCCGTTTGGGTTTGGGTGTATGGGAGGGAGATCGAGACATAAATTGTATGGCATTGTTTTTTGTTTTGTGAGTGTGTGTTTGGGCAAGGGGTGAAGGGGGCGTGTATGTATTAAATTACGTTTTTGCTTTACTAGTGGCTCCAAAGTGGGTCATATCGGAAATACAGAAAATAGGTTTTTAATTTATTTGGAATGGGAAAGATCGAATTAAGAGATTAATATTGTATCAAGGTTATAATGAAGGGGGATTACGAATGACTAATTTTGACTCGTTTGTAAAAAAAAAAACCAACGTGTAGTGAAGGGGGATTACGAATGACTAATTTTGACTCGTTTGTAAAAAACCAACGTGTAATGAAGGGGGACTACGAATGACTAATTTCGACTCGTTTGTAAAAACCAACGTGTAATGAAAAGGGATTACGAATGACTAATTTTGACTCGTTTGTAAAAACCAACGTGTAATGTGTAAAAGACTATTGTACGGAGAAAATTCAATGAGATGGAAGCTACACTTTGATTTCTGCTTCAAGATGGTAGGAGGTAGATTTTTTTTCCTTGTGTAACTATGGCTGTAAGTTATTCAGTTTCAAAGTATCTAGGTTCTATTTAGACATGATAAAAGCATGGGAAGAGTTATAAGGTTGTAGTAATTTTGAAGAAAAGAAATAACCAATTTATTTCTAATAATATTTGGAATTCAGTCAATATGTCATTTTTAACATTTAGGGTTAAAAGGTAACAAAATTGTTGATGTATCGAATATTGGGGAAGCTGTTTTGAAAAGCAAAAAAAAGGGATACCTCTACTTTAGTGGATGTAAAAGATTATGATATTTTCATGCGGGTTAGTTGTACTGTGGGGCTCCTCAGAGATTTGTTATCGAGGAAGGTTTTTATAAATATTTTATAAAAAAGCTACACCATTTATTTATTTTGAAGATTCACGATGGACGGGGATTTTCAGATTTTTCAAATGAGGTATATAGGGAGATATTTAGTAGGCCTAGAAAATTTACTCTTACTCGTGCGCTGCCTAGGGGGGGGGGGGGGGGGGGATGCGGAGGGGGGAGTTCCCCTCCTTTTGCGAAACGCGGAAGCTTTGACGATTCATTAAATTGTTAGAGAGCGAAGACGATTCGTTCTAGGGTCTTAATCCTTGTTTGAATTTGAAAAAAATTATATTTGATTCATTGTTATACAAGATTTCGATTTTTAAAAAAAAGGATATCTTCAGAAATATGCATCATTCATGTGATAACTATATTGTCGTTTAAATCAACCAATCATCACCATCATCACCAAGAGTCGAGAACGGTACAACAAATCGTCTTCTTTTGAAAATAATTTAATGAAACTTCTAAGTTACCGCGCTTGGCCTTTCACCCATCCCCTCCCCCACGCGCGCTCTTTAAGTGATTCGCTTGCCCTAAGGCGGTCCACTGGATGCTAATCTGATGGAAATTTAATGCCCAAAATCCCTAAGCTTCTGGGGGCTCTTTCGTCCTCTTTGTGCATGGCTGATTGTCAACGAAACGGAGTTAAGTCTTTTGTCAAGTCTGCTCGTTGCTATGGCAGGCAACCATTAAAAACCAATTCGTTTCATCAAATTATGGAAATGCAAGCATTAATTTAAACAAACAGAACTTTGTTATTCCTGATTGAGGTGTCGTATGAAAGGGCAGAAAATAAACTTTCTAGAAATGTGATTTTCTCTTTGAAATTCAGATAACGCCCGCCAAATGACTTTTTGGTACCCTCTCTTCAATTTGTTTTAATCACTCGTGCGTGAAATATGCATCATATGAGTTACATCAAATGAAAGAGGAGGATCTATGCTTTACAAATATATGTCATTTATTAATTATAACTGTGATTAATTCTCGGTTTCGTTTTTTCTGGGACGCACTGTATAGTAGGCCTACTTGCGATATGGGCAATTGGTCATTTTCCACGACAACATGAATATATTAAGATTTATTTCGTTAACTTAGTCAACATCGTAGCTACACCCGTACAAATTAGTGCTCACCACCACCTCCCCCTGATTAAGTTATGATAAAACATCGATAATTCTCAGGGTTTTTTTCTGGGACGCAGAAGACTTTGACATTATCGAACATTACTTCCTTACCTGGTATCAAAGGCAACTTGAAAGTAACAGTATTATACATAAATTAGTTTTGAAAACTACACTGTAAAAAAGAATTTGTTCATTGGTAATTTTTACGTATTTTTTCCATGTAGAATTTACTTGAAAACATTAGTTTTGCCACTTACGCACTAAATTTAAGTCTTGCTAACTCAAACTTTCAATTTAGTAGAACATACGTGGAATATTTAAGTAAAATCAAATACATAAGAACTTTAAGTAATTTCAGCTTGTATTAATTTAGTAATTTTAACTCAAAATCAGAAATTATACGTATTACTCAAACAATTTATGTTGATTATTCTTATCTTTTTAAAGTAAGGACCGATGCAGTGCGTAATAGAAATATTTACATAATTTATGAATATTCATTAAGACCAAATTAAACTCTTTTTTAAATAAAACAATTCTTTTTTTGTGGTTGAATGAAAATTTAAGGACTTTAAAACATTTACTAATTCATTTAACATGGCTAAGCAAAGACAAGACAATTTTTAATTGTTACCCAGTTCAAAACAAATCAAAACTTGATATTTCAGGAAATTGTCAAAAATTTGGAGCCTTTCAATATGTGTCGAATTGAAGCGTATGTAATAGTTTGTGATGGTGGTAGATATATATATATATATACGATTAAATCTTATAATTATAGAAGTAGTGTTAGTGATTAGTGATTAATCTTAAATAGAAGTAGTGAATGATTAGTGGATGTTACTTGCTAGATTAGATGGGTACCAAATCGTGCAATATGTAATCCTATCATAGCTTTTTTTTAATTATCCAAAATGATTACAATACTTAAATTATTTACGTTAATGTAACTCGATTTAACTGAGTAAAAATTTATTCAGCAAAATAAGTAAATTCTACTTAAGATGCCGTAGGTAATATTTACTTAATAAAAATAAGGCAATTCTTTTCCTCAATTTTATTGAGTTATTTCGACTATTATTTTTTTACAGTGTAGCATTAATGGCAAACTAGCTAGGAAATGGAGTTAATATTTCTAAGGCTCAATGGAGGGGGTGCTAGGCTAGATGGAGAGGGTGCTAGGCTGGATGTAGTTAGTGCAAGTTTAAATGAAATCATGCTAGGGGATAGATGGAGCTAATATCTCTAAGTCTCAATGGAAGGGGTGCTAGGCTAGATCGAGAGGGTGCTAGGCTGGGTGTAGTTAGTGCAAGTTTAAATGAAATCATGCTAGGAGATAGATGGAGCTAATATCTCTAAGGCTCAATGGAGGGGTGCTAGGCAATTTTAAATAAAATCATGCTAGGAGATATTATGGAGTTAATAATTAATGAGCGAGATCACTAACTGAAGTTCTTAAAAATGAAACATACTAGGTATGGGGCTTGTGTGATCATCACACTATTGTTTAGAACAAGATTGTTTGGAACCAGCAACCTTGATAACTTGGCCAGTATGACGTGACATTTCGGTACTTTATAATAAAGATTATATCTGATATATTGGTAAAGAGTAAAGATTGTGAAAACTTTATGTAAAAATGAGTAACATTACAAAATATGCAAGTAGTCAGGAAATCCCTTACACGATCTAGGAATAAAGATTGTGATAATGCTCTCGCGCTCTAACTCGCCCCCTCCCCCCCCCCCCCCCCCCTCTCTCTCTCTCTCTCATTTAGTTTTTCACGTCTAGTGACATTCCTAAACATAAGCCTGGCATATAACCAAAACTTGATATTATAGAAGTAGGAGCAGATGTGCCAAAATAACCAAACATCATAATTCGACATAATCGGTATCAGAAGCTCCGATAGAGATGAAATGAGACGGAGCCTAATTTGCGTCAACTACACTATATGAGATTGGAGGTGGCTTGTGTTCCAAGTATGGTACATTGCTTTCTAAGCGCTTTACATTGATCTACAGAAACGTATACAATGCTCGAGGTGCATGCCGGGGAGGCGTATGAAAGATGACGTAATGGTATCGAAATATAAGAAAGGAAAACAACTTCAGTTCAAGACAGTTCAAAATAATGCTGGGAAATGGAAATTAAAATGATACCGTTTTAAAAACCAGTTAGATATGGTTTTTGGACAAGAAGCATGATATAATTCATTGCGCGCAATCTGGACTGTATTTGAAACAGAGCATCCAATATGCCTGATATTTAATAGTATACTGTCAATGAAAAAATATAACTAAAAAAAATTAATAATATTGGACCTCTTTACCCAAGGCTGTGTGTCTTTGTCGAGCACAAAATGATTCTGCTCGGGTATGCAGGCCAGTTGTTAGCCCATATTGGGCTTGAATAGACTTGAATTGAAAGACCCTTTGTTTCACCTCGCGAAGTTTGGGCGCTTTCATATGAGAAGTAAAACCTTGCCCATCATTGAATTCATGTTGTAAAGTTGTTTACAGACTGGAAAAGGATAGCATGGGAGTGTACAGAGTGAATAAAAGGAAGAAAGTAGTACTGAAAATGTAAAAAACTTGTTTAACCTGGCAATAAGGGACTCTTGAATGTAGTTTAAAAATTGGACATAGCTTTGGGGCTAACGCTACCGGCCGCCGGCTACGCTGACGACCGCCAGCTAGCTGACGACCGCGTCAAAAAAAAGAAAAAAAAAAGACCCCCCCCCCCCAAAAAAAGACCCCCAAAGGGGCTCCTTTACAGTTTTTCCTACACTCAGCTGCTCCCCCTCACCATAGGCCCTTTTTTCAATTTTTTTTGAGGAATCCATTGACATTTTGAGATTTGGAACCCTTTCCCATACATCAACATTACCAACAATAATTATTTTATCACTCTTTGAGTGAGATAAAAATGGGTTTAACATCAGTTTTCAAAGATTTATACCAAAAAAAAGCACTAGCTGGGAGTCGAACCCGATACCTTCCAGTTGCCAGGCGTTTGCCTATCCACTAGACCAATGTGTCACAGTGGTAATCTCCATGTATTTTTTCATATTGATACTTGTTGTTGTAGATGTAGCAGAAGAGGTATTCTAACTAATTCAGAGAGTCGCTTGTTAAAGAAAAGAGTATCAAATGTTATTTTCTCCTTTGTTGAGGAGGTGGGGGGGGGGGTGTCCCCTTTAAAAAGGAGATGGACACGTCAATATCATGGGGTAAAGAAAAAAATAATAACATGAGGTATAAAGAAGAAGCTGGGAGTCGAACCCGAGTACATACATACATTGCATTGTGAAGCGATCAGTCTTATCGACAAGACCACTTTGCCTCAATGCTACTAACTGGTTCGCTTCTTGGTCTTATAGCACTTTCTGCATGTTAATGACTTTAATATGTTGATTTACTGATTCAACGATTTCGGGATGCATAATTATTCATATTTTTTGCAGTCCGATGTTGTCAAGATTGCCCGTAAATGTTTTCTTTCAGTTACTGATATTTCTAATATAATAGTGAGGTTTTATGTTATTTTCATTTATTTTGCAAACTGCTGACTTAAACTTCCAGTGATATGACAATAGGCCACTGCCCTGACATAGCATAATGAACAGAACACGGATCTATTCCATTTAGGATATGCTACGAATTCTATAACAGGGCACCAATGAATAGGGAAGCTTGGCTATTCGATTCCGTGTTCAATAGCTTGCACCTGCAATGTTTGAATAGTTATGTAACACATTATTCAGCTCTTTCTGACATGGCATCAATTAATGAATTGAAGAAAAAAACCCGACCCTCCCTTCATTGACGGAATATTTTTGTCAATTGCGAGGATTACATGAGAGGTAATAATAGCATTCCTGACATTGCAACAATGACTGCATTATTTTGATGACGTAATGGTATCGAAATATAAGAAAGGAAAACAACTTCAGTTCAAGACAGTTCAAAATAATGCTGGGAAATGGAAATTAAAATGATACCGTTTTAAAAACCAGTTAGATATGGTTTTTGGACAAGAAGCATGAGATAATTCATTGCGCGCAATCTGGACTGTATTTGAAACAGAGCATCCAATATGCCTGATATTTAATAGTATACTGTCAATGAAAAAATATAACTAAAAAAAATTAATAATATTGGACCTCTTTACCCAAGGCTGTGTGTCTTTGTCGAGCACAAAATGATTCTGCTCGGGTATGCAGGCCAGTTGTTAGCCCATATTGGGCTTGAATAGACTTGAATTGAAAGACCCTTTGTTTCACCTCGCGAAGTTTGGGCGCTTTCATATGAGAAGTAAAACCTTGCCCATCATTGAATTTATGTTGTAAGTTGTTTACAGACTGGAAAAGGAAAGCATGGGAGTGTACAGAGTGAATAAAAGGAAGAAAGTAGTACTGAAAATGTAAAAAACTTGTTTAACCTGGCAATAAGGGACTCTTGAATGTAGTTTAAAAATTGGACATAGCTTTGGGGCTAACGCTACCGGCCACCGGCTACGCTGACGGCCGCCAGCTAGCAAGAAAGAAAAAAAAAAAGACCCCCCCCCAAAAAAAAGACCCCCCAAAGGGGCTCCCTAACAGCTTTTTCCTACACTCAGCTGCTCCCCCTTCACCATAGGCCCCTTTTCAAGCTTTTTTGAGGAATCTATTGTCATATTGTGCATTGGAACCCTTTCCCATACATCAACAATCAACAACACCAACAATAATTATTTTATTACACCAAACTTGGAAAAATGATTAACTTTTAATATCTGGCTTTTGGGCTTTAAAACAAAATACACTAGCTCGGGATCGAACCCGATACCTTCCACTTACTAGGCGGTTGCTTATCCACAAGACCACTTTGCCTCACTGCGATTACCTGGTTCACTTTTAGTTGTTAACACTGTGCTTTTATTTGTTAACACTTTCAGCTAGCTGAGGGCAGGCGCAGCTATACCCCCTAAAGGCAGACGCGGATCCAGGGCGCCGGGAGGGCCTTGCCCCCCCCCCCCCCCCCCGTAAAAAAAAGAGAGAGAGAGAAGGAAAAGAAGGGAAAGGGAAAGAGGACAGAAAGGGAAAGAAAGAAGAGGAAGAGGAAGAAGAAGGAAAAAAAGGGGGGGGGGGAAGAAGCAGATCAAGGGCCGAAAGGGTCTTGGATCCCAGCTGTCACCCCCCCCCCCCATTACAAAATAAGAGAGAATGATGAAAAGGGAAAGAAAAAGGAAAGAAGAGATAAAGGGAGGTAAAAACGGAAGAAGAAAAGAAAGAAGCGGGATATCAGTTGCATTTTTGCCGCCAACAAGTTGTAGTTCAGAGGGGCCAAAAGGCCCTAGACCCCACGCCAATAAACGCTACGCTCTGCCTTATCGTAAATACCACTCCCCCAACCTACTTAGAGAAACGTTCAGCGAGGCCTGGATAAAAAGTGGGTGGTGCGGGTTTTTTTCTTCTACCCCCCCCCCCCCCAAACGTTTTTGCTCATTTCGCCACTGCCGGTGTCAACATTACGTACCAATATTTGGCTAGAATAATTTCAAATTGGGCCCCCCTAACAAATCCTAGATCTGCGCCTGGGCCCCCCCCCCCCCAAAGGGGCTCCCTAACAGTTTTTTCCTGCACTGCTCTCCCTCACTCTAGGCCCCTTTTTTCCCCTTTTTTTGAGGAATCCATTGACATATTGTGCTTTGGAACCCTTTCCAATACATCAACAACACCAACAATAATTATTTTATCACACCAAAATTGGAAAAAATGATTAACTTTTAATATCTGGCTTTTTTGCTTTAAAGAAAAATTGTAACTGATCTCCCCTACCTTTCTTCTTCCTCTTCCCCCCCCCCCCCATACTTCTCTCACCCTCTCTCATTTAAGTTTGTTGAGGGAGGCAGGGGCCTTTCGCCCCCTCTCCCGATCCACACGATGTTGATGGGATTAATCGCAACTGATCTCTGCTTCTTTTCACCCTTTTCTTTTTTCTACCTCTTTTGTGTTCCATTTTAGCTCCCCTCTTTCCCTAATTTCCTTTCTCTCTTTTTTTTTTTGGCGAGAATGGGGGGGGGGGGGTTGGTCTGGGGGGCAGAGGCAAAGGCCTTTCTCCGCGATCTTGGGGGGGGGGGGGTAGTGAGCACCTTTTTTTTTTTGGCCCTCGAAATTTTAACAATTTGCACCACCCCCCCCCCCCCCCCCATCCCCCCTACTAGATCCGCCACTGCCTGTAGTTTCATCCCTAGCTAGCTGGTTAAGCTGAATATGGGTTATCCAGTCGTTTCATTCATTAAGTATAATTATACTTGTATCAGGGATATGAGAGTACATCCCTGTTTGTTTTGACTATGTATACGTGTGGACTAGCGTACGGACATTCGGTGCGGCAGGAGGACTATTGGTGCGAGACCTCTTCAGCACAGATTGTCCGTCAGACATTTGAGGCGCGCACGGAATGTCCGACACGGACATTCTGCGCGGATAAAATCCGCACCGATCGTCCGCTCTCGATCGATCTCTAATAGTCGGACGATCGGTGCGGGTTACAATCTACGCGGTCACACCGGCGTGGTTTTTTAAGTGGCGACCACCGTCACCCCCCCCCCCCCCCCCGGCTACGCGCCTGGGGTGTCAGAAATATCGTTTAATTAATAATAACAAGTCCTTCGGTTTGGCTTCATGATGATTTTTTTTTAAATTACAACCAGAAAGAAATCAAGCTGCAATTAAATAATTGTGTCTCTTTACACATTAAGCATTGTTAATGACTTATGAGGAAAACTTGCAATGTATTGTGTATCTAAATAAAAGGCTCTTCATTTTAGTGTAAGGCTCTTTCATAAGATGTATAATAATTTACCAATTTCTAGGTGTAAAATAATTTTGGACTCACACGGTTTTGTATCTGTTATCTTCCTATGGATGCCGGTTGGAAAGGTTGGAACTGCTCCGTTAACAACGGCTCTTGTGGAATTAAACTAGCAGATGATGGTGACGGAGGTTGGGAACTTGATTCCAAAAATGGTGAATAATTCTCTAATCGTAAAAGAAAGCCATTTTTAATTACTTTGGTCTTCCGAATGAAATGATTACGCTCTCAATATACCATTGAGACAGGTACCCCCTTCCCCTCTAATGCCCCTTAAATTGCTGGACTCACGCTATGCCCCTCTTTTTCTTTGGCAGTGTATATACTTTTAGTATCATCATTTTTTCTCGATTTCAGCCCTTGAGAAACATTATCATTGATTAAAGGTAAAGACCAGTATTGGAAACGCCCCAATTTCAAAAAATGAAATGGAAGCTCTCATTACCAATCATGTGAAAGAATATGTTTTGACTAATACATGATGATAAAAAATTTGCCGGGAAACCGCCTACTAATTCATATTTGGTAAATTTGTTTCTCTCATGGTCTGTGAGAGATATAGGGTAGTCCCATATACATCTTTCTGTGTACGTGCTTGTAACTTTACGAAGAATGGGCCAAATTTCTTATCATTTTGATGATTCCAGAACCTTGCAGATGCTAGATGCTAGATGATCAACCTTTTCTGAACGATTCCACAACGTTTCTTTCACAATGCAATCGCATGAAAATAACTGGTCTTTACCTTTAAGGCGAACAAGAAATATTATGAAGACACAACGCCTATAATTATATGCTATCAAAAAGAAACTTAAAACCCAACTCTTTCCATCTTGAATCCATAATGTACATTTTGAGTAGCTAAAATTCTGTTCGTTCATAATATCTTAATTACTGTTCCTTGTTTAATTGTTATGATTTGTATGTTTCTTTTCTGTTGTATAGCGCTCTGATCAGTTTGTCTGTAGTAGTGCTCAATAAGAATCAATTATTATTATTATTATTATTATTATTATCAATTAAAAAAAAATGTGTCGGAATATCAGTCTTATATAACACGATAGCAACAACTCTTAAAAAAAATCAACCCCAGGCAATGTTAATAGCCTTCGGTGACACCGACATGGCAATGATATATTACGTAATCCCTACATGGTTTCTATGGTACATACACTAGGATATTGAAATTGCCCTTGTTAATGAGTTGATATTTCGAAAAAAGTTGCGGTCATATATTTTCCTCCCCCATTTATCATTTACATCAATTTGAATATATTCATATCGAAAATAATATTGTTTGCTAAAAGTAGTCAGACATTTGCCTTCTTATTTTAACACTCGTGTACCCGTCAAACGACAGACCTGGGCCTTTAACACAAAAATCGACTAACATTCAATCTTTAAAAGCTATTGTATAGGTGTTTCAATATTCGTACCTTAAAGTCAAACTTAAGTAATAATATTCATTGTAAAGTCTCGATTGAATCCGATAAAGATATGCAGGTTGCAAATTTGATCTTTTCATTTTAGTTTTAAAAATTATCGTTCTTAAATCTTATTTCAGAGGACCGATTCCATTGGAATAGAAGAGTTTTGGTGTGCATCGTTGCTCCCTTGGTCACTGCATTTGCCATTGTAGTTTTGGTCATTTACTGCAAGAGTCGCAGGTAAAACAGTTTACTCTCTTAAAAAAAAGAAAATTCACTTTCTTGGGAGTGACGTCCGTGATCACTTGTTTAGGAGTGAAAATCGATTGATTTTAGAGTGCTCTCTAAGAAGAAAAGAGTGAATGTTCACTCTATTTTCACTACATTTTCATTCTCCAGAGGAGTAACGTCCGTGATCTCTCGATTTTTTTTAGAGAGTATATCATCATGAACAGAAATTCTTATATGAACGGAGTTTTAGTCTTCATAATGCCGAACAACTCATGTCTCCTTGTTTTTTCTTCTAATGGGGTCATTAAAACAAACGCAGTTTCGTGATGATTTTGATGTTTCCAGTGTGCTAGAGACGGAAGTAAGGGCTGTACTTTAATAAAAACAGTTTGTATCATTGTGAATAATTATAAACTCTTATATGAGCGAAGTTTTAGACCTCATGTGCCACACAATTCGTTTTTTACACGCAATGCATTTCTCATGGGGTAATTAAAACAAAGGCTTTGAGATGATTTTGATGTTCCAGTGTACTTTAGTAAAACAGTTTGTATCATTATGAAAATAAATTCTTATATGAGCAAAGTTTTAGACCTCATGTGCAATGTTCAAGAGACATAGGTTTCAGTTTCAATTTTATTTTAATTTCCAACAGAACATTCAATATAAATAATTATGACAAAAAAAATCAATCACAGAAATCAATGTTCATTAATATAATGCATTTTGCAAATCAATAATTGACTTATAGAAGAGAATGTATCGTGTTTTACTATGAAAATGTAGGGATCCACTGAAAAGCAGGGCTTGTACAATGCGGACCCCTGAAATAATGATAAGCCTAAACTTTCGTAATAATTAGAAATAACTTTTCAAAACAAAATTTGAAATAGATTAATCTTTAAGTAGGGAATGATGTTGATGTGCTGGAGTAGGAGGTATGGGCTGTACTAAAAGTGAAAAAGTCTATAAAATCATGAACTAAACAGAATTTAGGTTAAGTCTTCATGTGCCATGCATGCATTGCCAATTGATTTCCCTGTGCCATGTGATTTCTATTCACGGGGTCATTATGTCATAATAGGCCTCGATATGATTTCGATGTGTCCAGACTCCACTGAAGAACAAAACAATATAATAACATTATTTAAAAGCTTGTCCTGTAGTTAATCAAGACCGATTTTTTAAAATAATTTTCTCGTTTTTTTGTTTTTGTTTGTTTGTTGTTTTTTTTTGGGGGGGGGGGGGGCGGGCGCACAAAGCAACATTTTGCGTGCCTTTTTTGCGTGCCGATCTGCACTCTTGGCAAACGAGCAACATACTGTGAAAATCACCAAATGAAATGTTAATTATTGGTTAATGTATTATTATATCCCATATTTCAGAATTCCGCATGGAAGTGCATGACGATCAAGGAGTAGGCATTTCATTTAGAAACTGATCTGAAGACCAATATATCCTGACTTTGTTTTTTTGCGAAATTTCATGAGCGTGATTAGTGTACTAATTCTTAGCTATTCTTGAAATAAATCGGTAAACGGGTGAAAAACTGGAATGATATAAATGAGGATTTATCCTAAAGTTCGTGAGGTCGTTTTTTCGAACACATTTTGTTCAGTGGTCTTTATTGCAGGAAATTGGCATCAGAAAAGGGCTTAGCAAGGGAATATAAATAAGACAAATATTTCATTTCAGTTTAGATAGAATTAGAAACTTTCACCAAACGTCTTGAAAAATCATGTCCACCAAGAAAATGATTTTATTTCCTTCCCATGATTGTCGGTATTACAGGATGACTATGACGAGGCATCAATTGCCATCAACAAGTCATCGTGATGCCCCAGTGTATGCTACAGAGATTTGCTCTTCAAAACAGCGAGCGTCATCTTCAGAGGAAGAAACGGATCTCTATGAATGCACTGCGAGCACCCAATCGTATACCTCCACCTTAGGATATTCAACAACCAACAACACATCGACCACGAACCGTTCGTCGTTTGGGACCGACGGGTACTACTGCATTGCAGTTGAGGACGATCTTAAAGAAGGCGGTGTGATCTCCAAGCTCAAAGACGATGTTTCCGACAGTCTCGGTTCTACATTCAGTGTGAAGTATCTGTCACGCCTTTTCGAGAGTAATCTGCATCACGTGACCTACCAAGCAGCAGAACTTGACCGTGATCGCTATGGTACTGTAGCTTCCCTTTCGGATGAAACCACTTATGATGTTTTGAGCCACGATCAAATATAGATTAGGTCTCACAGATGCCATATTTTGGAGGAAAATTAATCGAATCAATACTTTCATGGGTGGATCTATACCGTCTTCAAGCCCACCCGCCGTACGTTATATACGATCTGACTAGGATCAGGGGAATGTTTCACAAAGATCCTAAGTTGAACTTATCTCTAAGTTGGACTTTAAAAAATATGGAAAGCTGTTAGTAACTTTGTTAATATTTTGTAAAAATATTTTAAAAGGCATAAAATGTTGATTCAAATCATTCATATTTTCTATTATCAAGGAGATTTAATGTTCTTGATGCGGAATTTATAAAAAGTCTAAATATTCGAATTTTCGCTTTGTATTATATTTAATTTTAAGGCTACAAATGGCTCTCCATAATATTTAAGTCCAACTTAGAGTTAAGTTCGACTTAGGATCTTTGTGAAACACCCCCCCCCCCCCGATTTTGGAAGAATTTACAATAGCATTTGATATGAACATCCAAAGTTCTAAAACCTTAATGGTCGATGATCTGAGTAATCATGTTATTGATAGAATTTAAATTCCAATGAATTTAAGCTTTCTTGGAGGAAGACAGGCTAAATAAGCTCAGAATCTTAGTGACGTCATACCAGTAGATTAATTGTCTAGAATGCAGTTTCCTGTTCTCTTATGACGATTATAAACGATGTAGCCTATGTACATGTACTAATATCTATCTATTCATCTATTTATCTTCTGATCTACAATTTATCCAACTTTTCATCAGTAAGTGTATTGTGCTATATATCTATGAATTGATAATGTATGTACAGTCAAACCTGCTTTTGTGACCACCTGTATAGAAAGACTACCTGTCTACAAAGACCACCCCCCCCCCCTTGAAAATGGTTTCTCATTGATACATGTACTAAAGGAACTATTACCCGGTCGTACAAATCTGAACAGCCAGGTTTCACTGTATCTGTGAATTGATGTTTTGTAGCTGTTTTCTTTAATTATGGTTCGGGTGTCATAAGAAAATAAAACGTCAATATCATTTTCAATGTCATTGTATTTCTTGTCAGTCATTGTCATAGAGGTAAATGACTAATATATCATCGATTTAGCCCCACAATTATTAAGTTAGAAATGTTCGTTCATGTACATTCCTTGTCATTATTAATGTGAAACCGTGTTGAAAGTTTAATACATGTTCATTGCTCAGCCACAATTAGATATTGACACTCATTAATTATATTCAAGTGGGAAGCTTAATTTGGTCGAAGAAGATTTTAAACTAACATTATTAGCGACTCGAGAATATGCGTTATTAATATTTCAACAATTCCAGTTCAGAATAGGTTAAATCAATAGAGACTAAGTAAATTCACCTAAACACTAAATTACTTGACTCCTGTGCGTTTGAGAAGGAGGTGCATAGCTTGCCCCCCCCCCCCCCCCCACTAAGAATTGCTGGCATTGTTTCACTGTTAGGATGATTTTCCAGATTTGTTATATGTGCCACGTATTCTAAAGTGTTTTCAAGTTTATTTGTTTCACATTTCACAAAACAGAATTTCACATACCGGTAGATGACGAAATTTGAACATAATATAAAATATACTCAAGGTATGATTTCATATAATCAAGTCTGAAATTAATTGTATTAAAAGGTAGGTTTTACAGAGTGAAATGTAAGGAACCTATTAAGAAGCTTAGCTTGCAGATTATAGGTTCCCCTTAATACAAAATAATATTTGACTGAAGTGGTTGCAATGGTGAAAGACGTAACAATAATGATAGGTGGGCAAAAGATGATATACAAAGTGAAACAAGCAAAAAGAGCAAATTAATTAATTTGTTACCAAAGTAAATGTCACGTTTGTTACTTTACAATATTGTGGTCACTTAACAAGTAACTAACAAGCATTAAATTATCATGCTGATTCGGACTAAGAGGATCATTTGACAGTTATTTTCAGCTTTACATCGTGTCCACCTTTACTGTGTAATTTTGTTGATGAGTGATAAATTCCCCTCGGAAAAAATAGTACTATGCCAGTCCCTCCTCAGATAAATAATTTCCACTATTCTTTCGAACTAAATGCTTGGTATGTTTGTTTAATATCCCTTCTTTATAATCCGAGCCGATTAGCTACCAGCTGATCTGGATCAAGCGCATTATAGCGCGGGGCTAAAGTACCTTGTGCCGATACTGCAGTCCGAAGGATTGACGATGTGCTCTTGCATTTCAAGGAATAAATTCCTACCAGGTACCCATGTACATCACCTGGGTTGAGTGTGGTAAATGTAGATCAATGTCTTGCCAAAGGACATTAGTGCGGCGGCGGGACTCGAACCGCGGACCTTGTGATCGACAGTCCGGCGACGTATCCACTCGACCGCTGGATCACCTTAAAAATAAGGGAAACGCTCTCGGCGGTTTCGCCTGCATCATGCAATTCGATATGATGAAAAATTGAGGCTGGGACATTATTTCTGGGCAGGATGGCCCATTTGCAGGCCCCCCAAAATAAAATATTTTGAATATAATCAGCTTTTTTGAAGTGAATATTGATTAAAAATCATTAAAAGAGTTATTTACTATTATTTTTTTTAACCAAGATTGATGACTCTAATGAAGTATGAACAAAATTAACAAAAATTGATTTTCCGGTATTATTTCTAAAAAAAATTGGGTAAATCATACCTTTTTATGCGTTTGTTGGAAAATTACAAATTCCTAAATTTACAATTGGCGAAACATATGCTTATTTAGAAGCCTTCATGTCAGGGTCTGCAGAACGTCGGGCTCAGGGGCTCGATCCCCCTCCCCCAACCTCACTTTTTTGAAAAAGTATGTTAAAGAGAAAAAGAAAGAAAGAGAGAGAGAACAAAAAAGAGTGACCTGCCAATGTCACAAATGATGTATCAAAATATGCTCATTTGGCCGTAATTAAATGCCTGAGCTTACGGGGGTTCCGGCATATTTTAATACCTAAAAACCATGAGCTTCCAGGCAGACAGTGAAACAACATAATAACATAGTAATAAAGATGTTACATAAAAACCCAGGACCGAGATTTGAATGACATTGAATGCATCTCATGCAGGATTAAATAATTACAATACACAATAACAAAACGGAAAAGAGAACATCATAACTTCAGTTTTTTAAATATAAACATTAATAATTCCTAACAATTTTTTTTAATTATTTTCTTAGTTAGGAATACCTCACTATACATTTATATACCGTGGTCATATCTATCAATCTCTTCTTAATGAGTGATCAACCACGGGAACCTATCTCCAGAGAGAGAGAGAGAGAGCGCACGCGAAATAGAGAGAGAGAAAGAGAAAGAGAGAGAGAGAGAGAGAGAAAGAGAGAGAAAGAGAGAGAGAGAGAGGGAGACCCAGCTCCCAAGCTATTAGCCTAAGAATATGGTTGCTTACTTCAGGGAGCTGGGTCCTCCGACCTCCCTGCTTAAATACATGACCTCAAGCTCAGTCGGCCTACGTGTTTAAAAAAACTACAGGAAATTCAAAGCAATTTACTGTCTCCAGGAAGGGGAATCATGAACACATTAGTGAAACACTCTTGAGCAATGTGTGTGATATTTATTTAAACAAAATCTATAACATCATTTGGAAAAATGCGAGCTCCCGGATTGCCTAACCGGTAGTTGTCGAAAACGTATGACGTCACTTACTCACGAATCCGTTCACTTCGTCTCGTATTACTTCAGAATTCGCTCTAAAAAGAAAAATCATTTCTGACCGAATCCTTCAGTGAATAAGGGATCTGATCCAGTCGACTTTTGCGTTTTAGTTTACTTTTCATCACGGGCGACAAAAACTCGCAACAATTTTGTTTTAAATTTAAAATGGACTAACTGCTTGGTTTCTTATAAAGCTTTACATTTTGTCATTCAAGAGGTACATCATTGGTCTATTTTACAGGATCGACATCGAGATAAAGAGGTAAGCTTCCTATATTGATTTGTCTTTTTTGCATCGTATCTACCATGGTTTTGCATTCCTTGATATCTTAATTGGATTTTTTCACTTGCCTATTTCTTCCTCTTTCGTCAATAATTGAATGCTGGTATCATGTCATTCTTTAATTTTATTTAATTTGTTAGTCCAATTACATAGATCATTTATTTGCTCACATTAATAGGAGGCTCAGGACATTGCATTAATATAATGAAGATGAGTTGACACTCGACCTTTAGTAGCTCCTGCATGTGTTTATTGTGTTACATCTGTCTTTCTATCACCACTTGTTTATAGTCTCTTTGAATATGAGTTGATTATCCATCTATACTTAATAGTACTATTCTAATCATTTTTAGACTATATTATCTTCTTGTTTTATTTTGTCTTGATCATTGTTTATTCGAGCTAGTCATTTTTTGAATAAAAATCAAATATGTCCCTGCGTACGAAAGAGAGTTAAAGGGCAACCCAACTTTGTAGCCAGTTATTTTGTTAATGACATGGCAAAAGTTTGAGATATATCGGACTACTATTAAGAGAGTTGTGAATGTTTGATGAAATCATAATATTACAATGATCATAATTATCATCATAGTCATTTTGTGAATGTATGATGAAAGAATTGACTGTGTATATATCATATGAGAATTGGTTTATAGGCCTAGTGTGAGGTTATAGAATCAACTAACTCCGGGAAGCTCCAACACCGGCGGTGTTGGAGCTTCCCGGAGTTAAGAATCAACAAGAGAAATTAACATAGGTCTTGCTGAAAATCACTGGGACTACACACACGCATGAGGCCCTAGAGTTTGGTTTTAAAAAACTGTTTGGCTGTTTGTAGTCATATTTCGGATTATGGGGCATTCCTTTTCACGACACACTTCTACTATTCTCTTTAAACCTGACCTACAAAGAATAAGAATCTTCCTAATTATTTTTTCAATTTTTGCCAGAACGCAGCATTATCTTTAATCCCTTAGAGATTTGGAACAACGGGGGTGGCATTTTTCATCTGATGTGAAGTGACGTGTTTTGTGACGTTCTACTGGAATTACTTTTCTCTTCTTTTTTTTACCTCGCATCCTGGTTATAACAAGATGTATTTCCGTACTCAATATCTCGCCCTCATCGTTTTTTTTTCTCTTCCTCCTTCACCGAATCATCTTCTTTCTCCTCTTCCTTCCTCTCGCCTCCATCCTGTTCCTGAGCCAAATTTAAGTAATAGTATTTGGATAATTTTAGACTCTATAGCGATAACTCTTTGACGCCAGGTGTTCCGTTTATATACAAATAAGTAGCAGAATGAATGTTCATTATAAATCATCTTAAACATTTGTTTCTTAGCCTATAAACGTTACGATTAAACCTGAACATGCATACGCGTATACCCTAAATAAAGCTGAGTGGGGGGGGGGGGGGGGGGGGGGGGGGGGGGGGGGGGGGGAGGGGGGGCGGGATTCAATCTAGGTCAGACTGAACACAGTGAAAGCAGTGTATATCATTTGGTTTTTTAGCTTACCGACCTTTGGAGGTAACACCACAATCGTGAAGCATACAAAGAGAAGGTGTGTAGAGGACGGAAAGATATGAAAGATTTTTAGGTTTGCACGTCGACATAGTGGACTGCTACGTGTGACGTACAGGCACTGTGATTTTTAGGTTTGCACGTCGACATAGTGGACTGCTACGTGTGACGTACAGGCACTGTGATTTTTAGGTTTGCACGTCGACATAGTGGACTGCTACGTGTGACGTACAGGCACTGTGATTTTTAGGTTTGTACGTCGACATAGTGGACTGCTACGTGTGACGTACAGGCACTGTGATTTTTAGGTTTGCACGTCGACATAGTGGACTGCTACGTGTGACGTACAGGCACTGTGATTTTTAGGTTTGCACGTCGACATAGTGGACTGCTACGTGTGACGTACAGGCACTGTGATTTTTAGGTTTGCACGTCGACATAGTGGACTGCTACGTGTGACGTACAGGCACTGTGATTTTTAGGTTTGCACGTCGACATAGTGGACTGCTACGTGTGACGTAAAGGCACTGTGATGTTAGGTTTGCACGTCGACATAGTGGACTGCTACGTGTGACGTAAAGACACTGTGATGTTAGGTTTGCACGTCGACATAGTGGACTGCTACGTGTGACGTAAAGGCACTGTGATGTTAGGTTTGCACGTCGACATAGTGGACTGCTACGTGTGACGTAAAGGCACTGTGATGTTAGGTTTGCACGTCGACATAGTGGACTGCTACGTGTGACGTAAAGGCACTGTGATGTTAGGTTTGCACGTCGACATAGTGGACTGCTACGTGTGACGTAAAGGCACTGTGATGTTAAGTTTGCACGTCGACATAGTGGACTGCTACGTGTGACGTAAAGGCACTGTGATGTTAGGTTTGCACGTCGACATAGTGGACTGCTACGTGTGACGTACAGGCACTGTGATTTTTAGGTTTGCACGTCGCCATAGTGGACTGCTACGTGTGACGTCCTTTAAAGGCATTGTGACTTTTAGATTTGCACGTCGACATAGTGGACTGCTACGTGTGACCCATCTTTCAAGGCACTGCCAATGCCTTTAACGTCACACGTAGCAGTCCACTATGTCGACGTGCAAATCTAAGAGTCCCTATTGGTTAATGTTTTACGAACTTAATTACATCGTACATTTGTCCTTGTAAGGCAGCCAAAACGCGTAAATATAGCTAGAATCGCACCTTTAATTTTTCTTTCCCGATTTGTTCGATTGATTATATTATCATTTTGAAAGCATTCCAGAAAAACGTTTGCCATTAAACAAATTTTTTTTTTCTTTTTTTTTTCTCCATTTTTTGGACCCTCCAACAGACATTTATTGAAAATCAATATCAAGATAACATATTTGAACACATGTTCCAATGAATATCATATAATAATTCATAATAAGATATACATAACGAATATCAACCATAATACTGTATATAAAGAACATACAGGTAGATTAGGGAAAGAAAAACAAAAATTAAATAATAATGCAACATCATGACTGAAAAGGATGTGGGAAATTCAATATACTCCTATTAAAGGATCAAAATCCTCTCAAAATTTATCCATTTTTTATCGAATTTGTCAGTTTTGTTAGCAAATATACTAACTTGCCTCTCATTAATTTTGTGTAACTATTCTTGATATATTGTTTTATTGTCCGAAAGGACGGTACAGACTTTTGTATTCGAGAAAAATATAATTGTTGTTTAGTCCAAATTATTATACAGTTTAAAGCATCATTTCTTTTTTCAATGAAACCTAACAAAACATGTATTAAGGACAGTTTTATTTTACAGCGTGTTACAATAGTTAACCAGTCAGTCAAACAACTCCAAATCAATTTGGTCACGTTACAGGAGTAAAAAAAGTGTACCATATCTTCTTCTTCTCTTCCACAAAGGGAACAGTTCTTATTTAAAATTATGGGGCAAATGGGAAGTGGAACAGTTAAAATCTCTTAGAACTTGAAATAGATATGTAACTCATTTGGAAGAGCTATTAAAAGGACGGTCTGGAAAAGCGTTATCTAAATAAAAATCATTATTACTATTTTTATTATTATCATTTTTGCCATTGTTATTATGTTATTGTTATAATTATTGTTATTATCACTTTTAATATTCATAATGATAATGATAATAACAATAATTATAATAATAATAAGAAGAAAAATTACAATAATATGATAGACAACAAGAACAACAACAGTAAGAATATTTCTGTTAACCCAGGGAAGCCGCATTGGCATGAATGCTGTTCTTCTTGAGGCCCTTGCGATCATTATTGCCCCCAGAATCGCTAGATACTCATTTAACAAACCCTGGGTCAAGAGAGACAAATGCGGGTAAAACACATTGTCCAAGCAAGAGTGTAAAGCATGGATCGCACCCATCCAGCTCCTCACATATGCAAGAAACATCACCGATATGACTGATGGAACAAAACTACCCCACCCCCTTCCTCAACAAAAAAAATCAACATCCTTTTCGACCGGCAATATAGCTTCAGGCGAGTTTGTATGTTAGTAAATAGATTACATGCCTGAAACCTAATCTACACGTCAAGAGCGCTTATGGAGGGAAGCTGGGTTAATTTTGCTTTCCTGAATCTACGAGGTCTTGAAATATATATCCTGAGTCGGCTTTCATTAACATCAACATACTATAATATATCTTCAATTCGCTACGATGTATTTAAGCAAATTGTCCTTGGATTTGAAATACGTTGCCAGTTTGCCACCAGTATAGAACATTACTGTCAAGAAAAGGTTTTAGTAAAGATTGAAAAGTAATTTGTGAGCTTCCCGTTTGTATGTCAATTCAGAAGAATATCACAGCAGAAATGTCTCTTGGAAAGGTTTGATATTAAGACAAGAAAAAGATAACGTGTTTTTGGTCCAAACGTTTTTATGGAGTCCCGCATACTGATACCTGTGCGCAGTGCATGTGATCTTTGAGACTTCGACAATTTCTTGCCGCTTTGATCGAAAAAGACCCCAAAACAACGAATGAAAGAAAGAAAAACAAGAACAAAAAGAAGCCAAAAGGCGAATTTTTGAAGTTCAAAATGGAAAGATCATAAAAACGGGAATGTAGAATGTGGTGCCATCGCAGTTGTTCCTCCGTAGAAAGAAAGAAAAATAAGAAAGATGAGGATGAAATAAACGGAATTTATCAAACGGACTCGATGACCAAGAAGTGGGATAATATAGAAAGTTTTTTTAAAGATAGACAGAAAAGATGAAAGAGGAAAAGAAATAGGAGTAGAATCTCAGCTAGGCAAGGTTCCTCTTGGTGAGAGCGTTGAGCTATATAAAGAAGACTGCTGATTGATACCATGGGATATTCATTACTGCAGTCAACATGCTTCCAACATTGCGCATCGACTTGAAACGCACTGAATGAAGAGACAGACCAAACCTCCCCCCCCCCCCCCCACCCCCTCTCTCTCTCTCTCTCCCTCCCTCTGTATTTGTCTCTCTCTCTCTCTCTCTCTCTCTCTCTGTCTCCCTCTCTCTCCGTCCCTCTCTTCCTTCCCCCTCTCTCTCTCTATCGCTCTCACTCTCTCTCTCCCCTGTCTCTCTCTCTCTCTCTCTCTCCCTCTCTCTCTGCCCTCCCTTCTTCTAGCTTCTTTCTCCCTTTCTTTCTCCCTTCTCTCTTTCTCTGTATCTCTCTGCCTCTCACCCCTCTCTCTCTGTCCCTCTCTTCCTTTCCCCCTCTCTCTCTGTCTCTGAGCTATGAGGGTGTTTGATGCAAAATCTGTTTCATTTTACTTATCAACTATTTTCCTTGGAAGCCGCTTAGAGACGTAATGCAATTTTATTATAATTAACCGAGAGTCAAGGCTTTTCTAGCTCTCAACAGCTGATATCCTGACCAGATTTTGCGATGGAACTATTACTGATAGTAAGTTCTACCCCCCCCCCCCCCCCCCACCCCCGTAGCCCTCCGCCCCACTCGTAAGATATGTCATTAAAATGTAACTTTGAAAATCGAATGAAAATATAGATCTCCTAATTCATTTCAATAAATTACAATGTATTTCGCGTGAAAGTTAAATCATTTTGGTAGGAATGATATGAATTGTTTTCTCTCTTTATATCTTCCTATCGTTCTCCCTTCCATATAAGATGCAAACGTGTGTATTCCAAATAATAACGTTCTGCACGACAATTTTAAAAGTTATGCGATGTAGCTATATAATGTTTCCTTGAGCGGGTAAACGTCGAATATCTTTAATGATCACCATTAATGTAACACGATCCCAACTACTTTCGAAAGTTCAACCTAAGGCTATTCCATGCAATGGCATAAACGTAATCAAAAACGTATGTTTTCTATGGGACACTCATTCAGTGAATTTGTCGATAGTAGTTGCGAACGTGTTTTATCTTCTCAAACTTTACAACGAAAATTTCAAAGTTTCGAGCAATCTACACGTAGCATGATTGTTACGACGACTTATTAGGCGCGTTTTTGTGACGTAAAACTAATATTCTAGCCTTAAAAAGTCCGTCCGGAAACTGGGCAGGAAACAGTTCTGAGTGAGGAGTGCGACATGTACATCCGGTTCAACTCCACGTTGCTGCGGTGAGAAAAACGTGAAGGCTAACATCAACCCCGGACATCAACCCAAGAATTGTTCATTTTCACAACATATTCGGTCTTATATAGATATAAAGCTGAGTTCTGTTCAAGCGATTAGTGTAAGATAGACTGCCTGGAAGCAAGTTGGAATAGTTGGTTTTGTGTTGGTGTATACCTTGAGATTTTGGAGTCATTGATAAGAAATTGTTTTTAATAATTTGCTTACAGTCACATTCACTAGCTGAATACATGAATTGGATACGCACATAATTATTATGTGGTATGACAACTTGCAGATAAACTTGAGTTCTGGTAAATTAAAAAAATACATTCTCACAGAATCCAACCAAACTTACACTGAATGTTCAAGATTACAAGTAGATGACATGTGCCAAACAATCTTGGAAGAAAATACGGGTAAGTAGGCCCTACACTTCATCATGTGCTTGTTAACACAGGTCACTATGTGCAAATGGAACCTGTGGGTTTTATCGAAGATGATGCCCAGTAAGTTTGGATGCGTTTCTTTTTATTTCACTGGTTCAAACAACCAATCTACAGCAGGGTAAACAATCCAGAATAAATCATAGCAATTTTCTCTCAAATTTCAAATACGATTCCGATACCAGCGCTCAGGATTAGCTTCACTGATCTAAACCTTTCATTTCTAAAACTAAACATTATTCTCGTCATGTTTTGAACATGAGGGCATCTAAAGAGCAAGCTCTTCAGACATACCTTCTCTGATATTCTTCAAAACCTACATTTGAAATAATAAGAACTCGACATTTTTGTTGTGCAGAGTCAAGGAAATCCACATTTGTGCTGAGTCATAAAATGATCATCAGGAATCGCCTCCTTTGAACTTATTGTTTGTTTCCCCTCCCTGATACTATTGTAGTTGAATCCATTTCAAATGATTGAGAATCCTCTCCAAAGTATTGAAAGCTGTTAAGTTTATATCGGCCCCTATTTGTTAAATCTCTGTTTTATACCTGTTCAACCTACTTTCCTTTCATAGCGTCCACTTCATTAGAGAAATGGGGAATCAATCTAATAAACCAAATGTTGTGGTTGCCAGCCCGACGCCTAACACTACCACAAAACCTACAACCAAACCTATCACTCCTACGATTCCGCCAACCATCGCCACAACAACTCCGGTACCGACCACCACTCCGCTGACCACCACTCCGCTGACCACCACTCCGTTGACCACCACTCCGCTAAACACCACTACAACTCCAGCTCGTGTCACATCCACAGGTTTGATTACCCACTCATCAATCAACCAATTAGAGAGTAAGTCACTTGCATGTTGCACCACGCCCACAATGATTATGTCACCGTCCGTTTTGGGCACGCCACCTTTGCACGTGACACCACTTTCTGCACTCTATACCCGTTTTTACCTTCCCAAACAGCACCGAGCCAATCCCGTAAGCATGATTTGCTTGAATTCCTTGTTACATGCCCCCCCCCCTTCCCGAAAGGACTGCATGCGTGTTCCCAAAATCTCCGGTAAAGGGGTACTATGAATGACAACTACCCCCCCCCCCCCCCGGACAACTACTCCCTACGACAACCATCCTCTAGGACACCTACCCCCGGACAACTATCCTAGGGGGTAGTTGTCCGGGGAGTAGTTGTCCTAGGGGGTAGTTGTCCTAAGGGGTAGTTGTCCGGGGGTAGTTGTCCAGGAGTCGTCGTCTTAGAGGGTGGTTGCCCTAGGGGGTAGTTGTCCTAGGGGTTAGTTGACTGGGGGTGGTTATCCGGGGGGGGGGGTGGATGTTTAGGGGGTAGGTGTCCGGATACGTATAATCCAATCAGGGTGGTGTTTCATAAAGCTGTTCGTAAAGTTACGCATGACTTTACGAATGACTTGTATATGAAGTGCCAGATAGGATGCCCAAAGTTTTTTCTGATATTATCAATAACCTTAATTAAATTATGGCAAAAGATATGCTTTGCATTAAAAATGTTTGTTATCATAAGAATGTTAATCTACATCTGCACAGTTCAACTTTAGTTGATGTATTTAATAATCATTGACATATACAAGTCGTTCGTAAAGTCATGCGTAACTTTACGAACAGCTTTATGAAAAAAAAAACCTGGATTTGTAATTTTTTTCGCACTGCGACCTCACAAATCTTTAAAAAAATTCCTAGCTCGCTTGGCTTGCTCGCAAATTAATTTTCAGACCATAAAACCAAACTGCAGGCCAAAAAAAAAAGGAAAAGTTTAGATTCCAATGGTATTTGAACTTCCCTTAAAATAGGGGGCTTGAAATGTCTTTTAGTGGGAAAATAACGACTATTAGTTGTCCAATCGACTTAAGTGCTACCAAGTCAGTAAGTAATAGTCTGATTTTCAGACCATTGTACCGAATGGCCCTACGTTTTATGCTGCGCAAAGAGTCAATCTGTTTAATTTTAGCCATTACAAGAAGTGAGTTATTGATGTAGACTAATACTCATGTACCCTTCACAGCTCATTTTATGGATGTTATTACCAAAGAAGACAAAAAGCCAGTCAGTCACTCAATAGTGTATGACAGTGAAGTCTAGCACGAAAACGAGATACCTTGCATAATTGGAATATTAGGACACTGCTAACGTTTGAAATTTTACAGATAGGACATACATTACATATTCATAATTCCTGCAAAGTTCTACAGAATTTGATGTTGGCTGCAAAAGGAAGTGGGTGATATTCTCATAAGTTAAGCCGCGACTAATGCTATGGTCACATTACCCAAAAGTAGCTGTCCAGCTCGCAGTGGGCACTGAGGGGCACTGGAACGATTGGGGGCACCAGTCTTACTCAGAAAATGACATGCGAATTGAAAGGCCTCTTGATAAGGGGGTGCTAGAGGTGGTCCAGACGACTCCTTTTCTCACCCTTTACCCCTGTTCCATTTAGATTCCTCTTTTCTCGCTGTTTTACCTGATGTGCTCCTGTCCCCTAAAATGTCTCCATGCACTTTGGGAACATGACTCAAGGGCCACATGTGTTCAATCATTCGTATAAACTTGTTCCTTTAATCAAGGACATCCCTGATCCTCATTTTTTTTCGTTGTATCTTGAATTGTAGCCTTTTTGCTTCCTGTGGCCATCGTCATGTCAACATCTTTCCTCATCGTCGCTGTCGTTCTCATTGTCGTCGTGGTTCGACGTCGTCAGTAAGTTGCCATTTCACCTCGTACAGAAAAATAAAGTGAAAGCGGTATCCTAATAGCGCCAAATAGGCATGGTTGTCAACACGTAATCAAACATAAAACAAATCCTTCACCTACCTAAGACAACAGAGCAGAGAAAGTGAGAGGGAGAGAAAACGAGAGGAGAAAGAGAGGGGAAGAGGGTGGATGGGGAGGGGGCGTGTACAAGAAGTGGGTGAAGACAACTTGTTTAGTGCTTTAAAAACATGTTTATTTCTAAATAGTTTGATATTTTAGATGGCGCTCTTCATTTATTTTACAAAGAGTCATCCATAGGCAGTCTTTGGACCTACTTGATGATCAGCGGATAATTAACAAAATGTCGCATTGTCTGTTATCTCGTCATAGTTGGTCAAACTCTGAATATTGATGAATTCTCCTTCTACACGAAATGTGTTATGTTTGTTGTTGCTCTAGGGCAACGTAGATATTAACGTCTATACCCATGTTTTCTACACTATTACGTGCAAGAATTCTTTAAACTGTCAGGACATTTTCTTATGGAGCAGCAATGCATAGGAAGAGATGAGAGAAAAGAGAAGTAGGGGGAGGTAGTAGTAGGAAGAGAGAGAGAGAGGGTGTATAATTAGTTTGTTATATATTTTCTAAATAACATTATAATTATGCGGCAACATTATAATTTTTAAGTCACGCAGATAAACACGTGGAGAACGGCACCCACCCTGTTTTCACGCCAACCCAAACAGTTTCCAACGCATCATTCAACGCCGAGAGCTCGGGGGAATGCTCGCTAAACCATATATACGTGGAGCATGGAGAAAGAGATTCCAAGCTTCATGACGGACACTATACCTACGTCACAAAGCCTTCCATCATGGGCGGATTTCCAAAAGGATGCGCGCCCTCTATCAAATCGCCCAAGAGGGTTCTTCGGGGATACCCTGATGGAAAGGGTCGATCGGTCCAAGCGAAAGGTGCGTTATTTATTTCTTCTGAGTGATGGATCGGGAGGGGGAGGGGTACGGGTCTCCCTACTTGAAGAAAAAACAAGAAAGAGGTGGAGGAAAAAAACAAAAAGAATCATGGACTGAAATACTTCTCTTTTTAAAATAATTCTTCATAGCCTAGCTAATCTGAACTGCCAAAAAATGCTTCTCACATATAGTTTTAGTGATTTTGGGATCTGTGCCCCCCCAACCCCCTGATAGAAAATCATGAATCCACTTAACTGTTATTGGGCGAAATCAAATTAATTCTTCTTTGATATTTGTATACACCGCTTTACCAATCAAACGATTTGCTAAACTACCGCCTTCCCCTACCCTTGGTTGTGTTACTTTATTTTACTACGAACCAACAGCGGAATCCACCTCGCACTTACCCTTTTGGTTGTTTTTCTCATATCTTTTTTAAATAAATCTTTTTCTTCATTTGATTCCGTCTCTCTTTCTCTCTTACTCTCTTTCTCTAACCTAGGTATTACCACAGACGTCTTTGGCGATGAAGATCATTATGATCTCCTCTTTGAAGCCAGGCCCTCAGTTGTCAATGTCATCGTCATGAACGCTTATGAAAATCACCCACCAAACGGCTGTTATCGAAACTACGCTAACGTGACAGAAATTCCCGAATCGACAACTGGCTATTTGGAAACCTTGCCCTCGGGCTTACAAGATACCATTTCCATCAAGAGCAGCTCAGATTCGATGAACAATCAGGATCCTTCACAGAGAACCGTTAGTGCAGACTTGCAGAGTAACTCCGCAACACTAGCAATCAAATCGGATAACCCCGCAACCGATTACGATCCAAACGGTCCGGTTCGGATGTTGAAACCGAATAACCCGGAAGTGATTATAGGAGTCATTGATGAGTTGCTGTATGAGAATGCGCCCAGGAGCCGAGGAGGGTCTGTGATGAGTCTCGGGAAGGAAGAACCAAAATACTATGAGCTGGAAAGGCAGTTCATCAAGGATGCCGATAATGACAATGACATGGTAGAAACTATTTTGTATCAGTCGATTACTGAATAGTCTTCGTGTCTGAACGACACGTACAACCTCAACTGCGAAGAAAGTGTTTGTGTCCGGACCGTAAAGAATAAAATAAGCTAACAAACAGTTGGGAATCGCAGACAAAAAGCATTCTATGGTGTCCGCGTACGCTCAAAGAACATTTTAACGTAACACCTAAACCAATGGGTATCGCAGCAAAAGTTTATTATTTTCCCGGTAACCGGAATTTTTAGGGATCTCACTCTTGGACTACTAATCGGTTTGGGCATTTTTCGTTTCTTTACGGGAATTACTAAATCACGACTCCAATTTCGACCAACCAGATGGCTGGATTTCTTAAGTGAGGTATATAATTTAAAAAAATAGTAATCGACATGATGTGCATACTAACATTGATATTATAACAGAGTGCATGACTCTACATAAACATTGCATGCTTTTGATAAATATATCACTATCCAAATTATATAAATATAGGCCTATTGAAGTATTACGCTTCACTTGAGAAAACATATATATATATATATATGCCGTGTATATTTGTTTATACAATGTATTTGTTTTTGTATATGTTTGTACTTCAGAACCTGAAGAAGGCCTCACAAAAAAGCCGAAAGCTCGTAATAAACTTGTAAAGTATAGCTACGTCTCACGTTCCTAGGCCATTTTCTTCACGCCTATATATTTATACATGTATATATATATAGGCCTGTACGTATATAACAAGGAGAATGGGTGAAATAATGACAAGAAAACAAGATGAAATGTATCGCAAGCCTGCTTGTATTTTGATGAGGACTGTGGAAACGTGTATGGCGTAGCGTAAGACCAATCTTTGATGGAACACTAGAACAATAATGGGGGGGGGGGGGTGTGCTCCGGTCTTACTCGGATAACGAAATGCAAATTACAATGCTACTGATTGGGGGTGGGTGGGTGAGGGAAGAGGTTCAGGGACCCCTTTCACAAACAAAAAATTTCAATAACAAATGACCAAAATCAGTGACAAATCTGATGATAACCAATCAGAAGCAAGAATTTTACTAGCTTATAACTACAACAGTCATTTGTCACTGAAGCCAATTTTGGGGAATTGGCCCCTGGGTATCTTTTTTTCTCGTCCGTTTCCCCTTCTCCCTTTATTCTTTTCTCGATGTGTTGGAGGGGGCATTCCCCCCGTGCCCTTATAAACACGCAACTGGAAAACAAACTTCTGTATGGATCAAACTAAATAAGCTCGTCCGTCAGTCAGATCTTTCTATATAATGTATACAAGAGGGTTCAAGTGACATTTGCTCCAGATTTCATTACGTCAAAGTCCAAGGTTTAGAGTTTGGTTTTTTATAGACACCCCCACAATTCATGAACATTTGAGATGTAATTTTGACCAAACTGATGAAAAAAAAAGAGTATCGTTATCATTTCTTGTTTGTTGTTTGCAAGTACTTTACTTTCTGTTAAGCCAGTCATACGTAGTGATTTATTACACTTTTAAATTTCGGTTCAGGTATGTTTTGTCATTCATTTACAATTTTCTTTAAAACAATATAAAGAATAAAATTAATGGAAAAAACTGATGGATTCCAAAGACTTCTGCCGATACGCTCAGATTTATTGCTAGTTGTTTCTACAAAAAAATGTTCGTATGTTTCATTGATATTGTATATGTTTTGTTATCATATAACCACTTATGATCGTATTTACACAGTGATATAGAATAAATGGAATTTTTATATTCATATAGTTTTGTTTTTAATTGTAAACCGTACCACTTAAAGTATGTGCTTTTAAATGGATACAGGTGCTTTAAAATTAACACAATTAAAAGAAATGCAAGGATTATTTTCATGTCTCTGTGCCCTCCGTACCTATATTTAAAGAGTTATTTTATACCCCCAAAATGGTAATTTTGTCTGTATGAAAAAAGGATGAGGTACTACATCTTTAAGAGCTATACCACTTTTTCGTATCAGAACAATTACCCCCAAGGACAATCACCTTCGGAAGATTATCCCCGGAAAGTACACCTATGGACAACTACTCCTAGGACAATACCCCCCCCCCCCCCCCGCAGACACAGACTAGACTCGGGGGGGGGGGAATTCAGCTATATAGGGGGTATTTTCCCTGGATTTAATTGTCCTCGGGGGTGGTTGTCCTTGGAGGAATTTTCCGGGGATGATTGTCCTTGCGGGGTGAATTGTCCCGCTGGTAATAGGCCGGGAGGTAATTGTCCAGGGGGTAATTGTCCTAGAACCCCACTTTTCTTACATTTAATGATTACCATAGGTTATTCTTACCATTAGTATGATA
Source organism: Strongylocentrotus purpuratus (assembly GCF_000002235.5). NCBI lineage: Eukaryota > Metazoa > Echinodermata > Echinoidea > Camarodonta > Strongylocentrotidae > Strongylocentrotus > Strongylocentrotus purpuratus. Next base: position 35,029,619 of record NW_022145598.1, read on the forward strand.
AAATTTAATTCCGTTAAAGTTTGAATTTCTATACGCTGCGCAAAAGTCTTCGGTTACAGTTTTAAAAAAATGCAATTTACAATGAAATAATTTTTCCTCGGTAAATATTTAGAGATCAATAATCAGTGTAATCAGTGAAGACAACATCCATGATATATTTTGAGTAGTGCCCCAAGGGAAAAGGCACTTATGGGGAAACGGGAAATTAATGATATATGTAATCCACGGCAAACGGGAGAGTTGAATCGTAACTGTATACGTCACAATCCATTCACTAAATTGCCAATTGAGATGATCTCATATTTCAAATATTCGTAACTCTTTTATTATTGGTCAAACTTTCACCTTTCTCTTTCTCTCATTTTCTGCTTCTATACCGATGAAGTTATTGCAAAGGTAGGCGAGAAGGCGAGCTGTTCAAACTCGCCGAGGCGCTTTGATTTTCGAACGAGAAGGGGAATTGGTGAGTTTTTAACAACTCACCTTCTCGACATAAACAATGCGCATTGGCGAGATAAATTAACAAATCATCTTCTCGTCTTAAAGGTATAGTATAGTGTTTCCCTTTTGCAGCCAACGTCGTTTATGAAACAGAGTCGAGATTGTTGAATTGTTAACCACAAAGTCACAATAAAGTCAAGTGAACCTATTTCAGCTTTGCAACAGTGCCTTCATTAGCCAAATGTATAGTTGAGTTCTGTTTTCAGACCGCAAATGCCTTCAAAGTGCATGGTTATTGCTCTTTTGTCTTGTCTATGACATTTAAAGTGCCCTTTTAGAACCTAAAATTGCTATGAAGGTAATTTTAGACCCCAAAATGTGTGAAATTTAGCTAATACGATCATACCAATTCAGCTCCACTTAAGAAAAAATACGGTGACCGTTAGTTAGTTATTTAATTAAAAATAACAATATTACATGAGCCGGCTAATTGTGGGTAATAATAAGCAACACGAAAATGCCAACAAAAAAGCCAACATCGGCATTGGCTGAAATTAAAGCCCCAGTCCCATATAAAGCCGGACCAGCACGGACGAGCACGGACCACACCGGACCATCCCGGACCATGGTCTGGGGTGATCCGGGATGGTCCGGGATGTTTTGTTCAAAAAAGTGTGATGCTTTAAAAGCTACAGCCCCAGTCCCATATAAAGCCGGACCAGCACGGACGAGCACGGACCACTCCGGACCATCCCGGACCATGGTCTGGGGTGATCCGGGATGGTCCGGGATGTTTTGTTAAAAAAAGTGTGATGCTTTTAAAAGCATCACACTTTTTTTTCATTTTTTTAACAAAACATCCCGGACCATCCCGGATCACCCCAGACCATGGTCCGGGATGGTCCGGAGTGGTCCGTGCTCGTCCGTGCTGGTCCGGCTTTATATGGGACTGGGGCTTAAGCTACAGTCCCATATATGTCCCGGACCGTCCCGGACCATCCCGGACCCCATCCGGGGTGATCCGGGATTCGGTCCGTGTTGACACCGTGTTGGCACCGGGGTGGTCCTGGATGGTCCTGGATGGTCCTGGGCGGTCAATAACTCACTCCCGGACTGCCACGGATCAACACGGACCGCCCCGGCGCCACTACGGATGACCCCGGACCCAGCACGGTGGCTACACGGATCACCCCGGATCAAACTATTGTCCCGGACCGTCCCGGACCACCCCGGCAGTTTTTGACCGTCAAAAACATCCGGGGTCGACTCCCGGACCGCCCAGGACCATCCAGGACCGTCCAGGACCATCCAGGACCATCCAGGACCACCCCGGTGCCAACACGGTGTCAACACGGACCGAATCCCGGATCACCCCGGATGGGGTCCGGGATGGTCCGGGACGGTCCGGGACGTATATGGGACTGTAGCTTAAAAGGCGTTATTTCGTTTTTTCAAAGGTTTTTTCAAAATTTTCAAAATATCTAATATTTATGGTGGTACACAATTATTAGAAATCGTTATATTTCAGCCGCCGTCTCTGAACCGATTTTGATCAAACAAAGATGATGTTGTCATTTAATTATTATGTTCTTTCAAATTTGACACTCAGTTTTCATTATCTCACAAAAAAAAAAATTTTGTGTAGCGCCCTCTGCAACAGAACTCAACTATCCCTTTAAGGTTAGGGTGGCAATGCGTATGGGGCTACGTTAAAGGGGAAGTCCACCCTGAAATTAAGTTAGTTTTAATAGGAGTAGAAAAATGAGAGAAACAAGTCAGTGAAAGTTTGAGCAAATTCCGATTAAAAATAAGGAAGTTAGGATTTTTGAAGTTGTGATCAATCAAACACAAATTGGCAACTCTATGACGTATCATGCGAGCTCAACTTCCATTTGCTCAGTACTAAAAAAATCTAAAATTTTCATTTTCCCTCAAGAAAAATTTCAACCATACATGCACCCTAAATATAATAATTGCAAATATGTTTCTATACTCCCCCTGCAAGGAACACATATATATTCCGTCATCAATAACGAAGAAAACATGATTTTATGGAATATTATGCACAAAGCAAATGAAGGAGAGCTCGTATAATAAGTCACAGAGTTGCCAATTTGTATTTGATTGATCACAACTTCAATAATTCATAACTTTCTTATTTTCATTCAGAATTTGCTCAAACTTTCACTCACCTGATTTTCTTATTATTCTGCCTCTATCGAAACAAACTTATTTTGGGGGTGGACTTTCCCTTTAAAGATACCGTATCCCTTTTGCAGCCAACATCGAATTCTGTAGATCTTTGCAGGAATTATGAATATGTCACGTACGTCCTATATCTGTGAAATTTAAACGTTAGCAGTGTCCTCATATTCAAATTATGCGATGAAACCCGTTTACTTGCTAGACTTCACTGTCACATACTAACTGACTTCTTTCTTTTTTTCATTGGTAATTATATACATAAAATGAGCTGTAAAGGGTACATGAACATTTTTCTACATCTTGTAATGGCCAAAATTAAACTGATTGAATCTTTGCGCAGCACAAAACGTACGACCATTCGGTACAAGTGACTGAAAATCAGAATATTACCTACTGGCTCGATCTATTGATAAAAGGACTGCAATCCCTAAATCCGATTCGAAAACTAAAGGTCGTTATTTTCCCACAAAAAGACATTTTCGAGCACTTTCTTTTTGAGGGAAGTTCTAAATTAGTAATATCTTTCAAATACCGTTGGAATTTAAACTTTTTCTTTTTGTTTGGTCTGCAAATGGGACATAGTACCTTTAATTAAAGAAGGCGTTAGTTTGCCGTGTTGGAAAGTTGTAACAAGTCACCTTGCTGATCGCCTTGATGATCTGGTAACACAGAACAAGCTTTATAATTTCATAATCCCCTGATAATCATTTCAGATTGATCCTACAGTGTTGATCGCTGAGACTACCAAAATCAGGCGCGGATCCAGGGGAAGGAGGCCGAGCGGGCCTTGGCCCCCCCCCCCCCCCCCGCAAAAAAAAAAAAAAGAGAGAGAGAAAGAAAGGGAAAAAAGGGAAAGGGGAAGGGAAAGAGGAGAGAAAGGGAAAGAAAGCAGAGGAAGAAGAAAAGAAAAGGGGAGGAAGGAGATCGGGGGTGGGGGGGGGGGGGCCGAAAGGGAAATCAAATTCAAACGTGGTTTATTTCTAATTCCATAACGGTGGATTACAAATTATGCTGAAATGATATAATTTCCGACAATTTTCCTCACTTTTGAGTAAATTATAGTTTTTTATGCGTTTGTTGGAAATGACAAATTCCTGAATTTACAGCTAGGCAAGAAATATGATTCTTGAGATTCCTACATGTCAGGGCCTGAGAAACGGCGGGGATTGGGAGCTTCGAGCTCCTCCCCCCCCCCCTACTTTAAAAAAAAAGTATATTAAAGAGAAATAAAAAGTGATTTGCACCTTAAAGATCCTAGTGCACAGTTTACGCCAAGCGGTATACAAGACGAAGAAGAAGAAGAATACACGGCTGTTGCCATGAACAGCGCGCTGTTATATTGTGACGTCGAACATCTCTCTAATGCGCATGCGTACAGACCGATGCGGTATTTGCCATGGTTACGCGCAATGCTTTAATTCGCGCACACAAAGTTTGACAGGTGTTTTTTTTTAACGTTTCGTGCGCTTGGTATAGGGTTTTGCATCTCGGGAATTCACAAAATAATGGCAAACTGGCGTTTTTTATAGTGATATCTGTTTTATCCCTCCATAAACAAAGGAAATATATCTAGGTTCTCCAAAAAGAATGTATCCATCTGTCTTCACCTAGGCCGGCAGACAACGGTGAGTAGATCTATACAACGTGTTTAACTTATACGGCTGAAGATTGTTTATGCAAGTATGATCATGATGATGATGGGGGGGGGGGGGCGGATGGGGTGACCAAAGTTCCCGGAGATTTTTGAAATTATTAGGAAATGTGATATTCGACCCATGATTTATCACAAACAAATCATATTATGAAGGAAAAATGATTATGTACGATGGTTAGTGCTGTTTGATGATTTTTTTTCTGTTAAATCTGAAGAGAAATGTTTATGTTTGTTAAATTAAAGCCTATGGGCCAGTCTAACCAAAACGAGCTGAAACATGAAGAAGAAAAAAAAAACATGTAGAATAATTTGTGATGGAGATTCCGAACATGACAATGATTTTTCTTAGAAATCATCAATAATTCTGGAATCTAACTTTAAAAATGGCGACTCAGAACGCGCAGAAAAAGCCCAGTTTCGGTGATGCCGCATTTGACGTCACTGCAGGCGCCTCTCCGGTGAAACTGGGAGGGTGATTTAGGCATTAAAAAGGCAAACTATGGTATAAATTAGAGGGGGGAAAAGAAATTTATATGAAAAATAATATGCACCTGATAATCCCTCTACGTGTCTGGCAATTTCGTCATTCCTAATTATGAAATTATGAAATGATCGAATCGGACATGCCCACAATGACGTCAAATGCATCATCAAGCCTTGTGACCGTATAACCATTTTTCGAGGGGCGTAGCCCAGCAAGCGTAGGATCTGTGAAGGATGGGTGGCTACATGTATTATCATTTTTTGTTCAATTTAGAGATTTTCTGAAAAATCAGAGGCTGGAATATCTAGTCTAGACTATTCATGTTTTGAAAGGCTATGTTAGTTGGTTTGGAGTGGCCCAAGTGTCCGGGCACCTTCGCCTCCCCCACCCCCCCCCCCCCCCCCCCCCCCCCATCATATCATCTCTCTCTCTCTCTCTCTCTCTCGCATCTATTTTTTTCTCCTCTTTTCTTGCTCTGCCCTTTTTCTATCTTTCTCTTTTTCAATGTCCGCCTCTGATTTGTATAAACATGGTAATGTAATCCTGTAATCCTAAATTCCATACTTAGGTTTTGGTTTGTTGAACCTTATTTTGTATTTCTATTTATTTTTGTATATTTTTATTGAAGGACGTTTTGAAGATACCGTAGATTTTGAAGCAGAAGAAGTTAGTTTAAAATCGCTATAAGTTTTGTTTTTTAAAAATACCTTGTTACGCTACTTGACAAAATACAGCACAAGAAATCAGCAGTTGTCGAGAGACAAATTATTTACTTGTGACGCCAGATTGTCGCCTATATAGGAAATTTGCTAGATGAAACCTGGATCAATAGGAAACTTAGTTCACACCATACCTTATTGCGCTACTTGACAGAATACCGAACAATAAAATATATGATTTCAAGTGGCAATCTGGTTCGGTGTGAACTGAGTTCCCTATTGATCCAGGTTTCATCTAGCATTATAAAGACCTAACCATTTGTAAACCAGGTCTACGTGTGTAACTAAAAACCACACAGTTATGATCGGGGGGGGGGGATCCGGACGCTTAAAATTAGATCTATATTAAAGCTCTCCTATTTGCCTTTAAATTTAACGAAAAATATCCATCAAATAGCAAATGCGTCATAAATACATGTATTTATCATTTATAATATTGTCCAATATTTCGAGTACTCGATTTAGCTTACCAAATAAAAAAAAAAAAGCTGTAAGGTCTTAATTAAACTCGGTAGTTTTGTTTAGATCTATTTGTTTGTTTATGTCTTAGTTCGTTTGTATTTGTTTTGTATTTTGTATTTCAGAAGATGCAGACATATTACAGTCAGACCTGCGTGTTGCTATTCATACTCGTATCCACCTATATCGGGTGTTCATCCGCCTGTCCGACCGGATGCATCTGCCGAGGGAGTCCCGAGAAAAAGGATACAGCTGTCTGCTTCAAATCATGGCCTTACACTCACAAACCAGTAGAGTTTGATGAGCCGATCACCTCAATGTAAGTCCCAAAAGATACCAAGGAGACAATTTTTGAGGTGATATTTTCCGACTGAGGATGGATGGGGTCTCATCCCTGAGCACAATGTCCTTGGCCCCATTTCACAAAACTTGTCACCAGTGACAAGAGACAGTCTTTGTTAAAAGCTATTGAAATCCTTGCTTCTGATTGGTTATCAGCAGATTTGTCACTGATTTGTGTCATTTATCAATGAAGAAAGGCTTTGTGAAACGGGTCCCAGATCTACAACAAAAAACCTAAATAAAAGGGATGTAGCATTGACATGTGTACAGTACGGTATTTCCCAAATGAATATCTCTTGCCCAAATTCCAACTTTGTATTAATAGTCAATACATTTTTCGAAGGAGAGAAGAGAGCGACTGAGCAAAACTCAACGTGATGACCGTCGGAATTTCCGAACTCACGGTAAAATGACGTCACCACAATTCCGAGCCAATTTTAATAGCTAGTTCTTCAATGCAGTTTGAAATGCCTTGAAATATGGATTTATTAAGCATATGACTATTTGGATCCTCGATCATTAGGATTTAAAAGTTTCTAATGTGATTATAAATGTCATTTCAAATTCTTCCAAAATCGATTCGTCGTAAAATTGTATAGACTAGTGTGCGTTGGGCTTAAAGGTATTACCAAGTATATGGGGTCATGAATTTGGTTCAAATGAACATTGGAAGCATATGCGATCCTACAATATTCAGTGATCGTTGTCGCGGTTGAAATCGAGTCTAAAGTGATGAAATTGTAGATAATAAACTCTTTATGTTGTCTAGCGCGCTCTCAAGACTGATATCGCTTTAGCTCTAAAACGATGTTTTTTTTTACTACGACCGACCGATCGGATATTACCGTTTGGAAATTATATATCAGGACTGTACATTCTGAGATTTTCATGATCGCAGCTACCATGATGGAATGGCCTTAGGCGCTATTTGATTATTCAATTTCTCGAAAGCAGAAGTGTTTTAGGGGCTAAATTTTCAAGTGCTTATAAATATAATGCATTCACTGGGGCATCCAAATATATCAAAATTGTAAAGAATTACTGTCAATCCAATTTTCGAAATTTCCCAAAAACTTTGCATTACCTTTAATACGTCAAGGTAAGGTTCACTATTTGGGTTCAATGAGAAATGGGCAAGGCTATTTAAATAAATTTAGCTTGACTTTTCGAAAGTCTTGACGACTGTGTTTGGTCACAACTCCGGATAAATTGAAGTCGGAACCCCTCCTCCCCCCCCCCCCTGCGCCCCTCGTACGTACAATGTATAACATGGGAACTAATATTGTAAGACGCATCACGATTTTACTATGTTCTGAATGGTATGAATTATGTTGCTTTCTTTAATAACTCTACATCTATGTATGCCAAGATTTCTCTATGTGTTTTTCTTCTCTCATTGCAGTGAATTTCGTCAGCTCTTATTCCAAGATGTGGAGCCTTACTTGTCAGCAGTGCATGACGTCTCTAACGTAGTGTAAGTTGTCGGGTGTGGTTAGGTTACAGAAGAATAATCTTGAGGAGGGCTTTGTAGAGATGGGGGGGGGGGGCTTTTGCATGCATTTTCTACCTGTTCCTCGCTTAAATTTATTTATAATCGAGGTTTTCTTTTGAAGGGGGGCTTGAGCCCACCCCACCCCCGGCCTGCCCCGTCCTTTGCAAACTTGACAGCCGTTCGTCATACAAGAATACTAATTTTATGCATTGATTTACACGGCGCCAAATATCAACTTCATGCAATATTACTAAATTTAATGATCAAGTAAACGTTGTGCCATCCTACAATCTAATTCCCTTTATAGCATTTAGATGATTGGATTGATGTCGTTTCAATTCATTAAAAATAATGTGGATTTAAAAAATATGTTTTACATCTTCTTATGTTGGTATACTTCTCCGTTGTATCAGTCTCGTGGGTAGACGGTCTAACGGGATGACCCCTTCGACAACTTGCATTGAACTCTTTTTGTAATTCACTTCAATTCAATTCAATTCAATTCAATTCATTTATTTTTTCCTCTTTCAATCGTTCATATTTACAATGATGGTATATTTTAACATATTCACATATTTATATACATATAGATCAATTTGCACAATACAATACATTAAAAAATAAACATGAAATTGAAAGGGAAGGAGGGCCGACTAAAAAGCAGAGCTTGTAGGGTGTAAGCCCCCCTGTAAAAGTAATTATCATGAATTATCATTTTATGAGAAAACAAAACAAAAACAACAATAATAACAGTAACTGATTCAGTAATACAAAAAAAAAAAAAACTTTTAAACGCAAAACATTGATAAATACATACATGTTTATAAAAAGAAATAATCAAAGTTGCATAAAGTCACACTACAAATTATATTTGATTGGGGAATGCAATAGCCTAGTAACTATTCAGAAGAAAGCTTTTAAGTCTCCTTTTGAAAATTTGTATCGAATTACACTGTATAATATCATTTGAAAGAGAATTCCACAGTTTTGGACCTGTAAAAACAAATGTCTTTTGTGCAAAAGATGTTCTATTTAATGGTAAATGAAAAGAGCTCGCCTGGCGAGTGAGGTAACTATGAATCGAATCATTTCTTACGAACATATCATTAAAAGGCAAAGGTAATTGTTTAGTGTTGAGCTTGTACATTAACTGTCCAAGTCGAAAAATATACAAGTCTTTAATTTTCAAAATGTTATTATTCAGAAAAAGATTATTCGTGTGTGCCCGGAAATCTGCATTATTAATAATACGAATCGCTCTTTTTTGTAATATAAAGAGTCTATTAATTTGGGAAGTTGCTGCACTGCCCCAGGCAATAAGTCCGTAATTCAAGTAAGGAAGAATAAGCGTAGAATACAAGGATAACATAATATAATGGGGTAGGAAGTGTCTTAATTTACTAAGGATACCAGTGTTGCGAGCAATGATTTTGCAGATATTGTCAGTGTGCGCTTTCCAAGATAGTTTTTCATCAATAACTAGCCCCAAAAATTTAGTTGTTCGGGCCCTTTGAATGACAGTACCATCAAAAATTATACAATTAGGCAAAGTTGCAACCTTATTACTAAATAGCATGTAACTAGTTTTGTCTAAGTTAAGTGACAGTTTGTTTGCTTTTATCCAATTTGCCACACTTTTAAGTTCGTTATTTAGTATTTGCGTCAATTGCTCTGGATCGCGATGTGACAAAAAAATATTTGAGTCGTCAGCAAAAAGTATAAATTGAAGCAGACAAGATGACCTCACGATGTCGTTTATATAAATAATAAACAAAAGTGGGCCAAGAATACTTCCTTGCGGAACTCCGCAAAGGACAGGTTTACTTTCAGAGAAATTACCATTCAGCGAAACAAACTGGGAGCGCCCTTTAAGATAATTCTTGAACCACGTCAACGGTTTTCCCCTAATTCCATAGTGAGAAAGTTTGTAAAGAAGTACATCATGATCAACAGTATCAAATGCTTTAGAAAAATCTATGAACAAACCAACCGTATTAGAAGACTGATCGATAGCTTTGGCAACCGTTTGAACTAAAGAAAGTATGGCATGGGTAGTGCTACTCTTTTCTCGGAAGCCAAATTGAGTATCAGAGAGGATGTTGTGCTTTTTAAAGAAACTCATGGTCCGTATGTGGACCAACTTTTCAAGGATTTTAGACAAGGTTGTAAGCAATGAGATTGGTCTATAATTACTTGTTAATGTACTGTCACCCTTTTTGAAAATTGGGATTATTTTCGAAATTTTCATTGATTCTGGAATATGTCCAGATAATAATGACAAATTAAATATATAAACGAGAGGATCAACAATATAATTCATAGTTTTCTGTAAAAGGTTGTTATCAATTTCATCAAATCCTGCACTCTTATTTATTTTTAGGCCAGATATAATCTTAATTATCTCTTGTGGGTACGTAGGAGAGAAAAATATAGAACTTTCATTTCTCTCCCCCAAATAGTGGTGAAATGAACGGTACGTGGATGGTATGTGCCTAGCAAGATTAAAACCAACTTGAGAAAAATAATTGTTGAAAATATCTGCCAACTGAACTTCATCTTCAACTATTGCATCATTATGTCTAAGCTTAGTAATCTTAGAATGCTTTGATCCATTGTTGATGGTAGAATTGATGATCTTCCATGTTCTTTTAAGATCATTTTTGCAACGATTGAATTGATCATGATAATAATCTTTTTTAGCAGTACGTATCACTCCTGTAAGTTTATTCTTATAATTAGTATACTGGATCCGTGTTTGATCAGTTAATTTAGATATATATTTATAGTATAATTTATTTTTTCGATTTATTGAACGTAGAATCGAATTCGTTATCCAAGGTAGTCTGGGTGACTTCTTATAATTTTTAGACTTGGGTTTAGAAAAAGGAATATTTCGATTTACATGAGACATAAAAATTCCAATAAAGATTTCATACGACTGGTTAACATCATCTGTATTAAATACGTCATCCCAAGATTCTTCTTTTAGGCTTAGTTTCAATCCACATAGGTTTTCGTCATTATATACACGTCTTTTAGGTGCATCACTAGGAGAGTTATTTGCCTGAAATCGTTCTGAATAATACATGAAAATCGGGAAATGATCAGAAATATCTGACAGAACTATGCCAGCTTTAAATTCAGAGCGTACATTTGAAAAAAAGTTGTCAATAAGAGTTGCCGAAGTATTGGTTATTCTAGTGGGTCTAGAAATAAGTGGCAAGAAAGAGGCAGAGAGGAATGTCTCTAAAAAATCATGTGCATGAATATTAGCATCACTCGTTAAGAGATCATAGTTGAAATCTCCCATTATGATACACTTTTTGTTTTGAACGGAGTGATAGTGTAATAAATTATTCAAAGTGTCCAGAAAATCAGCATGGTTGCTCTGAGGTGGCTTATAAACAACTCCCAAGATAGTTTTTCTTCTATTGCGATCAGTAATTTCAATAAACAAAGTTTCTGCAATTTCATTCATCACTTTCATGTCTTCGATTACAACATATTCAAATTGACTTGGCACAAAGAATGCAACACCACCACCTATTTTGTTTGTACGATTATTTGTAAGTATATCATATCCAGGGAGAGAAAACAGTGTATTATTTTGATCTGAAAGCCACGTCTCAGTTACGCCTAATACTGTATTTTTGGGAACTCCTGTGTTATCTATAAACGAACGAAACTGTTCATAATTCTTGTTGAGACTTCTAACATTAAGATGTAATATAGACAAGCAAGAATCAGTTATACTTTTGAAAATATTTTTGGCCGAGGACTCAGTATAATAGTTTGAGGAAATGAGACCCGAAGCATTATCATTTGGATCCAATCCACATTTCAATTCTTCATTATTAGCACATAATATATCCTGTGTGACATTATCAGAATCACTGGAAATGTTCGTCATCGTGTCAAAGTCAATCATCATTTACAGATAAAATTATGAATGTACAACAAGGCAGAAGCATACTAGGCCCTACTTAATTTGTTGAGATCCTCTTCTCGATGGATGGCTATCGGTGGCATATTGGGGTTCTTCCTCACCAGGATGGTGCCATTTACAGTCCACAGGAATTTCCAGCCAGCCTTCTTCCTTTCCTCATTCACCTTCCTCAGTAGTGACCTCGTTGCCGGGGCAAGATTTTCGTTGATGAAAATCATCCTCTCATCTCTTGAGAAGCCCAGCTCCCGAGTAGTTGTCTCCCGCAGCTTCTTTCGACCAGCATACACTTCATCTCTCACCCTCCTGGTTGTAAATCGTACTATGATTGGTCTTGGACTCGAACCAGAAACACCTTCCCTCTTGCGGCCTAGACGATGGGATACATCAATGTCGGTGTAGTTCACCTCTGGTGCGACCACCTTCAAAACTTTCAATACCGACTCCCTCACATTTTCGCCTTCCTGTTCTGATACACCCGCCACTTCCAGATTAATTCTCCGATGATACTGATCAAGGTCATTCACTTGATTCTCTAGTGCTGACAACTTTTGCTTTAGATCCGCGTTTTCCTTTTTTACAGACTTGTTGTCGTCCTTCAGCGTCTTAATGTCGTTTGTCAGTTCGTCTACTCTCCCACTGAAGAACTCAACAGACCTAGTTAGCTCATCTTGGCCAGATTTGATCTCAGCCAGTTGCGAGGTTAGCGTTTCGTTTAACTTTCGTAGTTCTGACTTAATGTCGATATAATCTTCGTTAAATTACCATTGACTGTTAACTCTCATCTATATTTCTTTCTCTCTCTCTCTCTCTCTCTCTCTTTCTCTCTCTCTCTCTCTCTCTGTCTGTCTTTCTTTCTCTCTCTCTCTCTGTCTGTCTTTCTCTCTGTCTTTCTTTCTCTCTTCTCTCCCTCTCTTCTCTCTCTCCCCCTCTCTCTCTTTCTCTCCCTCTCTCTCGTCTCTTCTCCCCTCTCTCTCTTTCTCTACCTGTCTAACAGCATATACCCGCCCATGAAGTCACCAGATGATAATCCTCTACCAGACGATATGTTAAGGAATGTTGAGCAGCTAAAAGCCCTGTAAGTACATATATGTCCCTAAACCCGAACCGGTGTCTAAGATCTCGTTGAGCTAAAGAAAACTTAAACCTTCGCCTTACTAGCTCTCTAGTTGAAAGCGATTAACCGAAGCTTAGAAATAAGCATCGTCTTGAAGTTTAGTACAATGTGGGGCATAGACTCTAGACAAATGAAACGAAAAATAAAGGTTCAAACTTTTGCCCCTTGAGAGCAATGGCAGAAACCCCTGAAGTGCAGAATGGTCTCTTTTCATGCAACATCGGCATTTTCCACACTCCCCTCGCCCCTTGCCTTTTTCATACCTTTAAGATGTAGCGACCACATGACTCCAACTAATTCAATTGATTTGCATAGAAGAGCCCAAAGCTCTTGTCATATTTTACAACCGAAAATAACATATAAAATCAGAACGTATTATGATCGCGATGTTCTATAATCTGAGGACAAATGAAGCAGTGTGCTTTCAGCCGAACCGTTGCTTTTCATAATTTTCGAGAGAGTCGGGAATGGATTATAATGTTATGATTATTTCTGCTCGTTTTTTTTTTGCGGCAAAGGTTCTTTTCATATTGTGTTCTGTATATTTCAAATTGTCAGTGTAACAGTTATAATGATTAAGAAAATGCGTAGGAATTTAAGAACCTCTTGATTATTTCTAATCGAACGCTACAAGATAAAAGTTCATGTCACTCAAAGTATTTTTTTAACTGAAGTTGTTCATAACTTTTTTTTTCTTCTTCTCAGAACTATCCACCCAACTATTGATCGGCTGGCTCCCGCGGGTTTAGGCAAAGCGATCGAACAACTCACAAATCTAAAGACACTGTAAGTTATTTGTTTGTCCAAATCATGCATAATGTAACATTACTCATTTTCATAAAAAGGAGTTCTAGAATGTAGGCAACGACACCACATGATCGTAAATCATTTTCCCTACCACGCCTAGTGGTTTTTCGGGTTTGAAGCTCATTTCTAAACTTAATATCTATATTGTAGACCTTATTGATGAAACAATTAATTCATGTTTTGAAGCTCATGCATTAGTAATACGCGCTGCACTCGGTTAAGTCACATGGAGTAGAGTTGTGACTTAGACTGCGTGCAATGCACATTCACTAATGCACTCACAACCATCGAAGTATTTATGTTCTCAACTACGTCGAAAGCTGGAGAAAAATGAAGACCACTACGCATCAGTTGGTCCAACTACAAGTACTATCATAATCAATATACAGAAGTAAGCAATTGATGTGAAACTTCAAAGACTATATTATCCCTGAATTTGGTACGAATGGTCTTTAAAATAATACTATCGAACAGTACAAAAGCTCCAAAAAGTATTAAAACAATTACAGACATTAAGGAGAAATTCATTCAATAATATTTAATGAAATTTATCATTTAATGTTATCGTAATTATTACGACAATATCATGATCTATGTTGATATTTCCTCCTGCTGAAATGGTGCTAAGTTGTCCACAAGATTGCCGACTGAAAACTTTTCAACAACAGCAATAATTTTAAACACTCAGTGAAATCATGAGGCGTCTCACAATATTGTTTCACGTGACAATTGATCAGGTGATATAGGCGCTGAATGTACGATTCCCCTATTTAGCTTAAAGGTAAAGACTAGTTATGGTCATGCGATTGCATTGTGAAAGAAACGTTGTGAAATCGATCAGAAACGGTTGATCATCTAGCACAGGCCTTCTCAACTTGCGGCGCGCGCGCCACTTGTGGCGCTTGCGGTCAGTCGGAGTGGCGCGCGACTGTTGCAACAACAAAACAAAAAACAGAAAGAAAGAAAATATATATTTTTGAATCAAATACTCAGCTAAATCAAGAAGTTGCAGTCGAATTTGGTCCCAAAATGCCTGCTTAACAAACAAGAAGAAAGGGGAATTTATTGTTTTTTTTACCATTTTATACGAATCTAAACCTAAGGTCTGAACAACAATTAGCTTACAATGGGATACCAATTTTAACATTGCCAATCTCTGGAAACATCTTGTTTTTTTGTTGTTTGATTTTCACTTTATTTTGACATTTCCTATGTTTATTGCACACAAAACACTACATATAAATATACCTCCAGTGTAATTGTACCCAGGAATTGTACTAATTTTGTCACATCAAAATGAAATTATGATTGATTATATTGTGGAATGAACTGGTGCTAAAAATGCCCCATTAGGGCCTTTAGAAAGCCCTAAATCCACCAGCTTCAGGGGGCTCTGCCCCCTACTACCCCCGTTAGGGCTTCGCCCCTGGACCCCAACCATTTTCGGCTCGGTCGCTACGCTCCCTCGCAGCACAGTCAACCATACAGGGTGGCACCTCAACTACAAATTCTTTTCGTTTTGGCACTTCTAATAAACTAGTTGAGAAGGCCTGATCTAGCATCTAGCATCTGCAAGGTTCTGGAATCATCAAAATGATAAGAAATTTGGCCCATTCTTCGTAAAGTTACAAGAACTATACACAGAAAGATGTATATGGGACTACCCTATATCTTTCACAGACCATGAGAGAAACAAATTTACCAAATATATGAATTAGTAGGCGGTTTCCCGGCAAATTTTTTATTACCATGTATTAGTCAAAACATATTCTTTCACATGATTGGTAATGAGAGCTTCCATTTCATTTTTTGAAATTGGGGCGTTTCCAATACTGGTCTTAAGCTACAGTCCCATATACGTCCCGGACCGTCCCGGACCATCCCGGACCCCATCCGGGGTGATCCGGGATTCGGTCCGTGTTGACACCGTGTTGGCACCGGGGTGGTCCTGGATGGTCCTGGATGATCCTGGATGGTCCTGGATGGTCCTGGGCGGTCCGGGAGTCGACCCCGGATGTTTTTGACGGTCAAAAACTGCCGGGGTGGTCCGGGACGGTCCGGGACAAAAGTTTGATCCGGGGTGATCCGTGTAGCCACCGTGCTGGGTCCGGGGTCATCCGTAGTGGCGCCGGGGCGGTCCGTGTTGATCCGTGGCAGTCCGGGAGTGAGTTATTGACCGCCCAGGACCATCCAGGACCATCCAGGACCACCCCGGTGCCAACACGGTGTCAACACGGACCGAATCCCGGATCACCCCGGATGGGGTCCGGGATGGTCCGGGACGGTCCGGGACGTATATGGGACTGTAGCTTTTAAAGCATCACACTTTTTTTAACAAAACATCCCGGACCATCCCGGATCACCCCAGACCATGGTCCGGGATGGTCCGGAGTGGTCCGTGCTCGTCCGTGCTGGTCCGGCTTTATATGGGACCGGTAAAGCCCCAGTCCCATATAAAGCCGGACCAGCACGGACGAGCACGGACCACTCCGGACCATCCCGGACCATGGTCTGGGGTGATCCGGGATGGTCCGGGATGTTTTGTTCAAAAAAGTGTGATGCTTTTAAGCAACAGTCCCGTATACGTCCCGGACCGTCCCGGACCATCCCGGACCCCATCCGGGGTGATCCGGGATTCGGTCCGTGTTGACACCGTGTTGGCACCGGGGTGGTCCTGGATGGTCCTGGATGGTCCTGGATGGTCCTGGATGGTCCTGGGCGGTCAATAACTCACTCCCGGACTGCCACGGATCAACACGGACCGCCCCGGCGCCACTACGGATGACCCCGGACCCAGCACGGTGGCTACACGGATCACCCCGGATCAAACTATTGTCCCGGACCGTCCCGGACCACCCCGGCAGTTTTTGACCGTCAAAAACATCCGGGGTCGACTCCCGGACCGCCCAGGACCATCCAGGACCATCCAGGACCATCCAGGACCATCCAGGACCACCACGGTGCCAACACGGTGTCAACACGGACCGAATCCCGGATCACCCCGGATGGGGTCCGGGATGGTCCGGGACGGTCCGGGACGTATATGGGACTGTAGCTTAACCTTTAATAACTTTCAAACGAGGAGTTTCCATCGCATCAGAACAATAATTTGTTCTGTTCTTCTTCTATTGTTAATCTACAAAGGGCTATGCATCCTATCAGGAAGATCTGCAGAAAGATTACCAGTTTTGTTGCAGGTACACCACACTTTGCGAGAAGTGTTGCGTAATAACGTGCTACATGTATATAGGATGTGACTCTCATGTGTGTGTATTGGGTTTTTACAGACGTGTTTCAATCAGATATGATTAGTTGGGGACCGACTTTTAAACGTCAACGGCCTTTAAACGTCACCATCCCAAAGACGTGACTCAGTTTTGAACCTGCGTTCTCGGCTGAAAAAGTTTTTAACTTTCATTGTTAGCGGGACTACAGGCGCACGCCACAATGTCTACACACGGGTCCTCCTTTTAAGGTTCTGGTCCGAGGAACGGAGTGTTTTCTCCCGAGTCTGCTTCAAGAAAAGACAGGAGGCGCGCGCTTAAACACAACGCGGCGACAATCATTTTTGTTTTTGTATTTTGTCTGTCTGCCCAGCGCAGGACTCGAATTCACGCGCATGACGAAAGACACGAGAGTCAGACGACGATTCGATAGCGCCATATATCGCCTCCTCTTTATATCATAAAGACTATCAATCATTTTAACGCACTTCATTTTCCCATGCTTCTATATTGTACAGAGATTTGGTAGGAAACTCAATCCACTGTGACTGTGCCCTGCCCAAGGCCCTTGCTTCACAGAATATCCTTCTGCTATCCAAATCACGTATGCCACCTGTGAAGGGGTGTAAGCGCCACGGATTTTCATCTGACCTCTATAATATTCAAGATTTCCTCGAGAAATGCGGTAAGAAATTAAGGAATCAATGGTGTTAAAGACTTTAAGTCAGGCATACTTTTATTTGTTTGTTTATTTATTTATTTACTTACTTAATTGATTATTCATTCATTTACCCGTTCTTATATTAATACAGGGTAGAGCAGTGGTTTAATATAAGATATGCCAAGCGAATTAGAGACGTATAATTGAAAAGGCCAAGTATTTTGAAATGTAAACCTATTCCAATTACAATGTCTTTTAAAATGCAGTAGCAGTCTTGCCGTAGGATGTGAGCTGGTATTTAAATAGTTTATCGTTATCATTTGACTAAATATGCTTAGGGAAGGCAATCACTGTCGTCTTGTTTGCTAAAATTCAGTGCCTTTCCCTTAATGTAAATATCAAGAATACATTTTCCTTTAATATCGCGTTACCTGTACAACCGTTGCTGCATGACTTAAAACTTGGTAGATATACGCTAACATTTTTATCAAGAAAACGTGATGCACACTTGTGGCATGACGCACTTTAGCATTTCATGTTACGTCTATTTGTTTAACGTTGTATCACCTCCTAGCTGAACGTGAGGGTTACGAACTACAAGAACCACCCCACGACATTATGCCTCAGGTACCAGCAGGGTTGTCCAACCGGAGGTTTGGGAACATTCGAGATCAAAATTTGTTCAACAGGGGAATCACATACAACCGGATCAACTCGAGTCCAATGCAACCGAGTGCCGCCAAGCGGGTACCCGGTGCGTTCTCTGGAGTCATTGGGAAACCTCCAAGCGGAGGTTTGTCAGCTTTTGGCCGGAAGAAGCCGAGTTTCTCTGCCAGTACGTTCGCCAGCCGGTTCAGCAAGGCAAGACATCAGGCTGGAAGGTGGGGACGTAGAAGACTATTATCGCTTGATGAAGTCGACATTGATCCTGCTTCCTCGGAGGCAATAGCCACAGCGCAAGGCGAGGAGAAGCGACAAAAGCGCCAGGCAACTACTTGGAATCGGAAACGGAGACGTAGACCAATAGAGATGCTCCCTGGTATGTCTGTTGAGGACTTTATCAATGCGCATAAGCGAAGAGGAAGAGGAAGGAAGATGCAGAATGGATGGACCGAACTATCCGGAGGCTGGAGGTACCGAGATGTCCGATCTGTAGGTGGCGAAAACAGCAGTGATTCCTTTCCCCCTCTAGAAGTTACCGTACCGCCAAACGGACAATCGCAACAGAAGAGTGAGGAAGACAGTCAAGAAGTGTCTTTGCGAAGATGGGGAAGTAGCGGACTATTATCGCTTGATGAAGTCGACATTGATCCTGCTTTCTCGAAGGCAACAGCCACAGCGCAAGGCGAGGAGAAGCGACAAAAGCGCCAGGCAACTACTTGGAATCGGAAACGGAGACGTAGACCAATAGAGATGCTCCCTGGCATGTCTGTTGAGGACTTTATCAATGCGCATCACCGAAGAGGAAGAGGAAGGAAGACGCAGAATGGATGGACACAACTATCCGGAGGTTGGAGGTATCGAGATGTCCGATCTGTAGGTGGCGAAAACAGCAGTGATTCCTTTTTCCCTCTAGAACTTACCGTATCGCCGAACGGACAATCACAACAGAAGAGTGAGGAAGACAGTCAAGAAGTGTCTTTGCGAAGATGGGGAGGTAGCGGACTATCATCGCTTGATGAAGTCGACATTGATCCTGCTTTCTCGAAGGCAACAGCCACAGCGCAAGGCGAGGAGAAGCGACAAAAGCGCCAGGCAACTACTTGGAATCGGAAACGGAGACGTAGACCAATAGAGATGCTCCCTGGCATGTCTGTTGAGGACTTTATCAATGCGCATAAGCGAAGAGGAAGAGGAAGGAATACGCAGAATGGATGGACACAACTATCCGGAGGTTGGAGGTATCGAGATGTCCGATCTGTAGGTGGCGAAAACAGCAGTGATTCCTTTTTCCCTCTAGAACTTACCGTACCGCCAAACGGACAATCCCAACAGAAGAGTGAGGAAGACAGTCAAGAAGTGTCTTTGCGAAGATGGGGAGGTAGCGGACTATCATCGCTTGATGAAGTCGACATTGATCCTGCTTTCTCGAAGGCAACAGCCACAGCGCAAGGCGAGGAGAAGCGACAAAAGCGCCAGGCAACTACTTGGAATCGGAAACGGAGACGTAGACCAATAGAGATGCTCCCTGGCATGTCTGTTGAGGACTTTATCAATGCGCATCACCGAAGAGGAAGAGGAAGGAAGACGCAGAATGGATGGACACAACTATCCGGAGGCTGGAGGTACCGAGATGTCCGATCTGTAGGTGGCGAAAACAGCAGTGATTCCTTTTTCCCTCTAGAACTTCCCGTTCCGCCAAACGGACAATCCCAACAGAAGAGTGAGGAAGACAGTCAAGAAGTGTCTTTGCGAAGATGGGGAGGTAGCGGACTATCATCGCTTGATGAAGTCGACATTGATCCTGTTTTCTCGAAGGCAACAGCCACAGCGCAAGGGGAGGAGAGGCGACAAAAGCGCCAGGCAACTACTTGGAATCGGAAACGGAGACGTAGACCAATAGAGATGCTCCCTGGCATGTCTGTTGAGGACTTTATCAATGCGCATCACCGAAGAGGAAGAGGAAGGAAGACGCAGAATGGATGGACACAACTATCAGGAGGCTGGAGGTACCGAGATGTCCGATCTGTAGGTGGCGAAAACAGCAGTGATTCCTTTTTCCCTCTAGAACTTCCCGTTCCGCCAAATGGACAATCGCAACAGAAGAGTGAGGATGACAGTCAAGAAGTGTCTCTGAGAAGTAAACGAAATATTGTTAGGAATGATCTCGGGAGTATGCTTGGACGACTTCGTCAAAGAAAAGGAGCACAGCCATTTCAGAAGAAAAATCTGTGGACTGATCAATATGTAAGCGGGCAAAGGAGGCGAGGAGAACGGTCAACTAATGGTCAAAACATAACCAACACAGCGGAATATCCACTAACAGGTACCCATTCCACTTCTTTTGAAAGATCCGGTAAAATTCTAGGTCAAGGGTAATTATGTGTCCATACAATTTTGGGCGTTCTTTTAAACCAGACTTTGGCATAATTTTGCCTCTTTTGATTTAATGATGTAATTATTCTTTATATTGGACAAAATATTGACCAAGTTGCAACAAAATCTATTAACAAATGACCAAAGATAGAAGTCGGACACATAAGTTCCCTCGTGTGGGGCATCTTTTTTACCTAGTAAATAAAGAGTGGAAAATTTCGTGGTTTCATTCATCTTCTTTTTTTTTCTTTAATTGAACTCATCCAGTGAAAATGTATTTTCTAATACCGGAAAACCCGTTCAGACTCACGCTCGTCATCATTGAAATTGTTAGATGTAGCAAACATCCCAATTCCCTTCCCCATATGTTATTATTTTAACAGACGTTATTCCTATTTGTTTGCAGGGCCCCGTTTCACAAAACTTGTCTTCAGTGACATATGGCAGTCTATGCTATAATCTACTGAAACCCCTGCTTCTGATTGGTTATCAACAGATTTGTCACTGATTTTTGTAATTTGTCATTGAAAAAAGTCTTTGAGGAACAGGTCCTAGGAGAAACTCCTAACCAATCGCCCACAGGCAACGTTGAGCAGCAATATGTGAATTTAAATGTGGAAGATAGCCGAGGCGAGCCAACAGATGCAGTCCAGCTGGAACGCCCCGTTCCGCCTCCGGTTGAAGCCAACCCTGGTCGTCGTGCTCACCCCCATCCACCGGGTCAAGGAAAAGATCACCGTCATCGTCATCTTCCAGGTACGATCTAGGAACACTAGATAACTATGATAACGTGATATTTTCTTTTGATATATAGTTAGCCATATAATAAAATAATACGCATTGACTAAAATTGGTTGTATACATTTCTGTCTAAAGGATCATTCATGGTTTTCCTTATTTTGTATTCATGATCAAGTTAAAACTTAATAATGACAGATGTTAAGGGTAATGCAAAGTTTCGGGAAATTTTGAAAGTTGGATTGATAGTAATTCTTTGAAATATTGATATATTTGGATGCCCCTGTGTATGTATTATGAGCACTAGAAAATGTACCCCCTAAAACACTTCTGCTTTTGAGAAATTGAATAATCAAATATTTACCGGTGCTCCCGGTAAATTTCAAATTTTTCAAATAGCGGTTTAAGGCCATTCCATGGTAGATGCGATCATGAAAATCTCAGAGTATGCAGTTCTGATATATAATTTCCAAACGGGAATAGCAAATCGGTCGACTGTAGTAAAGCAAAACAATACTTTAGAGCTAAAGTAATATCAGTCTTGAGAGGGTGCTATACAACATAAAGAGTTTATTATTTACAATTCCAGTACTTTAGACTCGATTTCAAACGCGACAACGATCATTGAATATTGTAAAAACGCATATGCTTCCAATATGTTAATTTGAACCAAATTCATGACCCCATACCAAAACTTTGTAATACCTTTAATAATCATGGTTATGTTTTCTTTTCCTAGAATCCTTGTGTATCGTTATCATGTTACATAATTTGTAAATTGACATAGAAATATTGACCGCCTGGGGCACAGTCTGCCCAAGTTGATCTCGAAACTTCATTGTGCTTCGTTACGAGGCGGACTAGTCGAGTGGTATAATGCAGTCTCAAGATCACCCGGGGGGGGGGGGGGGGGCTATAATATTTCATGCCTATAGATAAGATGAGGCTATTTTGCTCAGCATTCCGTAGTGAACCAACTTTATGCCTCCTGTTTAGACCAATGAGAGGCCTGGGCCCCGTCTTACAAAGAGTTGATATTGATCCGAATCAATATCAAGTCCTCCAATCAATCGCAAGTTTGCAGTCTCCCATCTCTTATGTACATAGTTGTGATTGACATCAACTCTTTGTAAGACGGGGCCCTGGAATCGTGACATGCGGTCTATAATAATGTACCCTCTTTTGATATCATAATGATTTTCTATTTCTCTCGTAGATGAAAGAGCTCGTCAGCTCGCAATGTATCAGCTACCGATGAACGATCTCACCTTGAAACTGAACCCGTTTGATCCGTTCGAAGTAGATCTCTTCTTCCAGTACATCCTGCACAACGAAAACCTACCAGAGAACCAGGAGTTACCGCGCCCCCAATGACGAAAACAAATTATGATATGACATGGATTGTGACAAATAGCACTTACCATCAGAACTATTTGTCAGTAATAATATTGTCAAAAATAAGTCGTAAAAGATACATGACATATTACTTGTAATCTTCAAATTACTTTTTGAAATAAACTGGGGGGGGGGGGGGCAACCTGTCAAGACGCGCTAATTGTGGGTATATAATGTCGTTATGCTTTGAATGACAATATTATGCGTTAACGGGGAGGGGGAGGGAGAAACATGCATGAACCGCCAGTATCTCTACATTTGTTTGAACGAATTCTGGCTCCCGACGATTATAATCTTTTGATATGAATGAATGTTACGATTTGGGAATACGGTTCGATCAATCATGTCAAGTTTTTTATTCAGAGAAGAACAATCGATTGTTATTAAGATGAGTTTCAAAAACGCCATTTATAACTGAAGTATAATCATATAGCTTGAGGAGCTTTTCATGTCTATTTGTCCGAGTCACAATGACTGGCAAGTTTAATACAGGGCCACTGTAGTGGGATGGGCTAGCGTTCCAGGAATTAAATAGGGATGAACGGGGAAAGCCACAAGAATTGGATCGTGGAGTGTATCATCAAATGAAGGAAACAGCTTTTAAAGTATGTTTATCATCTCTAGAGTGATTCGTAGAGTCTACTTGGATGAACGTCATCACGGGAAGGATGAAGGGAAGAATGTGAAATGAAACATTCCGAGCAAAAATTGAGATTGGTTCTGTCTCCAATCAAAGGTTTAATCATTTAAGCGCACATTGTTCATGTTGTGCCTAAAAAACTGTATGTCTCCTTTTCCTAAATATCATTCTCACACTGAAAATGTATTTAAATGATGTAGACGAACGAGCATGCATTAGATACATATCGAGATTATTAATGCAAGGCGATGCCTCTGGGGTATGTGAAAATAAACAGACAAGCCGTTTAATTTTTATTCTACTGTCAAGTTTTTGTTTGTTGTGTCATTATATCTATGAAGATTGATTTATTATTTATTTTAGGGTGTTTTTTTTCTTACATTTTGGAAGATATGAAATAAGGATAATTAGAGGAGACAAGTATGAGAAGATTACTTTCGTTTTCCTTCCTTCTTTTGACTATGTTCAATCAAATCACAAAGGCCTTGATATATTTTATGATTCGATAATTTTTTACCAAAATCCATGTCGCATAGTTACATCGAAGAGATAGAACATAATTATACATGCATGTACTAGATTTGTTTTGGTAGAAGGATCATAACACTATGATGATCGATGTTAGTCCCATCAAAACCAAACCTACCGTACACCTCAATCTGGCTATGATCCGATTTTGAAAGAAATTGCAATAGCATTTTATATGAATATTTAAACTTAGAAAATATTAATGTTCGAGGATCTGAATAGCTATAAGCTTGATAAAAAGGAAAAGCTAAATCGGCTTAGAATTTAAAAAAATGACGTCAGACCAATTAATAGTGCGATTGTCTTCGATCTGAAGCCGATTCCGCCTTAATTCTGATCAGCAGGTTACAGTGCACTAACATGCCGGTTGCTAGTATTCTTGTCATTATTCATCATCTAGATCAGGAAGAAGGCGTTTGTTTAGATTTCCATATCTAATATAATCGCCATTTCTTTAAAATTCGGATCACATGAGGGCCGTGTGGTGTGCGCTGGGCATTTTATTATGAGCAATTACTTTACTGTCAGCCATATTTACTTTTTACATTGATATGGAAAAGTGATACTTAAAGAAAAAGAAATACTTTCAATCAATATTTGAATTGTCAAAATGGAAGTCGATCTCATAGAGAAATGTTGTTTCTTTATGAAAAAAAACATGCAATATATTTTTCAAGCGATGTTTCTGGACACGTAACCAGACTTAACTGATTAGGTAGAAACATTTTGAAAATGTTTCCTACCCCTAGCCTCGCTCAGTTTTAGCTATTGATCAAATTTAAGTCACAACCAAATTGGGTGACACTTTTAAAACTCTCTTACGAGTTTTCGGTCCCTTCTCATTTCTTTAAGTATTTTAAAGGCTTGTTCAGATATGGTGGGGGTGTTTTGAGGTGTAAAATGAATTAATACTGCGCACAACAAAAGTTCCTATTCACTGAGTTCTGTAATACAAGAAACACAAATGTGAAGCGTATTTCTCTTTGCTTCATCATAACAATAAATTAAAAAAGAAAAACGCTTCAGCCTTGTCCTATCATCTCTAAAGTGATTGTCGATCCTTGACTCATCTTAAATGCACTTCCACCAATAAAAAGATAAAATAACGACAAGACTTCTAAAATGCATTACTGAGGTATTGCTCCCCTTTCCTCCTCCTCTAGCTTCCTTCTTCTTTTTCTTCTTCGTTATTATTATCATTATTCCTTTTTTTCTTCTTCTTCTTCTCCTTCTACTATTATTACTATTACTACCGATACTTTTTCTTCTTCTTCGTTTCTCTTTTCCTCTTATTTTCTTTTGGCCTAGCTGTCTGATCGAGAATTTTGAGGGTTAATCTTTCATCTTTTTTTTGGGGGGGGGGGGGAGGGGGGCAGAAACACTCTAGGGGACCTCCTTGTTCGTGTAAATTTCTAAACGGTTTTATAGTTGCGCTCACTTCATTCGTCAAAACATGGACCTACAAAATCACGGGAGCCGTGACGGTACACAGACGCAACGCGTCTAATTTTGCCGGTTCGCGTGTGCTGCAAAGTCGTACGTACGTGTGCGCCACGTACATGCACTCATCGTGCGCTCACAACAATAGAAGAAGTTGCATAGCAACACAAGCGAAATGGCCGAGAATATTTCAGTGGAAAACGCTAAATGGGTTGCAAATTTAGAAGTGAGAATCTTTTTAAAGTATTATGTTCATTGTTCCTTTAAGTTTATTATTTGTCATTCAAGTGTTTGGCAAATAACTTATCTACTTGGCAAATATTGTTCAAGTAAACCATTTTAATGGTCCCACACGTTTAACTTTTTGTAACGTGCAATCGTGCAATCGTAGGTCTATGACTATGAGTATGACTGAGCTGTGAATGAAGATGGCTTGGTTAACTGTTAATAATGATGATGATGGTGATGATGAATATAAAGTGGAATCTACTCTAGACTAACAAATGATGATGATGATGAAATGCCAAATGATGAGCGCCAAAACAAGTCAACATGTCGATATAAGATCGATGGCAAAAATGCTAAAATTCAAAAGGAAAAGAGTAGACATCTAGACTGATATTCATCATGGGGGTGGGGGGGGGGGGGGGGGTGATGAAAGCCATCTTGATGGTATCAGAATTTAGAAGTGTTGCTAAAGTTCAAGGATAAAGGTTGTCCGCAATGATGGTCACCTGCAAAATATGATCACACCCATACCTAAATGATAACCATGTAGGTAGGGTGTCTGATCCCGCACCCGATGTTGTGTCCTAAAATCCTTCCCATAGAGATTGCACGCATCCCTATGCAGTCTATGTGCATTGCGCGATCATGCAAAATTGGCCAATGTTTTTATGACCAAATCGAGATTCAAATGTTTATTTCTTGTGATCCTGAAGGTGATACTCAATAAATGAGGTGTCGTATGAAAGAGCAGATTAATCTCCATATTTCCAAAGGGCCGTCATTTTAGAATTCTAAAAATATCTTGGTCAAAACAGCGATTAAAATGTTGTTTGCATCCTAGCTCTAAAATTTGCCACTTTTTAGAAATGGCAGATCGATTGATTATTACGGAATCGATCCATGCGCTTGTTTTTCGCCAGCCCCAAGGGATCACAAGTTATTACATTTTAAAAATACTGTTCCCCCCATTTTTCGATCAGCTAATTAGGGAGGCGTGAGCGCTGCTCAGCCCAAACCCATGGCGATGGCGTGTAAAATCTGCACATGAATATGCAATTCGGACTGTGTGATAGCGCGCGTGTGTATGTTTGTGTTTTGGTTGCGATCGGGCTCAAGTAGCGCATGCAGCTAAGCAACAAGCGTACGCTTATGAGTACGCTTGCATATTGCGCAATGCAGCTGTTTTGCTGAATTTAGCAAAACAAAATAAGTCTTAAGTGTTTTTCGTCGATTCTGACAAAAAATTGGATGAATATTGCCTAGATTTTGAGGGGCTGTATCTTTTGGTAGAAACATTGGTTAGTCTTGAAATTTGAAATGTATTATTCTGATTAAATTTTTTTTTTTTTCAATTTTCCAACCAAAATGGTGAAAACCGCTCCCAAAGATAAAATTGAAAAATCATTCAGACACCCTAATCTAGGATGTAAACCATGATTTTTTTTTTATAACTTTTTTTTCTTCTTTACAATTAATGCACAGAAAATGGATGGCAGGTTGCGGCTTGGAGAGTTGCTTGGCTGGGCGATGGAAGATTTTGATGAAGATGCTCAAATGAGAGAATCAATTCTTCTAGACTTCCTCTATGGAAGCTTGATGTTTGGAGTCCAGAAGGGTGTCCCTTGGTCACAGGTCCCAGCACTCGTACAGGTCGCATCACAGTTTCAACAAGGAACAATTGGTAATTACTACTAACCTGTATACAGCTATAGCCATTTAGTAGTCAGTGTCCATGTGTATTGTATCATAATTCGCTGTCACCAGATTCGGTGGTAAGCGCAGTGACAATCAGCAACTTGCAACTTGTTGTCCCACCCAAAAAAACTTGAGCTTGCGTTCATATTTATTTTGATCAGAATTCAGGGCTTAAATTAATCCAAGGCCATGGCCGTGGATGCCCCTTTGATTGGCCTCAATGCCCCTCTCATTGGCCTTGGAGATTTTTTGTGCCCTTTCCAATTCTTCCTATTTGTGCTGTAATATAGGAATGTGCCCTACAGAAAAGTGGCCTTGCCCTAAAAATACTGAAATTTAAGGCCTGAGAATTGCTTATGATGGTAGGTTCAGCGCACAGTGCATTAATTTTAAATAAGACCTGTCGGTCATAAAAGTGAAGTCAACTCTTGGTGATTGACTGATTGACTGTTATATTGCTCTGGTTCATAACATTACGAGCCAGAGCAATATAACACTGAGTTCCTATAGGAAATCTATTTATTCAGATGGTCATATGTCAGCCAATACTTAACATATTCAATTGGTTTTCAACATTTGGACATTATTTTTTATGCTCTTTCGGAAAATGAAGAAAAATTGAGAAATTCCAAAAATAGATTTTTATGATGTCACAGCTTCGGTACTCTATAGGCTAACAGTTTTAGAAATTAGAATTGAATATTACATTGAATTATTTGTAAGATAGATCACACTCATAATCTAAACATTCATCTTGTTGTGTATAAATGAAGGATTGTAGTTTTAATTAATTTTATATTATTTGTTTTGTCAGGTCAACCACTATCATCAGCAATCAAGATTTATCGTGAAATCTCCCAGCGATACCTGAATGAGAATAAAATCAGTGAGAGCAACCTTAGACTCTTCACCAGCCACTTGTTTGAAACCTACATGGCCCACTATCAACTCTACCAGATGGTATTCACTACAGACAGGGAACCAATGACTGTAAAGCAACACCTAGATGTCATTCCTCCACCAGAAGCCTATCCTCTTGATGTGAGTTTACACAGAGTGAAGATATTAAGATTGAAATAGTTTCAGTAATAGGCCCCTCTAAATGCGACACTATCCATATTGATATTTCGTATCAACATGTAGAATATTGCATGATGTGACTGACCCTACAAACTTTACCTACGATTCAGTTTCTCCAGCTTATAAAGTATCATTGACACTCATTTATAACTCCTATACTTGTTTTAAAGCCCCACTGTCCTACTTGTAGCTACTTGCTCCCTCTATATAGAAAACTTCCCTGATCGGTGTGCCTGTTGGTCCCCCATGATCCTCTATTTCTTATGTTATTTGAAAGCTGAGTTGATAAGATAGTCACCTGTCAGTGACCTCGCTGTGTGGTCTAATCCCTCCTAGCCACACTAGAGTTGATAAGCTTTAAACATGTCTACATTGCTTTTTGTCATTTCATCTTTTGCACCATGAGCATTTGATTACATTTGATATACTTTACACAGGAAGCTAAACCACTGAGTGTTTGGGAATACGAAAGACAAATAAATGAATTGGAAGAGGAAGAGAAGTCTAGATTGAATGACATCAAGGTACAGGAAGAGACAATCCTCAATGACATAGAGGAGAACCAACCCTTCAAGGAGAGCAAAGACTCTGTCCTAGACAGACAGGTAAGTCCAAAATAAAACTTGGGAATATAAAGGAATGTAAACAATAAATAAAGTGTCTGAGACTCCTTGGAATATGGAAGAAGAATGAGTGAACTGGAAGAGGAAGAGAAGTTGGCTTTCCTAGCTGTCTCCACATTCATATATATTTTTGTTGTTGTATTGTATTGTAAATGTTTCCCTTTAACTTGTATGCTATGTTTTGTATTTTATATGTATGACATGTTATGATGTTTTTATGATGAATGAATAAAGATCAATTCAATTCAATTCAATTCAAGTCCAGACTGAATGACATCAAGGTACAAGAAGAGAACCCTCAACAACATAGAGGAGAACCAATCCTTCAAGGAAAACAAAGACACCGTCCAAGATAGATAAAAAAGTCAAAAATAAACCATTGAATGTGAACACTTGCAGACATCAGATTGGTTATTTATTCATAGGCAATGTCCTACAAGCTAGACCTTTCAAGTTTATGGTGCAGTGGGGAAGGCTTTTCATGCATACATCACATTGCTTATTAGCCCATCTTGCTTGTAGTTCAGTTGAACTTAGAGAATGGTGTATCTATATGCAAGAGTAGTAAAAGATTAAGTGTAATGATAGGAAGGAAATACTTTTTTTTTTGTTCTCTTATAATTATATTTTGGCCTTGGCACTTTTTTGACCTAAAGATCTTGTGACTTGATACCCCTTTTCTCCCATTCTTTAATTTTTTTCTTTCTCTCGCTCTCTCTCTATTTCTTCCTCCCTCTCTCCATCTGCATTTACAGCAAGTATCTGAGTTGATTCAGGATGCGATCCAGCACCACACCTCTCAGACCGAGAAGCTGCTTCAGACCAGGGTAGAAGGAACCCTTGAAGACCTCTCTTTCTACCTCGAGAAGACTGCCCTGCCCCGCCCAGAGCACCTTGGCCCCCCTCCAAGGACCAAGGATCCGCCCAGGCTGTCTGCAAAGAGCAGAGCTGGTGTGACATCAGCAAAGTCAAAGAAGTCCAAGAAATCTGCAAAGACCAAGTGAAATTTAAAAGGCAACGGTACAGAGGAGAAATTTCCAAGTCATTCTATGTAATTTTATTTGGGGCAATGTTGTAAGACAGTGATCCATTGTGATAATGGTATGCTTTGTCACTGTTGTTTCTTGTTGGGAAGACGCATGTATGAATGTTATGATGGGAGATGTGCATTGAAATTCAATATCAGATTTCCCTTTAAAGGCAGGGTATTCTACTGACTCTACTTCATATTTACTCATACTACTATCAGCTGCTCACAATGTACCGACTTGTCGACAGCAACGTCCCACAATGCATCATCAACTGAATAACACATGAGTAATGATGCTTGGGTACAGGAACAGGAAATTGATGTACGCCTTCATCAAAAATGCCGCAATTGAAAATACATTACAGCAGTGGTAGTGATGTACGTAAAATAACCTGCCTTTAACTGAAGCTGATAGGGCAATTCAGGCTTTGTTAACATGTGTTCAGTTGTGTGAAAGCAAAAAATATGAGAAACAGAATGTAAAAATTTAAAATAAATCAGACAAATTATAAGAAAATTATTTTTGTTCCAACTTTGAAATATGAGATCACTTAATCTCTGTGAATCTGCAACTGGCTATTTGGTCATTGGATTGTGATGTATTGGATGCATTGGATTGTGATTGTGACGTACTCATGGTCAACTCTCCCTTTTTTCAACTACCATCAAAGATATCACTATTTTCTTTTTTCTAATACCGGGTAAGCATCTGTTACCTTGTGGCACTACTCAAAATGAGTACCATACTATCATAAGTTACCAAAAAAGAAATATTCTGAGTAATACATTTTGAAATATAAATATTTTAGTAATTGTTTGTTGGAACATACAGGAGAATTATCCTGCACTACGTCATGGTGAAATAGTGATTCGGTGAAAATTTCCGTAGGAACAGTGGTTGCCCATAATTTTTTTTACAAATTCATAACTTTCTTGATATTTGTCCCATTTTTCAACTTCACCAATCTGCATCCTTTTAGACTAATTTTCATTCTTGTATCTGGCTTGTGTGAAAAGAAAGCAACAAAATCTGCTCGTATTCATGTATATATTTTTCTTATTTATGATGTAATAAATATTTATTTGTTAAAAAAGTTTAATATATTTGTGAGCAAATGAATTTTACTGTTACAGCTCGTAACATGTCATTAACTGTCTTTTTTTTTAATTTTAAATTTAGACATGTATCTTTTTATCAGCAACTTATCTTCTTATCAGCAACTTATCTTCTTAAAAATGTTCAGATGTTGAAAACAATAAGCAATATTTAATTTGAATTGATACATTAAAAGCAAATATTGAATAACAAGCTATGCATGTCATCACATTGTTTCTGTATTATATTCAAGAAATCAATTGAATTATATGAAAAATAAAAGAAGGTGGGGAAGAGTAAGATAGAGAGGTAACAGAGAGAGAGAGAGAGAGAGAGAGATTGGGGAGAAAGGGAAAAGTGTATGCGAGAGATATAGAGATGATGGGGAGATAAAAATGAACTGAGAAAGGCAATAGAAAGTATGGAGTTGATACATCATAGACAAACTAGAGTAAAATGGATGGCAAGGTGAGACGAGAGAACTATTTATTATGATGCTCGAGCATAGAGAGAATGAGTATGTGTGTGAGAGAGAAGAAAGAGAGAGAGAGAGAGAGAGAGAGAAGGTGGAAGAGAGAAAGTATCAGTGTGGAAGAGAAGAATTAGATGAAGGGAAATATCAGAGAGAGAGAGGAGGATACAAGTATTAGTAAAATATAGAAAGTGAATATTGATGGGAAAAGAGAGGAAGATTGGAAGAAGGATGGTAAAGATGTAGACATACAGTCTGAAAATGAAATAAATCGTAAAAGTAGATTTTGAGAATCGGTACAAAAACAGATAAATACACAGTATAAGAGGGGGAGAGAAAGAGAGAGAGATAGAGAGAGATATATATATCTATATAGAAAGAGAGAGAGAGAGAGACAGTCAGAAGAGAAGAAGGAGAGGGCATAATTGTAATACATGTACATGTCAGCTTCTGATGTGTTATCGATAAAAACTGGGAGATTCACTTCTACTATTCTTTCACATCTTGGTTTTTGAAAAAAAAATCAAACTGTCTACTTGTACAATTTTTGCGTGGTCTCTTCTTAAAAAATAAAAGAACTGAAAGAAAATATATAGAGAGAGTTGCATCTGATTTTCCCCTCATTGATTTCACTATAATTAGTATAATGCATTTACCGTAGATGGCGCCCGACCTGCTCTGTGCAAGGGGGAAACCAGAGAGATCAAAAGCAGTAGTAACAACACTAAAGTGAGAGCCAATCAATTTTAGGTTTGAACAAAATGATGAATGCAATAATGTCTAGAATTACCCCTTTTCAGAGTAATTCTAGGTGGCTGCAGTCATGTTTCATGATGTCATATTACTTTCATGTTATCATTTTCCTTCTTTATATAGCTATACAAGAAAGTAATCCATGCAACGTTCTTTTTAAGTCCTTATACTGCTATTGTCACCGTTCCATTCTCTCTCTCTCTCTCTCTTTCTTTATATATATATATATATATATATATATATATACACACACACACACACACACACCCTCTTTACATCTAATTTGCAAAGAAAGTCATACCATCATTGTCATAATATGAGAGCAATTACATTCAGTCCACTTAGAACAGACTCCAAAGCTCTTTTTCAAAGTCTTAACATTTTAAATATTTTTCAACTTCATGAACTTCTTGTATCAACATTTATGTATGATTTGGTAAAAGGTTTTTTACCACACTCCAGAAGCGGATCTAGAGGGGGGGTTGGGGGGGGGGTTGCAACCCCCCCCCCCAAAAAAAAAAAAAATCCGGGGACCATTTTTTAAAATCTTATCTTTTTTTTAAAACTTGTAATTTTATTTTATTCTATTTCTATGTATTTATTTCATTTATTATTATTATTATTATTATTATTATTATTATTATTATTATTATTATTATTATTATTATTATTATTATTATTATTATTATTATTATTATTATTATTATTATTATTTCTTTTTGGGGGGAAGGGGGGGGGGGTGGGCGAACAAATGTCACAGAGTCCCTTGCCCCCCCCCCCCCCATCAGCTTTTTTGAGGACACGGGCCACCGCCGAAGTGACAAGCTAGGCCAGCGTTGCCGATTCTCATCCCCAAAATCCCCACATTAAAAAAAAAAAATTGGGGGATTGTTGAAGTCTTTGGGGATGAAAAATAAATATTTGGGAATGAAAATAATATTGAGTTTTATGAAAAACGAATTTGGTTTAAACCCCCCCCCCCCCCCTTGGGCGGCCCAAAAAAAAAAAAAAAAAAAAAAAAAAAAAAAAGAAAAAAGAACGCACGCTGGAGAGAAACCCTTTCAAGTGCAAATATTGTGAGAAGATATTCAACTCATCTGGTAACTTAACCAAACACATGATAACTCTGGATATAACTGTGTATTTAACTGTTACTTGATTTAAAAAGACGTTATCATGCACTGCTTTTTATGGTCTCCATTGTGTTAATAGATGCCAGGAAAACATCACTTACGGGGTTCAAATAAACACCCCCAAAAAAAAATCGGCTCGCCGCTTTGCGGCTCGTGGACGATGCTCCGCATCGTCATTATTGGTCAACCCCCCCCCCCTTAGCAAAAAGCTAGATCCGCCCCTGCACTCTTTAGTGGATTATTGTCAGATGATACAGCACAGATATGCAACTAGGAGAAAAGAAAGTGGCTTACTTTTATCAACCAAAATGTAAGACAACGCAAGGGCAATTTTGTATTTCGTTTGTAGGAACAAAGCTGTGGAACGATCTGCCAGATGAAATTAGATTAAAAACATCAAGATTATCTTTTCGGAGACATCTTTCCACCTACCTTCTATGTAAATGACGAGGGCTCAATCCAACCCCCTTCGTTTTTTCCTTTTATATTACTTGTCTTCCTTTTATATAAGTATACACTTCCTTGTTAACGATTATAGCGGCCTTAAGCTTTTACAGGATTTGTGCATGTACGAACATGTGTATGATTATTTTTATTAATACATCCTTTTCATTTTTATGAACACATTGATGATTTTATTTCTTCAAAGATTTGTCTTCTTTCATTATAATGCTTTAACGCTTAAGCTTTTTTATTTTTATTTTTTTCATTTTAGTAAAGAAAAAAAGTTACATGATTTGTTGTATATGTAAATACAAAACAAACAAGTTTTACATTCATATGTAAAAACAAATTAACAGAAAAAAATCTTGCCAAAGAATGGAACTAGGCTCGACTAGCACTTGTGCTAACTTCTAGTTCCCATTAACAACTTCACCTAAACATAGTAATATACATATCCCAAGACGAAAATCCAATTGAATCCCCCTTGAATGTCCCCATTGAATCCCAATTGGCAATTTGGAGTAAATGGAAAGTGAAACAATGGGTACCCATTGAAACCAATTGGCAATTGGTCCCCATTGAAACCAACTGGCAATTGGTTTTAATGGGGACCAATTGCCAATTGGTTCCAATGGGGACCAATTGGTTTCAATGGGTACCCATTGTTTCACTTTCCATGTACTCCAAACCCGGGACTCCAAATTGCCAATTGGTATTGAATTGGGATTCAATGGGGGCATTCAATGGGGATTCAATTGGTAATCGATCCAGTTAGAAGAACCAGTGATAAATTACTGATACTTCATAATCATAATCAATATTGGCAACTGTCCACCAATTAGGTATATTCCAATCTCATTTGCATTAACTTCATCACATAGATCATTTGAAGTGAATTCAAGAGTTACATTTAGAGTAACACAGGCTCGTACACATATATATACTAAATATGCATGTTGTTTCTTGGTTAGTAATCATATAATCAATATATCTATTGCTAAAACGTGAATGAAATTGTAACATGATCAGACAAAATAATCTATTGGTTAATAATTGCCGAAGGAAAATAGAAATCACAAAATTGATGTGCATTGTCATAATTATTTTGCTTAACAAATCATGATAAATTTTTCTGTGACACGTGTAAAGTGATAATGAATATTCATGAGATGCCTAGATGTGTTGGTTTCTATTGGTTTCTGTCGGTTTCTATTGGTCCTATTGGTCTTATTGATTTTTTATTGGTCTTATTGGTCCTAATGGTTTCTATTGGTCCAATTGGTTTCTATTTAGCATTGGTCCTATTGGTTTCTATTGATTTCAATTGGCCCTATTAGACTTTAATGGAATTTCAATTGGTTTCAATTGGACCAATTGAAGTCCAAATTAAGGCCAATTGGTCCAATTGAAACCAATTGGGGACCCATTAGAGTCTAATGGGGCCTAGGCCAATGGGGCCAATGGGTCCAATTTGTCCAATGGGGCCAATCTGGACCAATTGAAACCAATTGGGGACCCATTAAAGTCTAATGGGGCCTAGCTACGCCAATGGGGCCAATGGGTCCAATTTGTACAATGGGGCCAATCTGGACCAATTGAAACCATATGAAATCCTATTAAAGTCCCATTGAAACCTGTTAAAACCTATTGAGACCAATTGAAACCAATTGAAACCAATTGAAATTTCAATTGGTGTTCAATTGGTTTCAATTGGATTTTCGTCTTGGGATATACGTATATATCTTTTGTACATTTAATAGTATGCAGATGTATGTCTAAAAAATATCGTTTTAAATCCATTACGGTTCAATCGACATTACTCTTATGTTATGTATACATGTATCAGTATTATTCTTTGCATTGTATGATTGTTCATAATATAATGTACTGTCATTATTGTGATGTGTTGTTGTTAATAAATTCAAATTCAAATTCAAATATTCTCGTTATACTAGGGAGGTGGCCTACATTCCTAGGAGGAATCCTAGCTCTTAGTACCCCCCCCCCCGCTCTCTTTCTCTCTCTCTTCCTCCATATCTTTATTTCGACTTTATTATTATATTTATTAGCCTTTTTGAACTGATGTTCCTAACGCGAGTATTTCAGAAATCACTTTAGCAAAAAATACCGTATCATTGACATATTGAAATATACCCTGCGCCACCTGCACCACACCACCATCTCGGCGCCGTTTCATGTTTCGAGTCTCCCGATTGTCACTTCATATTTTAAATTGTACAATATGACGGTAATCACACCACAACCTGCATTGCCACCACCACCACTACCACCACTACTACCACTTTTACCACCATTGCGGCGCCATTAATTTTAGCCTCATTTACAGCCTTGCGAGTTGCGGCGCGGCGCCACGATTTATGGACATAAACTGCCTTGACCGTGGACTGGTCAAATTATGTCGATTTATAAATACATATTATCCTCCAATTTATAGGTATATTCACTAAAACCATCCGCGTGTGCCCTCTCTAAATTGCATTCAGGTAATAATCTTCCTGTTTCATGTTTGAATGAAAATAAATTCTAGGAAAATATTGATTTGTTCTTTCTAATAACTCTATTCAACGTTAATGAAAGTCGATGCTCATAATATTATATCTTACATTTTACGTGTTAATATATCCATGCGCCAGGATTTGGTACATACATTTTTCGATGTAACAAAAAATTTCACGAGCAATTGATGACTATTTGTCATTATATATAAGAAATAAGTATTTTTTGGTGTCTGTAAGTTGTAATCATCTAATTATCATGATGACTAAAGTAGTTATGTTTTATGAGAATGCAGCGCTGAGAGAGAGTGCTGCGGCCATTACTAATAACGTGTATTTTTGGCATATTGAGGGAACACCCATTGTGTGTACATCATGACATGAATCTTGTCCGCTGGCAATTGAATTTTTCGTCCATCCGATTCACTAACGAGTTAATACATGTAGATGTTCGCGATGGAAGGTTTGTAGCGTATTTTCTTACGGAAATTTATTAAATTCTTCATATATTCTTGGATTCTGACATTGGATTTATACCAGGCTTCGTCATGGGGAATTGTTTGCGTGGATTAGGACTCACAAAGAGTGACAAAAACTACAATCCATCCCCTGCAACGCAGGGATCTGGGGGAAATGATGTCGGGATGCTGCCGACTTCTCCGCCCGGAGCTCCCGGGTCGCACATCGTGGTTAACGCACCTCCTCCACATCCATCAGCAGGGCACCAACCCTACAATATAGGACCAAGTAATGCAGGACCAAGCGGTCGGATTGAGCCTTCAAATCTGAAGAGATATGTAGCCCTGTTTGATTACGAAGCAAGGACACAGGATGATTTAGGTTTTAAGAAAGGAGAAGAATTGGAAGTTCAGAATGACTCTGGTGATTGGTGGCTAGCGAGGTCAAGACTCACCGGTTTAGAAGGCTACATCCCTTGTAATTATGTGGCCAAAGTGCAATCTTTAGAATCAGAACCGTAAGTATAGGCCTACTACATCTATATCAAAGTCTATTTATGTTTATTCTGTCGTTAAAATGTTTTTATCCTGTCATTTTTTAAGGCAGTGCATCATCAAACAGATAAATGTCATGATATTCAACAGCCTACAAATATTTTGATTAGGGGTTTACAGTTCTTGTTTAAAATAATACATTTCCCTTCATATTTTTGCATTTATATATTTGTATCCATATATTTGTATAATATTTTGTCATTATCACCTCTCTTTTACAGCATTTATTTTTGTATTTTTGTCCATTCATTTTGATTTAAAAAAAAAAATGTAGCGTATATTTGCATAATTTATAATTTGCCATTACTTCAAGGTTACAAGCAGTATCTACATGTACTTCAAGTTTGTTTGATCATATTTTAAAGAAAGAAGATGTTGTTGAGTTGTAATACATTGTTAACGTGATCTTATAAATGTGCAATTATATTGTTTGTCATACAACTGCTCTTACTGATGTATTTGTTCTACATGTGTCATACAGTAAATTTATACTTTTATTATCATGACAGGGCTCTGTGCTAAGCCCCATTGTAACCCTTGCTGTTTTCTTTTCATCAGTACCAGTTGCCTATCAAAGTGAATGACATTATACTATCATATCCTTTATTGCATTGAAATGTAAATTGAAAATTGAATGCAAAGAAAAAAAAAGAAGAAGAAAAAAAGTTCATGATACATCTCCATGTACATTGTTCATAGGTCTAATTGTACATACATGTACATGTACATGTATACATGTAGGCCTACAGTATTCTCAATTTTGTGTGTGGATACATCGGTACAGTATGCATGTGAAGTTTGGTTAGTTATGGAGCATGAAGTTAATTGTGTCCAAACTGATTTGATCATTTGTAACATGAAATTATAATGATATAATGGGGTGTTATGTTTTCCCCTCTCTTCTTGAATGTTTCTTTACCTTTACCTTTACTGCAAATACTGGAAGAATGCTGAGACAGCAGTCAAGCTTCCAGGTCTATCTTCTTGGTCTATCTTCTTGTACTCATACTCTTTAATGATAATTCACATTATATGCAAGGGAGGCAGAGGGGCATGATATTTTTTTGTTTACAGACCACAAATATGAAGTCATTGAGATCTTTGTATGATCTGATTCATTGAAACAGGTCTTTTAAAAAAAAATACACCATGACTTTGCAAACACATGTCCTCAGGCCTTTGCCTGTCAGAATGGTTTTGACAAAGGAACCACAAATCGTCAGGCTGTACTTTAGGTACATGGACGTACATTAAAGAGGAAGTTAAGTATTGACAATAGGCCTACTGTTGCGTTGTGAAAGAGACTGATTTTGGAGGCATTAAGAATGCAAGAAAGTGGTGAAATATTTCCAAGAAATGTGATTCATACAAAGTTACAAACAATGGAAAACACGGTACATACAGTGCATGTACTACATGTAGATATTTACAGGAACATTCAACACTGCATGGCAAAAACATATGGCATGATTGGCATCAAGTACAAATTTGTAAAGTATTTCCATTCATTATTTGAAATGTGAGAGCCATTTGTAGAGCAGTCAATGTCATTGGACATTGTACAGTGTACATGTATCTTTCCTTATGTCTTATGATGATAAAAAAAAAGAATGAGCTAATTCAATTAAACATGACCTTTTACAAGAATTTGATCCTTTCTTTTATTTAGTATGGGAAGACAAAGGGCCTCGATGAGCAGGCAAGACTGTATAGGCGCGTCCTCATCATCTCGAGATTGCCAAATAGCCTGCTATTTCTGATTTGGGAAATAATCCCGAAGTAACAAATCGCGTCTTCACTATCTCGAGATTCGACCTCGAAACTTGAAACTCGACCTTGAGAAATTAGCTCAAGATATTTTGCTCAGCGTTAGCGCGTATTGCGAATCTTCGGTCTAGCGAAGACGCATGTGACAAATACATGTAGCTGGATATTTTGCCAAATAGTGGGATATTTTGCAAACTATCCTAAAATATATTGGGATGACAATCCTGACCAAATATCCTTCTAATTGCTACTTCGGTCTGATGAAGACGCAAATTAGCTGGATAGTTTGCGATTGGGATAGTTCAAATAGCTGGATATTTGGCAATCTCGAGATAGTGAAGACAGACCTTTTGAGGAAAGATAGCTTGACTTGTTTTATTGCCTGATTAATGACCAATTGGAGGTACTCAGCTGTTGTGATGGGCAATAGTCAGAGATTAAGAGAATTAATGACCAGTTTTGACCACAACTCTGGCATTTCATTAGGTCTTTGGAGTTTGGACTGAAATTATCCTTTTGTAAAAGGTCTTAAAGTGCTTAGGAAAAAGAAAAATGTGCAACAAATTACAACAGTTACTACAACTATCAATGAATCAAATAAGTATGTTTTAAGAGCAATTTTGAATTGTAAAAGTGTTCATGTACATTGTACAGATGTTTCATTCACTTCAAAACTGTGTTCCACAGTCCCACCAGTTCTGAGTCCCACTGGAAGAACGGGGAAAAAGATAAGTTGAGCAGGGCTTGTGTTTGCTTTGAGTATCTTGGGTAACAAGTGCGGGGATGGGGGGTGGGGGGGGGGGGGGGGTCATAGATTTTTGCCCATAATTAATAAGAGCTGTTAAAAAGTGTTTTTGAAACAAGTATACATGCATACATGTACATGTATATATGTACATGTACAGTACATCAATCATAATGTTAAAGATAACACATTTTTGTTGGTTTAAAATGGTTACATATTTCTGATGTTTACATATTTTTTATGTACCTGCTCAATTCATTGTTTTTTTTTTATTTTCTTGCTTTAAAGCAATATTGATTCAATTACCATGTGAGGGAAGGGGAGGGTGCTAATTAGAGCCCCAAATTTAAAGTTACAGGAAAAAAAGGCAAGTTGTTTATTGAAAACATGAATGTTCTGTATACAATACAGTATCTTTTTATTTGCATGGAAGCCCAAATGCAAGGAAATTTGACACATTTGTTTTTGGAAAAAAACAATTTTTCCTGAGGGAAAATAGACATGTTTCTGTTTCTTTTTAGTATTAGAACAAATAGAAGGGAACCTCTCAAGACTTGCCAATTTGTGTTACTTTCTTATTTTTAATCATATTTTGCTCAAAGTTTCACAGGTATGTTCCTTTTCTTTGTCTGCTTTTATATACTTTAAATGAGGATGGACTTCCCCTTTACACGTGCACCAAGAACACATGACACAATAACATGCATAGTAAACAGAGACTACCACATGCTGCTCTTTCTCTTGAAAAATGATATCTACTGAGTACTGATCCATGCATTTCACCAAGCGCTGGAATATGGACCATCGATTTTCATCATGAGCTGGCCGCTATTATTGCAACCTTCGGCTCACTAATTGCATTTCCCGAGACCTAATTGAAATTCAAAATGAGTTCAACTATATACAGTATGTGTGCAAGATAGGCAGAATTCATTCAAGTTCTCCAGTTCATGTTTAATAGCCTGGTTTGACTCTCCTATTAAAATTGCATTAGATATTATACATGTACAATGTAGGCTCAACGCCAGACTTTTGACATGGACTTTGCACAGGTCATTTCATGTACAGCGAAATCTACTTTGACAATTGCCTGTATAAAAGACTACCTGTCTATAATATATAATGACTTCATTTTTTTTTTACCTTCAATAGTACTTTTCATTGAAAACAACCTGTACTTCTAAACCACCTGCCCAGAAAGACTATTTTTTCTCTCACTGTCTTTACAGCCTTCACTATATTGGCAGCAGGTCTACAACATTGTCTATACTTTAATACTGTACAGTACATGTAGTGAACTGCTATTAAACAATACACTT
Organism: Strongylocentrotus purpuratus; assembly: GCF_000002235.5. Taxonomy (NCBI): domain Eukaryota; kingdom Metazoa; phylum Echinodermata; class Echinoidea; order Camarodonta; family Strongylocentrotidae; genus Strongylocentrotus; species Strongylocentrotus purpuratus. The sequence continues at coordinate 35,070,858 of NW_022145598.1, forward strand.
CAATTTTGAATGTTTGATTCTATGCCAAAATTGAATGGATTAAAAAATTTGAAAGTATCATTGATTTGTTGCTAGGAAAAAAAAAAAAGATTATATGTTGGAAACATCTCTCATTTCTAATTTGAAGCAATTAAAAATATTTCTACATGTGCAACTATGGTAATGTTCATGTACATGTAATTTCCTTCATACATACTGTACATTGTACATGTAGTTTGTTCGATCAAATTTACACATTTTTATACTTTTCCTGCTTCACCTTAAATACCACAAAATTTCATAATTCTTGTGTGCATTGTTGATTATAGTAGTGAGATATTGTACACTTTTAAATTTGTTGCTTTTATTAAAAATGGATCCCTTTTCTCTGGTATATATATATGCACACTACATGTACATAATACGCAGTACATGATCAGGGGCTGTGGTCCAATTGGGCATTTTATGTTTATAACTTTATATGGAAGTTACTGAACTTGTAAGCCTACAAAAGTGCCATTTTAAAACTTTTGTTTGGCTGAACTGAACTGTTTTTGGAGTTCTGTGAAACCTTGCTTGTGTTGACAATGCAACACATTAAAATAATTGAAAGAGTATTAGCCATTTCTATTGACCTTCCCTGCTAAATTAACAGCCAACAGCCAGTTCATAGTCCTATACAGAGTACATGTCATGTTTAAGAGTTTACAGAAATTTGCCAACAGTGTGTTTTTCATGCATACTACAGTACATGTACCTCCGTTTTTTCTTTTTCTTTTTTTCCAAAGATTTGATTATTATCAAGATGGTTGCCTGCATGAACTGATTTTTTTTGGATAAAAAGTCTGGTAAATTGCAACTCAGTCTGACACCAGGGCTGGTTTACCCAAAACTTTTTCAGTTTTTCCAGGGTGAAATAAGGAGCAGCATACTGTACATGTACATGTACACGTACAAATGTACATACTTGTACATGTATCTTTTATTGTGAATGATCAAGAGAATGGTTAAAAATACATACAGGTGTACTTGTACATGTAGATAAAGGTACAGTACCGGGTATGTATTTGAACACTTTTGTACATAAAGTGTGTACATGCAATTCATATATATTTCATACATGTATGTTCATTAAAATAGTGGTTTGTTTATATACATGTATGCCTACTTGTAATTTATTTAAATCATTCTTCTTTGAGGAGATGAAGATGCATGTGTGCAGTACATACAAAAATGTACATTGTACACATGCATTTGCTGTCAAAAATTTGACCACAAAAACATTGTAAAAGTATGTACTGTACATGTACATGTACAATGTATTTCTCTTTAATACTGTACAGGTATGTTGAAATCATCTTTTATCTGTTCATTAAAATAGTATTTACAGTGTACAGTCACTGTACATGCCTGATATAATAAAAGCATACTATTTGGAAAAGGTGCATACATGTAAGTCTTATTGCAGTATTAAACTGTAACTGTCATAAAGTCAACATCAAAAGCCTTATACATTATATACAGTTGTAAAATTTCTTTCAGGTTGACTTCTTTTGAACAAAGAAAAGTAGGATTGTGGGTGTGCATTGTTCCATATCATTCTATTGACACACCATTTTTGTGAGTTTGCAAATATAACCAAACCCAAAGTATTATTCTGTGTAGTACCCATGTTCAGTAGCGTGCAACACAAATATGTACAATTATACTCTACATGTATACTTTTTGTTTTACAGTATGATTCTTTTAACATGTACACCTATACCGGTAATGTAATTACATTGTATGGTACATGTACTGTACATGTACATGTATGTGCTGTATGAAGAAAATTATAAATACATATGAACGTTAAAGGTATTACAAAGTTTTGGGAAATTTTGAAAAATGGGTGGATAGTGATTCTTTATAACTTTGATATATTTGGATGCCCCTGTGGATGTATTAAAAACACCAGAAATTTTAGCCCCTAAAACACTTCTGCTTTCGAGAAAAATTGAATATAAAGATTTACCGGTGCTCCCGGTAAATTTTGATACATTTCAAATAGCTCCTACGGCCGTACAGTGGTAGCTGCGACCATGAAAATCTCAGAGTATGTACAGTATTGCTCGAAATAAAGTAGACACCGTACCGCCGTGTACCGCGCGGGAGCAAATTACCACGGTAATTTATTGAGTACCGCCACCCAACTGGTTACCGCGGTACTCCCACCTACCATAATGTCCCGCGGTAATGTACCACATTTGGGAGTCCGCAGTCTCGTAGAACACGAGATTCTTGTATGTTTAGTCTATCCTCAAAACATAAATAAAAATGTGTGTGTTAATGTGAGTGAGAGATGTATAGGGATTTCAATTTTTTGATCTGTAATGAATGGAAATTGCCGATTGACTGACTTGATTCTACAAGTTCGCACGTACTGCACATGATGGTTGTTAGCCAACTAGGCATCGTTTGTAATTAGCTGAAAAAATGTTCATTGATAATGAGAATAAACGAGTTTGGGTAGGATTTCACCATACCATCATTATTTCAGAACAATTGTTGAATATTTGAATAACAAAGAGCCTTTATTTCAAGAGGTAAAAGCAGCCACAAATACATTGAACATTATAATGGTCTGATAAACTTAAACTACCCCAGCGTGTAACCTAGTAACCAAACACAATGAAACAAAGGGATGAATGTAGGTCAATTCATTCATCGATACGCGAGGCACGCAAGTTTGATAACTACATAGGACATGAGTTATAAAGTATTCCCACATCGCTTTGCTCATTCTGGTTTGAAAATACAAACGACTTAACTAAGCATAATCACGTAGCTGCAATTTGTTTAGCTACAGATTGATCAATGATTGCATACTTACCTGATTCTATGACGTGTCCCACTTTTAAAATATCCATGTTTAACTATAAATCCGAAAATCAGATGAAAGTTATCCCAGGGACATCCATGGTTATCCGAAAGATTAATTCCCTTACACACGTTGTTGGAACCACCGATGGTATAAAAGCTAAGTCTAGTTTCGGACACAATAATTCCATTTTTAAAACCACTACAACAACGATTCGTACAATCTCGTTCTATCTCTAAATGGTGATTTTCAGATGAAAAGTTAACTCTTCTCATTGGCTAAATAATAATTTGCAACTTTATTTTTTAAAAGCAAATAATTATTTGCTCGTTTTCAGTTGTCATTTATGGTATGGCGTCTGAATTGGCAGACTATGCAAGCCCTTTCAGTTTCAGCTGGCTGGGGCGTGTCATATTTCTTAGATAAGAACTGTCAAAACATGTCTGGGAAATGTAATCACGTGCAGGAGGGAGAGAGAGATAGAGAGAGAGAGGGGGAGAGGGCAGAGAGGGAAGTAGAAAGACGGGGTTAGGTAGAGGTGTGGAGGACAGTGACCTCATGTCATTTACTTGTTAATCAATCAATGTTTGACGGGACTTGTAAACATCCATGAAGGGTGATGTCTTCAGATGACGAATCAAAGAATAAAGGATAAAAGGAAGGAAAATACATGTAGATATTAAAGATTAAATGATATCAGAGAAATATATGGAACGAAGAGGCGACTGTAAAGGAATAAAGTATACAAGGAAATAGATGGGAAGAATCAGAAACTGGATAAGAATAAAGGATTCGTGGGAGAGGAAATCTACATGGGAGGAAGAGGAGACTTGATATAAATAAAAGGGTTATAGGACGAACACCCCCGGCCAAGGCAATTATCCCCTCCCCCTCGGAAAATTACCTCCTTTGATTTTCAGCCCCCCCCCCCGAAAAAAATGCAAATTATCATCAAGGTGGACTTCCCCTTCAATGAACGGGGGGGGGGGGGGCGGGCGTATATTTGTCCTTGGGGCATATTTGTCCTAGGGGAGCTAATTCTCCTCCGTGGATATTCGTTCCCGGGGGGGGGGGATATTTGTCCTCGGATGTTAAAGCCCACGGGGGTTATCGTTCCTGGGGGGGGGGGGGGGGGGGGGGTGGTTGTCCGAAGGTTCGTATTTCCGAAAAATGCAATAGGGTTCATAATCCGAAAATGAAATAGGGTCCATAATTCCGAAACTGGAAAAAGGTACCTAAAAAGAAACGAACGTTAAAATGAATTCAGGAGGCCGAGACGGCCTCCCCCCCCCCCCATAAGACTTAAGAGATCCTAAATAACTGTAGAGAGAGACATAGACGGGGAGAAATAGTAGAAGACAACAAAAGATAATAGAAAAGTATAAAGGACAAATAAAAAAAGGAAAGGAAGGAATGAAGGAAGAGAGGAATATTAGAAAAGGAGGGATAAGAGCGCAATCGGTGATATAGAGTGAAAGTTAGAAGGGGGTATCATTATTGATTGATTAATAAGGTGATAATTGGAGGTCCGAGGCCATCTCACCGATTTCGTAATATTTTCTGATTCATTTATTGTTTGTTCGTTTGTTGCTATTTATTTGGTATTTGTTATTGGCTCCCCTCCACCCTCTTTCTTGTATTAATGGGATTAACCGTCTCCCGTTATTATGGGAACAAAATGTACATCATATTAACCCCCCCCCCCCCCCCTCCCGCTGGATCTAGTGTTTACAAATAAACTTGATTAATTTTAAAACAAACAAAACGGAACAGGTCAATATATTTCACGAGTTGTATAAACAAAAATAGTTACAATAGAGGATCTCCTTCCCCCTTTCTTTCTTCTTCCTCTCTTCTTTATTTCCCTTATTCTCATTCTCTCTTTCTCTTTTATTTTGGCGGGGAGGGGAGGGGGCCAAGCACGCTCCTTCCCCTGGATCCGCGCCTGTATTTCAGGCTTTTCTTGAGCGTTTTTAAATAAACCACGTCCGCCTTCTAATGTCAGCTAGTGCTTTGAATCTTGCCTAAACATTGAAAATGGATAATTTTGTTAATATTTTCTCTTCATGTGTAGCCCGATAACCCAGGCAATACCTCATTTGCACTCAGCCATTAGAAAGAGAAGACGATAGAAATAAAGCAACATAACATATGGAAAGAATTATCTTGCGGCCGCCAAATAATCTAGCTATATTTCCTCACGTTATGATGCAGATAGAAAGAGACATAAAACAAAGAATAACATGAGAGATAGAAAGAGAAGATAGAAAGATAGAAACAAAGAATAATAACAGGAAAGAACAGAAGATAGAAAGGAAAACAAAGAATTTCAAAATGAAAATAGAAAGAGGAAATGATAGAAGTATAAAAGCAAAGAGTAACATACAGAAAATAGAAAGAGAAGAAGGTGGTAGGATAAAAACAAAGAATACCATAAGGAAAGGTTGAAAGTGAAGAAGATAGAAGGAAAATAACATAATCATGATAAGGAAAGATAGAATTATCTGGCGGCCGCCAGACAATTATGACTTGGTTCGTAAGTATATGTAAATTGTATTGGAATGGGAACAATACAGTTCAGTTCATCTGAAGAGAGAGAGAGAGAGAGAGAGAACCCCTTACACATCAAAATGTGAGCTGAGCCTGAAAGAAACCGGACTTCAAGAAATCTTTTATGAACAAATTCTAAAGGTCCCCTTATTTCAAAGAGCCCGATGACGAGGGCGCTGGCTGGGAGATTAGAGAAACAATACACCTTTTATGAACCAATTCTAAAGGTCCCCTTAATGGTATTTAATGGCATTAACCGATTAAATACTGATTGCATATAGTGCTCGATAAAATCTTGGGTTTGGGCACATTTTCTGATGCAAGTTTCACGTCAATTATAGGACAGGAAGCAATGTGTTTGGACGTGTCGTATGTTTATCATGACGCCGAGAAAATATCGATTGGGAAATTGAGAGAAAACTTCATGTACATCGTTGATTTATCCTTTGTGTTACTATGTAAATCCTACTAACATCGTTTGCCATTATGGATTATTTCGGATATGAGAGGTGGTGAAAAGAGTAGAAGAAAGATTGGGAAAGAATGAAGTAAACATTTTGCATGAAAAAGCGGGTGAAATAGATGATCAAAATTAGAGGAAGAAAGAGGATGCAAGAGAGAGATGGAGGCTGTTGAAAGATCAGAGGACTGAGTAAATGATACGTTAAGGTAGAATGAGAGAGGATATATGACAATTGGTGAAAATAGTAAAGCAAGCAGTGGCGGATCCAGGGTTTTCCAATTGAATGAGAGAGGATATATGAGAGATGGTGAAAATAGTAAAGCAAGCAGTGGCGGATCCAGGGTTTTCCAATTGAGGTGGGGGGGGGGGGGCGAAAATTTAAACATTTTTTTCTTGTTGCTCGAGGGGGGGGGAAGTGTGAGCACTACAACTATAATCATGTTTTTACTCAACAGCCCCTCCCTCCCCCCTTCTTGAGAAAAAGTAACTTTGTGGTTACCATCTTATTTTAAAACTTGTTTGGGCAGGGGTGGGGGCCGTCAGTGTTTTTTGCCAGGGAGGAAAGGCCCCCGTTGCCCCCCCCCCCCCCCCACCCCTCTATTGGAAAATCCTGAATCCGCCAATGCTTCCTAAATTTTGTTAATTTCCAATCTAAATGGTCCGTACGCTCTAATAATTGAACAATGATGTTCTCATGCCACGTGGCATTACTCTGTATCGTTATCCAGTCACAACAAACGGCTTGTAAAATAATGACATATTTATTACATTCCCGCCATGTCCCGAGTCGGCGCTCTCGGAACAAAGGTGCGTAACACTTCGCGGTGTTTTAGAACTTTGGTGTTGATTGACATGACACCACATTTAAGATACGCAATCGGCCTATACAGTGCCTCCCAGGAAGAAAAAAAACGAAACCGACGTCAATGTTTTATCATAACTTAATCACAATTATAAGAGGAGAATGGGTATGAATAAAGGACACTATAGAGAGAGGAAAAAGATGGATAGAAGAAGAGACTGGATAAAGGATACTAAATAGAAGGAAATAGATGGAGAGAAGAAGAGACTGGGTAAGAATAAAGGATACTAAAGAGAGAGGAAATACATGGAGAGAAGAAGAGACTGGGTAGGAATAAAGGATACTAGAGAGAAGGAAATAGATCGGGATGAGAAGAGACTGGGTAGGAATAAATGATACTATAGAGAGGGGAAATAGATGGGGAGAAGAGGAGACCCGGGGAAGAATAACTAGAGAGAGGAAATAGATGGGGAGAAGAGGAGACTCGTTAAGAATAAAAGATACTAGAGGAAATAGATGGGGAGAAGAGGAGACTCGTTCAGAGTAAAGGATAATAGAGAGAGGAAGTAGATGGGGGGAAGAGGAGACATTGACGTTGTTATTTTTATGCTTCTACTTCTTTCTCTTGTTTCTCACACCGCAACTTTCTTATTTTTAGTATGTTTGAATATTTACACACATTCGTTCTCATGATTTACCCTTGACATCACTTGGAAATCGATAAAAAAAACCCCTACGATTTCAGCTCTGCATAGCAGTTTTTTCAGCATGTCCGTACTCATCAATATTCATGAGCGCATAATCACGCACGCTGTTATGTTGGCAAGGCTCCAAGAAGTCATGTCATATCGTGGGAACCAAAACTGTCTCTCTGCCTGGGTACGTAGAGACCGTACATTGCGTAACATACACTTTCTCTGTCATCAAGTCACACAGAAGAGATTGAGATAAGAGTCGAGTTGTTAAATGATTTAATTATGTCAAGAAGATAAGAGATAAATTTGTTTCTCTGGGGACTTGCTGGTTGAAGACTGGTGGAATGTGACATGGGCCACGGGGTGGATCCAGGATTTTCCAATAGAGGAGGTTGAAATATGAAAATCGCGCCGATCGATATTTCGGGGGAGGGGGGAGGGGGATGAGCACTAATTTTTGTTCTTTCTTTTTGGGGGGTAGTGAGCCTTATTTTAGGAGAGTTCGTTGTGCTTTGGCATGCGAAGAAATTGAAGTGGCTTATCGGCAATCTTTACAAATCAATATTTTTTTTTTTTTTTAAAGAAACATGATTTTCAATGCAAACTCATGGACAGTGCTATCAAGAAATGACAAAGGCCGTTTGAGACCATGAAAGATAGAGCATTTCGGAGTGCGATCATGTTATGACCTACGGACGGTTATGCTTCTCCAACTCCAACATTAGTAACTGAGCTGATCGAGGCGATTGGAGACGCCGCCCGCCGGCGAGCATCAACTGGTCAGCTAATTTTTATAAGCCCACGTTTTCGCACGGCGCGATCACAACCTTAGCCGTCGACAGAAATATAAGGAATGAAAGCATTTCTCCCGGCGTCATTCATCGTTTAAGTGATTAAACAATTATGGTAAAGCGACGTGCGAATCCTTTCCGTTTGATACATGACAAAGGGAGTGACGTACGTGATGGTTCATTACGAGATTTTCTTGAAAATCTCGTGGTACATTTTCGTGGTAATTACCGCCATTTGTGTACCGCACAGGGAAGAGTTACCGCGGGAGTACCGCGGGACTCAATCTTGGATTGATTCCCGCGAGACCCGGCGGTAATCTGTCTACTTTATTTCGAGCAATACTGTAGTTGTGGTATATAATTTCCGAACGACAATAGATAATCGGTCGATTTTAGTCAATAAGCATTGTTTTATAGCTTAATAAATATCTTGACATTGAGAGGGAGCTATTCAACATAAAATTTTTATTATTTACAATTTCATAACTTTAGAGTCGATTTCGACCGCGACAACGATCACTGAATATTGTAGGATTGTATATGCTTCCAATATATTCATTTGAACCAAATTCATGACCCAATACCAAAACTTTGTATTACCTTTAACTTGTGCTGTCAACCCATTTAAAAAGTATGTTTGTTTCAAAATAAAACCCAAAGGCTATTTAGGATTACAGTACATTATAATCAGTGACCAGTGCTTTTGATATTATGAGGTGTTTTACTGGAGGCTGAACACTATTGTATGAAAATTTACATTTATCCTCTCTTGAGCAGCCGTTATTTGGCAAGCTGGAAAATACAATTTCACAAAGAATGAGATGTTGATGTTTTTATGCATGTCCCATACTGTACATGTATTGACATGTACCTGCTGTACGTGTGCGTGTACCTGTGTCCTGTACCTTAGCAAAATTATGTTCTTCTTCCTGACCTTCCCTATGAGTCGCTTCATGTCACTTTTGATACAAATAGAGATGTCTCTTTCTTTATTTAACAATTAAAAAGCGGTGTGTCTTTCATGTACATGCATATTGACAATGAGACTTCTTTAAGGTGTTGCAATGTCAGTAGAGCTCTAGAAAAGAACAATTTATTTTACATGTACTGTACAGTACCTGAAATATTTGCTAGCTCTGTTTTATACAATAAGGCTTAGCATATGTATGACAAACAGGGATTAGTGTCTGTAATCTACACTACAGTACTGTACAATATTAATTGTAGCATTGTTGCAAACATTACAATGTACATTGTAGGTACATGTATGGCATGAATGCAGGCCTATCTACTTGTACATGTACATGTGCAATGTGCATGTATATGTACATTGCATATTTCATCTTAAATGACTGTGCAGCAGTGTTCTTTTCTGAACTCCTACAGACAGACAGATTTATTTGCCCTTTCGTTGTTTGTTATGTTCGTCCAGTGGAGTGTAAATAAAGCCAGCCTTTGTATTCATGAGTGTGTTTGTGAGAAGCTGAAATGAGTCATATATTTTCTTGGATTGCAGACAAATAAGGTTCTGAAGCAAGTGATTGAAGTGAAAGTCACTTCAACCCATCATCGGTTTCTTTGAAAGTGCATTTTTAATCCTTACATTGTCCATGTTTAGTACGTGTTATTGTTATAAAACGATTGCAGGCTTTAGCAGCTACAGTGTACATTTACATTGTACATGAATGAAGATATATAAAGATTTTTAGTTTTAAACACAACATCCTAAATCAATCTTTGAATGTTCAACTGTGCATTACATCAAGATAGTAGTGTATCCAGTAATCCATAAGAAAATTAGCAATGCAGAAGTTATGAATTAAAGTCTGCTCCTTTGTTTCTTGGTCCATTCAATCGATCATTATTAAATGCTTTTTGCTTTAGAATTGAATATTCTTTCATACAGTGTACCTCTACATGTGTACATGTACACGTGTTTATTTATTTATTTATTTATATTCATTTTATAGTACCGGTACATCGTAATAGTAAAACTGCTAAACATGCAACATGTCCTGTACGGCCTACATGTACAGTACCTGTAGTTGTGAAGCAAATTAGCAGATTGAAAGTGGAAATGTTTCTGAAATTTTAACGTGGAGACCTTTTTAGTACACATGTAGGTTATGTACATTGTATATACATGTACTGTACAGGTAGAGCCGTTGAGCTCGTAATGCAGAATGCGGTTTCAGTGAGTCATTCAGAATGTTCGAAATGGGAAAGGTATACAATTCCTGCTATCACTATCTCCTTCCATTATTCTCTCCTAGTCCTTCCCTCCGCCCAAACCTGTCCATTGATTATCACGATTCTCATTTACATTCAGACGATAGAATGGCGATTGATATGAGGATTGCATGATCAGGCATAGTCCCATTGCCCTTGAATTGCGTCGGTTCTGAAATGACTAGCGATGTATCGTTATGGACAGATGAAGGCGAGAGAAGAGGCAGGCTGTTCAGATTTGAATGTTTTAGACATTTCACAGTTTGAGATTATCCCTGCATTCAGACAATGTACAATGTAGCAATACACATGTACAGCATGTAGCCATATGATAAGTAAATTTACATTTTTTGGGGTCTGAACATCGTATAAAGAAACGTAGAACGAAACACCTGTTTTGGCACTGTTTTGAACAAAAACTTGATAAAGAATCATCATCCTATTCTACAAACTGTAGTCTGAACGTATACATGTACATGTAACTGGGCAGGGCTTAGCGAGACTGCGCACTCATGATTGGCTCGCTATCATGTCACCTGACTTCTTTAAAACCAGGTTCTTTTAATATACGATGTTTTACAATGTTGTTATCTAGTCTGAATGCTCCTTTCATAATCACAATTATTCTTTAAATACAACGTTTCATTTAAATTTCCTATAATAATGACGTATGTACATGTATGTGTCATCAAACGATAATTTCTACATTGTGAATGAAGGCCATGAATGCGTGCATTATACATTGTATATTGTTGGCAAGGTCATCTGTGTAGATTAGATCTGGCATGTTATGCTAATTGTAATCAGTAATCCTGATGTGCAGTGTACATGTACATGTACTGTACATGTATGCACATTAAAAGCATCTACAATACAAGAGCTACATTGTACATCACAAAGACCAATGTTGTGGTCACAGAATTTGTGACAGTACAAATTCAACACTTATTATAGCCTGTTTGAATTCTAGGACTTCTACACTGTATTTAGCAACCAAAAAGGACAGAAAATTAGTTTTGAAGCAAAAAAAGGAGATTTGTAATGTAAAATATAGTACTTGTACATGTATGTTTGATTTTTTCAAGTGACAGTTTTGTTTGAAATAGAAATCTATGCATACTGTACATGTGTGCACATACTACAAATGTACAGTACTTCCACATATGCAATTTATAGTGGAAAACACTCCTTAAAAGGTGTCCTAGCTCACTCTCCGTTCTTCCTTTTTCATTGTTTGAATTCAGCTTCCGTCCAGATTGAGTGAAACCCTATTTTTATTACAGTGCACTCTCAAATTTACCCAACCATGCTGGCTGGGCTAAGGAAAGCAGATGCTAGCTCATTGTCTGCTCGCCTCCTCGTGGAACCAGATAATGATGTCAAAAATGACTCATGATCTATTTAAGACATCACTCACGTAAGACCAGCTTGTTTGGGGGTGAAAATGCAAGTAAATTAGATTGGAGGAACCCAAACAGTTGTTGTTCATGCTGGCTGGATATAGACTTGTAGTTGGAGCTTTTACAATGAGTCAGGGTGTTAAAAATGAACATTTGGGTCTATTTTGGTTAATTTGCTTTTTTGAGAGGCTTCTTGTAATCCTCTTATTGTAAAGAATAAAGTTAAGATTAAAAATGAGGTTACATTTAATTCAAAATGGATGCAGTGATTGCAATATTCTGTATCAAAAAAGAATGTGAGCTATTGCCTGATGTTATTAAGCATATACAGTACATGTATGTACATGTACATGTACAGTGTAGATGAGAGCATGGACCTACAGTACATTGTACATGATCAGAGTCTACCGTACACTGAATGTATTATTGTTGTAGTCTTTAAAAAAATATTTAAAAATATATATATATATATATATATATGTATATTTTTGTTATTGTTTAATTGTACATGTACAGTAGATGTATAATTCAAGCAAACATGTACAGTACATACAAAATATATAACCCACATGTGCACTCATGTGCTTGAAGGTCATTGTCATACACTGTAGTTTCCAGGAAATTCAAACACATTGTTTCTCTTGATGAGATGTTAGATGTTATCAAATTACTGTTCTCTACATGTACTGTATGGGCATATTAAAGGCACAGTGCATGTATTTAAATATTAATTTAAATAGGTATGTAAAATTGTTTTACAACAATTTTTTTTAAACAAATTCTGTAAATTACTTGCACTCACTTATATTCTGCAATCTGCCTGACATAGCAATAGGGCCTCTTCAATTGTATTGATCAGGACTCAGAGGTGGGGGGGGGGGAGAAGATTTATTTTTCTTTGTGTTGGACTTTGCGATCGAACAACTGTTTATTTCCCTTGCAAGCATGTGTGTCTTCATGTTGACAGACTTGTTCAGTAATTGTTCAGGGTTCATGAACACTCATACACTGTATATCATAATAAGTAATGATACAGTTGTTTCTTCTGGGTCATTTGCAAGTAAAGGGACAGCGAGATCAACTCTGTAATTGCCACACAAAGACAGAATTTTTGGATACGCGATGAGTGACAGAGTACAAATATACATGTACTACAATATTAGAGTTAGTCATACTTGGTGTAGGGCTTCACACTATTATTTTTGTGAGGGAACTTATTTTTTACAGTCTGAATGCATGAGCCCAACTAGTGAAAAATAAAATAAATTGGGGTCCAGGGGTCCTGACTTAGATTTTGGGCACCCATGTCTCCCGGTTGCTTTTTATAGTGTTGATCATTGATGTACTGAACATGTACTGTGAGTGTGAAAAACAGAGAACATGATTGATGCAGAAAGCATTCAGAAGGAAGCGGTTGACATGAAGATGGCTCATACAGTATTAAAGGCCTGTCTTCATCAGCTTGAGTTTGCCAAATATAACCCGCTCATTTAGCTATCCCGATCGCAAATTGGCCAGCTAATTTGTGTCTTCATCAGCCCGCAGTTGCAATTAGCGGGATATTTGGTCAAGATAGTATCCCGAGAAATCTTGGTCTTGTTCCCAAAATATCCTGCTACAGGTGTATTTGGGAAATAGTGGGCTAATTTGTGCCTGTCCGAGCTAGTTTTCGATGAGCGGTCTGGTGAAGACGTACGTAATATTGAGTTTCGGGATAATATCCAGAGTCTGAAAATAGCGAGTTATTTGGCAAACTCAAGCTCATGAGAACTTCCTTTCAAGAGTTTGTGATAGAAAATGAAACTTTTTCTGTCCTTCCTGATGGAAACATGTATGCACATATGTATATCGTCCTTGTTTTCACGAAGTGACGGTAGTGAGGAAAATCGTCACGCAAAATGAATGCAATTTTTTTCACTTAGTGAAAACAGAGACGATATGTACATTTCCTGTTAGCTTTACATGTACATGTGAAATATTAACATACAGAGGTCAATGTACTTCATAAGTAACCTCTTTTGTCCACTGAAAGGATTGCTTTAATAATAAAAGGGGATCAACAAACCAATAAGGTATTGAAAATCAAAAGGGAAATATTTGAAAGATCATAGAAAATGATGTTCATTTATAAATAGTTCAAAACGTATATACTGTACTTGAAAGATAAACAACACTTGTACTTTAAAAAGTATCTGGCATGCTGTACATGTAAACGTAAAACTTTTGGTTTACAAAATGTAAGCTACATGTAGGTTTTACCCTTATGAACAGTAATGTGTAGTGCCATAATATAATTACTGTACGTAATGATTTACATTTTTGTGTACATCCATAAACTTGTTGCCATGTTGTTGACTTCTTGGAGCAGGTACATAACAACATGTAAATTGTCTGTTCAGGTCTTAAAGTTTATTAGCGTAATTTCCCCTTTTGTTCCCCCTGGAGGTGTGTGTTATAATGAGTTCCAATTAATAGATTCCTGTCCTACGGGCATTGTGTGTACTGATACGAGCCAAGCACCGGACTTCTAGCTGGCACTCTCTCAACTGTAACTGTAACACGAAGAAATTTCAACCTGCTGCAAGATGTCCATACAGTACTACATTATGTAAAATGCAGGACCCTGTGTGCATGTTACAATTGTGGATGATTACATCATGTTTTTTTTAATAGTGTGGGAGTGCCTTTTTACTATTTGTTCCCATTCAAAGCATATATTGTATTAAAGATCTGCCTTTGTGATTACATGTACATGTACATTGTGTCATTCTATGGCTCTGTGTGAAAGACTGAAAGTACATGTACTTTCCAGCACTTTCCATCTCAAATTAAATTTCTAATAATGGTTATTGTCTCTAAAATCACAGATTGCATACTACACATGTTTATACATATTAATTTGAAGCCTCTAATCTGTTTTGGTATGGATGAGGAACAGGTACTGCCAGGGAGTACCCCTATGCCCCTTTACATTGTAAATTCACCCTGACCAAGTCTTTCTTATTTTGCATAGTCCATGAGATACATTTACAGTGGGGTCAGAGTTGTAACCCCTACTTCCTTTTAAAGATGTACATACATGTATGGATGTACATGTACTATTTGTACATGTTCATGGTCTGCATACATGGGCTGTAGTCCAACTTATACACGTAAATTGTCAATGTCAATCTCCTGATTCTGTACAAACCAACATTATTGTCATTCTGGAAATTTGTTAAAATACGACCCCCCCCCCCAAAAAAAAAACAACAACAAACAAACAAACAAACAAACAAACAAACAAACAAACACACACACAACAACAACAACAACACAACATAACAACAACAATAACACAAAAACAACAACAAACAAACAAACATTAACAACAACTACAAACAAACAAATTTGTTATTCATGTAAATTCCTTTCTGATATTCAATGTTATGTCCAAAGTAATTTTGTTTATTTAAAAAAATGTATTTTGTTGCCATATTGCTATTAAAATTCTTTTAGGCTAAGGGTATACATATGACTATATGGCTATTAATGATTCATTCATGCACTTCGCCCTCTGAAATTAAAGTGAGTTTACTTCCTATACATGAAAATATTTACCAAGTTCATCTAGACCACTAAAGAATATGAACCAAAGTACACTGTAGGTTACCTCAACAATGACCTCTTAAAAGGCCTGTTTTCATCAGCTCGAGATTTTCACATAACCCCCTATTTCTGATTTGGGAAATAATCCTGAAGTTACAAATCGCGTCTTCATCAGCTTGAGACTTGACCTCAAAACTTGAAACTCGAGCTCGAGAGATTTTGCTCAGCGTTCGCGCATACATGTACAGTAGTACGAGTTTTCGGGCTGGTTAATATGCATCGGAAAATAGCGGGATATTTTGCAAACTAGCCCAAGATAGCTTGGGATGGTTATCTCGACCAAATATCCCACTAATTGCAACTTCAGGCTGGACTGGATAATTTATAGCGATCGGGATAGTTCAAATAGTGGGATATTTGGCAATATCGAGCTGATGAAGACAGGCCTAAAGTGTATGCCCTGGGTTGACCAGTCAGTTGGGTCAAGTTCACGGTTTGCCCTGTATCACAGTTAACCTCTAAATCTATGATGATTTATTACATGCTATTTATATCAGGAAGTGTAGGAATCTAACTAATGCCTGATTGTTTCCTTTTTTATTAAAGTACATGTACATGTTGTACAGTGGGTTATTGATTGACTTGATGCAAGCCAGGCCATTCAAATTTGTGTAAATATATTGCTTCATAATTGTCTTGTTGGCATTCAGACATTACAAACTGTGTGTGCTGAGAACCAAAAAGGGCATGAAATCTATTAATCTATGTACATGTACATGTAAATATCATGTTAACATTGATAACACCCTTCTAAAGCCCTAAGTAGATGTTTTGTTATTTTCATCACAAAGTACTGAAAGCTTGGCCGAGGCTTGCCCAACATAGCATCACATAATTTACTTGTGTGCAGACTGGATCCCAAGTATTTTAGTTCATTCATTTATATCAAACAAATAATGGAATAACTTGCCACTTGGTCAAAATCAAAATCAAAATGATAAGAAATTTGGCCCAGTCTTGGTAAAGTTACAAGCACTGTAGTGACTGTACACAAAAAGATGTATATGGGACTACGCGATATCTATCCAGTCCGATCTATCTAGTCCGGATAGATATAATCATTTTATTTACCAAATATATCAATAAGTAGGCGGTTTCCCGGCAAAATTTGTATCATCCCGTATTAGTCAAAACATATTCTTTCACATGATTGGTAATATTAGAGCTTCCATTTCATATTTTAAGAGTGGCGCATTTCCAAAACTGGTCTATACCTTTAAAACACAGAGTGAACTTCCAGTTTCAAGTACTTGACTTAATCACTTTCGTTTGTTAACACTTCATGTAAAAGGAAACGATCAGAGTACTAGTAGCAATCGATTACTTCCTGATATCATCAAAATGAAATTAAACATTGGCATCATCCCACTTAAAAAGCACTTCATTGACTAATCACTGACTGCCAATCAATAAAAGTGTGACTTTAGAATCATTAGAAGCAGATGTACAATGTACATGTATGCGAATCAGAATGTAGAACATACATGTAGTTTCAATATCATCTGTATAGAGCCAGAAGGTTGTTGGCTCTGTATTATTAAAAGTTTATGAGAAAGAAAATGAACAATTTAGCTGTACATGTATTATGACAATGTTCTATGTTAATGTTTTTTGTGTGTAAAGGATTAAAAATGTATCCCCCATATATTGTAGCTCAATATGTTGCAACTTTTTGGTTTTTACGCTAACTGGCATACAATATATGCATTTTATTCTAGTACATGTATTGCTTGTAAGTTCTGAAAATATCTTTCTTCATTCTCTTACAATTTACTTGTTCTTCGTTGACATACTGTACATGTACAGGAGTTTGGAGATGATTTATTTCTCCACGACAGGTAGAAGGAGAGATTGTAAATCATATCCTTTCTTTCAAATGATTACCAGATGACATTATTTATAAATCTAGTATTGCAATCAAACTGATTTAATATATACTTGAATGTATTTGCCAATTTCTCTCGCTACTATACATAGGTGGTTCTTTGGCAGTATAAAGCGTATGGATGCTGAGAAAAAGCTGCTTCTATCTCAAAACGAGCATGGATCATTCCTTATACGAGAAAGCGAAAGCCGAGTCGGGGATTACTCCCTCTCAGGTAAACATATGCATGACAAAAACGATGAATGTTTCATTTCCATGTTTAACTTTGCATTTCAATGTCTTGTTCTCCTTTGTCTCCTCACTCATCCTCCCCCTCACCGTATGTTTTGTGTGAACGCACCGACCGTCAGGTGGTATTTTGGGAGGTGCAAGCGATCAGAGGCGGAGAAGTTCCTGGACAAAGATGGAAACGATCACGGCTCGTTCCTATTGAGAAAGAGCGAGAGTAGTGTTAATGATCACTCTTTATCAGGTAACCCAATAAAGTAAAACCAAAACAATCCTTGCCAAATTGAAGCAAAGCTATAGCATCATGGCTGCTGTACTCAATCAAGGAAATCTTGAGCTGCCTCTGTTTTCTGGATGCAGGGTTTCTGACTCTTCGCGGATTGCAATGATATCTGATTCTCGCTGAAACACTTTGCATATAATTCATGGTTGACATTATTGCTGGATTTATAGCGGAGCTTGACGGCTTTATATAATCACCCTTATGATGTACACTGTACATGTACATGTAGCTTGCATATTATGAGATTCATGTCTGGCGTTGTATAGACGCATTTATCATAGATTCACTGTAAACAAAATTAACAAAATCTGTAAATCACCACCATCTATATATTGAAGACACTTTCATGGGAAATAAGGAATATTTAATCAAATAGAACATCTACAGGGAATAATTTTCCTGGTATCGCATCGCAATTTGCTATGCATTTTTGCATGACTGCTATACAAAATATCTTTTGTGTAGCAGTTTTCTTTCATAGAAATGTACAGAATTTCATTTGAAATATTTATCCATCGGCTGAAATTGCTAATCAAAAAAATTGAGGAAAATTATTCCCTGCATCTATCACTGGGATGATACATATATGTATTTTCAAGGCTTTATGGTTTGCGTCTCCCTTTTTTCCATTTTATTTCTCATCCATCATGTTTTGTTTTTTAATGACGTCAGCTTTAAACCATTTCATCAGCCTAATCATGTATCTTCATAATGAATTACATTTCAGTCATTATACACCGTAATTACACTAAATTACACTTCTTTGCGTTTTTGTTTTACAAAAATACTTTCTGCTCACCAGAGCATTCTGTTATTTTGTTTTAATATTGAAAAAGTGAGGTATACAGCTATTTCTTCTTTCTTTGACTCCTTCCCCCCTAAAGCTCTACTTTGATTTTCCAAAGCTTTTTTTGAGCTTTCCAAATTTTAACCACTCTCCAAATATATTTGTAACTATTTGTAACTGCATTGTATGTTCATATATTCTGCATATTTATAAAATAATACACAGTATCACATTACATCTTGAAAATATATGTATCTGTGTGTTTGATTGTCTATGTTTTTACTGTTATACTTGTAACCTATTTAATAGAAATCCATGTACATGACTCTTGAAATTCCTTTTTTGTTGAAAAAAACAGTTCAGAGCTGTACATAAACTCTTTAATATGACAAAGAAAAATAGTTGCATAAAAGCAGCAATTTGAATAAACAAATATCTCTTTCAGTGAACTTTGTGGGTTCTTTTTAATTGTTTGATTGTCATTCACGGAGGTTCATTCAATTGAGACCACTGTGTAGGAGTGAGGTTTTAATTATTTTAAAATTGTTTAAATTTTTATTGCTGTGTTTGTGTTGTTTTGTTTTGGCAACCTAAATAACTGAATGAAATTGTTGTGGCAATTGTCCCAAGGAAATGCGTGGATGTAGTGTTTGATTTATTATGGTTGAGAGTAAACCAACATCCTTTTAAATCAGTACACGTATTCAGTATAAACCAAAGGTAGAAATCATATTTCATTATTTTGAGAAAATATGCTTGTTTGTTAATTATAAACTCACACTTCATTTGGAAATAAAGTGATGAATCCCAAAATTTGCTAGTAAAGAACCTTCAGCTCAAATGGAATTTTTCATAATCAACAATATTCACTTTAATGAAACCAGGTATGTCTACAATCTTTAAAGTGAAATTGTTTGTCATACCCCTTTGTTACTCTCAAGTGCAATTTTTCAGCATGCATTCTTGCATTCCCTTTTCATGAATTCATGTAAATTATACATTTGTTTAATGTTTGCTTCTTTCATGCGTTCCTTGTTCTTTGTTAGCTTGTTTTAACGTGGTAATGTATTTTCATGTCACCATAGCATAAATATGACACACCATTTGCATTCTATACGTACCTCCGTATTTATGTAATGTACAAATGTATAACTATATGCTCTATTTCCCTTGTGAATTGGATTTAATGATAATTTCATTTGCTGGCCTATGCTTTCAAGAATCATTTGTAGGCGAATTGTCCATGTACATGGTATTCCCTTCACTAAAATATAATAGGATTATTGTCTTCTAAATTGTTAAATGCATTAATACTTTGTCGAAAGGCTCTATGAGTTTAATCCGTACTTTTGTTATAAATAGACAGTAATAATATGAACAACCTTTCTTTCTTTTCAAGCCAAATTGATATACAGCCGGTGTATGATTTTAATATGCAAGCTCCTTTAAAGATACTATGTCCCTTTTGCAGCCAACCTAAAATGCTGTAGAACTTTGCAGGAATTATGAATATGTCATGTTTGTCCTATCTGTGAAATTTAAACGTTAGCAGTGTCCTCATATTCAATTTATGCAAGGAAACCCGTTTACTTGCTAGACTTCACTGTCAGACACTATTGAGTGACTGGCTGGCTTTTTTTCTTCTTTGGTAATAACATACATGAAAAGAGTTGTAAAGGGTACATGAGCATTTGTCTACATCAATAACCCACTTCTTGTGATGGCCAAGATTAAACTGATTGAATCTTTGCGCAGCATAAAACGTATGACCATTCGGTACAATGATCTGAAAATCAAGACTATTACTTTTGGGCTCTATAGCCCTAAAGTCGATTTGACAACTAATAGTCATTATTTTCCCACTTTAAAGACATTTTCAAGCCCCATCTTTTTTAGGGAAGTTCTATATTAGTATTCTTTCAAATGCAGTTGGAATTAAACTTTTTCATTTTTTTGGCCTGCAAATGGGACATAGTACCTTTAAATACTTGCCCTATTTCAACATCTTAAATAAGTAACTACAGCAGCAAAAATGTACTAAACAATTTTTTTCTCACTTACAAGCTCAAATTATTACAGTTATTGTAGTCCTTTTAATATAGTTGTTATTTTACAATTGCTGCAATCGCTTAAATTTCAGTTGGATAATCTTGATTCATATTCATACCAAATATCTTTAAAGGGAAAGTCCACCCCCAAAATAAGTTTGTTTCGATAGAGGCAGAATAATAAGAAAATCAGGTGAGTGAAAGTTTGAGCAAATTCTGAATGAAAATAAGAAAGTTATGAATTATTGAAGTTGTGATCAATCAAATGCAAATTGGCAACTCTGTGACTTATTATACGAGCTCTCCTTCATTTGCTTTGTGCATAATATTCCATAAAATCATGTTTTCTTCGTTATTGATGACGGAATATATATTTGTTCCTTGCAGGGGGAGTATAGAAACATATTTGCAATTATTATATTTAGGGTGCATGTATGGTTGAAATTTTTCTTGAGGGAAAATGAAAATTTTAGATTTTTTTAGTACTGAGCAAATGGAAGTTGAGCTCGCATGATACGTCATAGAGTTGCCAATTTGTGTTTGATTGATCACAACTTCAAAAATCCTAACTTCCTTATTTTTAATCCGAATTTGCTCAAACTTTCACTGACTTGTTTCTCTCATTTTTCTACTCCTATTAAAACTAACTTAATTTCAGGGTGGACTTTCCCTTTAATAGTTACTTTTGAACACTGCAATTTCTATCTACAGGGAACGATCCTCTATGTCTATGTACATTGTGATAGAAGTCACAGCCTAGTCACATTGTATATATATATATATATATACACTTCTTTGTGAAAGAGAGTTTGTCACAGCCTCCTAGGCTAGGATAGAGAATGAATGGTGGGAAATCTTGTTGAGTGTTACTGTTAAACTGATTTGCATTGAGGTTGTTAGTCTGGTAAAGCGTTCACCGGGATGCACGTTGACCTGTGTCACTTAGCTCCAGTCAGAAACAGGTATAGACACTGTGACAGAGAAAAGACATGGAGGGTATACATGTATGAGCTGGTACATGTACAGTATGTGAGCCTGATGTATGCGTCAAACGATACACTGTACAGAGAAAGAGAGAGAGAGAGAGAGAAAGAGAGAGAGGGAGAAGGAGAGAGAGAGAGAGAGAAAGAAAATGAGAGAGAAAAGGAGAGAGGGGGAGGGGGGGGGGGGAGAGGGAGAGAAGGAGAGAGGCGATCTACAAAGGAAATTATAATGGCAACTAGAGACATATGAGAGAGAGCAGGAGAGGGATGCTGAGGGAGAAAGTTTAAAATGAAAGACAGATACAGACAGATCTACGCATGTACATGTAGCTACACGAACAAAGAACAAAGACTAGAGACTAAAGAGGCGGAGAGAGAGAGAGAGGGAGAGGGACATACAAAACTACAAACAAATTAGGGAAGAAAGATTTAAATAATATACAGACAGACAGAATGATATCAACAAAAGACATGTTAAAGAGCATTTTTTATGACATACATAACTGTTCATATAAAGTGTAATACACATCGCAGGACCCTGTTGAGCATACTTGCCATTCATTTACATGTTAAGAAAACAACACATGTTTTTTCCGGCATATGTCTGAAGAAGCTTTTAATGCTTACAACTAAATACAACAATACATCTGTAAATGTAAAAGCAAGTGAGGGCCAGCAGTGCACAGAAGCAATAGTATAAGTGATAAACATTTATTTAGCAGTCTCTAGAATGTTACAAGCATGTGAGCTAGAGAAGGTTAAAATTATAGGACATATCGTCTGTTTAGAGCCAGAAGGCGGTGTGCCTCATATACTTCAATGCAGAGATAATAACTACCTTCTGGTTCTGAAGTGACGATATCATAACATACTTTTAAAAGCAGGTACGTGACATTTCCCATCTCGCCCACAATAACAAGGTAGATCAACCCACTCCTCAAATACCATTTATTTATTTTTTCCTCGTCCCAATATTAGATTTCATTTAATTTGTGATTGCAGTCCATAGCAAGGCCTTCTGCAAAAATATCTGTAAAAACATCGAGGCATGCACCTAATATTTGCTCTTTAATTATTTGTACAAGAAATATGTCTTTAATATAGCCCGTTCAGACCAGATGAAATTTGTATGAAACACGTATAAAGAAACGTGTATCGTTGAATACAAAACGGGCATATGCAATGGATTAACAACAGCTTATGTAAAGAAACATTATATGAAGGAAATAGTTTTAAGCATTTAGTTGTCATGACAGCGAGCCGATCATTAGTGCCCACTCACCACAAGCCCCCCCCCCCCCCAGTTCTATTTTTTGTATACGATACAATGTTTAGAGGAGAAGGGGACCCTAATTCTCCATCAAGTTTTTGTTTGAAATAATGCTTAAACATGCATTTTGGTTTTGCTATATGTTGTTTCATTGTAAATCATTCATTCAGACCAGAAACAATGAATTACTTATTACATGAATACAGTGTTCGTTTAGCCAAACAATGAACTTGGGTAGTCTGAATTGGGGGGGGGGGGGATGTGCTCTTTGGTAGCTAGATCTCCTCTTTTAGAACAAACATCATGACTGTGTTAACATTTGATGAAAGCTGATTGGAGCAAATGTTTGAATCGTCAGTGGGTGTTCCCAATATACAGTTATGTACGTACAGTCCATGGATTAGCATTGTGTGAATGAATACCCATAGGGTACCACCAGAATTACCAACAAATATTCACAAAGTAAGCCGTCAATCATGGTTTATTTTACCATCAATCATCTTGGTACTAAGACTTTTCTAAAGTATCAGACTTTACATTTCCCTCTATATAGAAAACAATGCCTAAGCGTTGCCCGTTGGTTCTCCATGATCCTCTTTTTCTTATGTTAATTCAGGGCTGAGTTGATGAGAAAGCCACCTGTAAGTGACCAAGCTTGGTGGTCTACTCCCTTCTGGCCCAACTAGTGCAGACAGGCTTTAAAAAGGGATTAATTTTCAGGATATAACTTAGTAGATTCAACTTTGGAATTTTGAAATTGAAGACCACCTATGAATCTGAAAGGTTAACAAAAAATTGAGATCATTTTCGGGATGGTCACAGCTACTGCAGACAGGTCAGAAAGAGGGATAAAGATACATTGGGATTATTTTTGTCAGCATTGGCGTAGCCTCTGTCTCTGTGCATGTGGGGGGGGGGGGGCCTTGTTCTCTTGCATCTCTTTCTCCGCCCCTGACCGGTCCCGGCCAACCCCCCTTTCAGGACACCAGGGGGGGGGGGGGGGGGCGTTTCACAAAGCCTTTTTTCAATGACAAATAACAAAAATCAGTGACAAATCTGCTGATAACCAATCAGAAGCAAGGATTTCAATAGCTTATAACACAAACTGTCATTTGTCACTGATGGCAAGTTTTGTGAAACTCCCCCTTGTTCCCCCTCAAGGGAACAACAATGCAATTTGAAGGTACCCGTTTAGGAGGAAAGATGATATTTTTCTCATTTCAGATTCAATTTTAGAATTTGGATAATTAAGATTAAGACTGCAAGTGTGAATATGGCACATGTATAGAACACATCCAAGATGGTATCCATTACAGTGTAAATGGTCATTTATCGGTATGAACACAGCTCCTGCGCAGAGATGAGAGGAGATAGATGAGAGAGCTGGGATAGTGATTAAAGAGAGAGAGAAGCAGATGAGCCAGTGATGATAGGTGAAGAAGGCACATTTATATCATGCTAGTCTTAGACTGCATTCGAGTCCATACCTTCAGTATAATTCATACATTTGATTTTGAGGATACTCAAATAGACGTTTTCTTGTGGGCTGAGAAGCATGTTTATTAACTACATATAGAGGTCAATATTATGAAGCAGTAAACTATGAAAATATTGAAATGTAAATTAATTTCCAAGTTTTCTATTGAAAAAGGAACAGTTTACACAAACCATGTATTTTCTAGAACCACTATCACATGTATCCATTCGTATTTTCCTTCATTCTTATATATCATTTTCATTCACAAATTTGCTACTAGTCATAGTAATTCCTGATTTATTCTCTGGAGCTTTTCTTACTTTTCACAATAATAATAATAACAACAGTGCTTATAAAGCGCTTACATGTAACTTCAAATTAGGGAGAAATTATCTATCATAAATTTCTAATAATTAATCATACATGTGACATGTGTACATCAGAATTTGCTGGTAGAAATATTTTTGTTTTTGAGACATAATTACTATGTTAAAGCCCTTGTTATTCAGTCGAGTTAAATAAGTGCAATTTTATCATCATTCAAATTTCTGATAAATCAATGATCTGTAAATAGCTTCGGAACGCATGACCCAAAAATATCCACAGATCTTTACACGATGGATTCGTCCAACTTCTGCATTTTAGAATAATCACTGCCAAAGTGATGGAGGTGCTTCATGAATTCCATTGTTTGACTTTTGAGAAGAATACTTCCACCTGTGTATGAGATAAATGTACTGTCGATGCATATTAAATGAAAACTCCATAACTTTGAGCACGCTACCAGTGTTCTTCTCAATGGTTTTACAATTTGGGAGCTAATGACCTTTATCTGCCCATGCGCAGATTGGCCCGAATTCACAAAGCAAGGTTTGAGCTCAGACCAAGGTTTGAGCTCAAACCTCCTTTTGTTTCGCCAAACCTCCTTTTGTTATTTACAAACCTGGTTTGTAAATAACAAAAGGAGGTTTGAGCTCAAACCTTGCTTTGTGAATTCGGGCCATAGTTTTTACAATATTATCAAAGAAATTTTGCCATATCGCCTGAGAATCTTAGACTAGGGTATGATGATATGGAGAGCCACATGGAGCTTGTTGATTGAGAGAAACTTAATATGAAGATAGCTTCCAGACACGGACAGGATGGGTTTTCTCAGCTTACCCAGAATTTCATTTCTTCATATCGATGAGGATGCATGCATGTAGGAAGATGAAAGAAAAAGCTGCAAGTAATTGAGCTTGCTTCCGACATCCACTGGGCTAGTAGAAAATTGGAGGGTAGGGGGTTGATAGGGTTAGAGCATTGCTCATTTTTAGAAATAGATTCAAAATTGAATTGGTATGGAAAGTTTGTTACAAAGATATTATATTTTTGGTTGTTTTATGTCAGACTTGGCTATAGCAAAGAAAATATCAAATTCATTTGAATGCATTCTTTGTGGTAAATGTCAGTTTCTTCATTAGGCTGGAAGAGAGAGAGAGAGAGAGAGAGAGAGAGAGAGAGATCAAATGATCTTTGGCCCTTTTGGAGAAGGTTTCATTTCAATATTTCATTCTCCTCCTTCTTCAGTCATACCTGTGATCCCTTCTCTCTTCGCAAAAC
Organism: Strongylocentrotus purpuratus; assembly: GCF_000002235.5. Classification (NCBI taxonomy): domain Eukaryota; kingdom Metazoa; phylum Echinodermata; class Echinoidea; order Camarodonta; family Strongylocentrotidae; genus Strongylocentrotus; species Strongylocentrotus purpuratus. The sequence continues at coordinate 35,096,838 of NW_022145598.1, forward strand.
AATCAATACCATAAATAAGAAGAAAGAGTAATGACATCAGAAAAGAAATTATCATTATCCACATTTGTCTCACTGTCCCATATATTGTTTTTCCTGTCTTGTTTAGTGCGTGATGGAGACACAATCAAACACTACCGTATCAGACAGCTGGATGAGGGTGGATACTTCATCGCAAGGAGATGTACGTTCGCTACCTTGGTGGAGCTGGTCCAGCATTATCAGAGGGACGCTGACGGTCTGTGTGTTAACCTCAGGAGACCGTGTGTGTTGGTTAGTAGTCTTTAATTCTTTGAATGTCTATAGGCCTATCTTCATCAGCTCGAGATTGCAAAATAACCCCCTATTTTAACTATCCCGATCGCAAGTTATCCAGCTAATTTGCGTTTTCCTCAGCCCGTAGTTGCAATTAGCGGGATATTTTTGGTCGAGATAATCATCCCAAGATATCTTGGGCTAGTTTGCAAAATATCCCACTACATGTATTTGTCTGGTGCGTCCTCAGCAGCACTTGCACTATGCGCGAACACTGAGCAAAATATCATGAGCTAATTTCTCGAGCTCGAGTTTCGAGGTCAAGTCTCGAGCTGATGAAGATGCGATTGTAACTTCGGATTATTTCTCAAATCAGAAATAGCGGGTCTCATTGTAGTCGGTGTATAACCGTGATCTAGCACTCCTTCCACTCCATTATTTACACTACAATTCACAAAAATATCAACCGATCTTGCCCATGTACTGTATCTTTTAAAACAAGGACACAGTGTAAAACTTTATTAAAAATGTTTCATACCAATTTTCTTTTCAGCTACTAAAACTCTTTTTGAGCTTAACTAATACAGGGCTTGACTGCCTCGACACAGACAACCGTATATGCTACATACATGTATGGGCCCCCAAAATTGTGGAAATTAAATAGAGGCCCTTTGCCTGCACAGATTTCTGTTTTATCAGCAACTATGTAGATCATGTATCAGCTGCAGATGAAATTTTATTTTAAAATACATGTCCAATGAATTAGGACATGAGACTTGTCCGCATTAACCCCAAATATTAATTCATTCCACTTTGCACTAAGCCCCCACGTCATTGATAATCCACACTGTATTACAGAGACATGCAACTCTAAATCCATTTCAACCCGCAGTTCTTTACTACCTGTACAATGCCAGGATCTACAAAGCCCTATATGGTTAGCATAAATCTACATTGCTTAAAAGTTCACCACAATGTAATCTGATCAAAACCACAGCTTATATGTATCATATGCACCATACTCGAGGCCTACATGTACATTTGCTAATAAACCAGTAAATTTATGAGCAAGTCCGTCTTTCATTACAACCTACATATTCATGAACTGTCAATATTCAGAACCAGTGTAGAGTTGACAAACAAGCAAACAATAACAAACATGGAAAATACAATTTGAAGCCCTTTAATAAGCCTGCTCCAAATCACAAGTGGATATTAATTTTAAAAGAAAATACTAATGAAATATAATTAGTTTAGTATTATTTGCTTCACTTCAAACACGAGGTAGGATACAAGAGAGCTCCATCCTATTCATTTTCATCGAGTAATCTCTTTTCTTTTTTCTTTTCACTGTGATGTCATTGGTCTGTGAAATACATGGTCTTTCAATGATACCTTTGATTTTACATGTCTTAAAAAGGAAATATGAGTATTAATTTATTCATTTTTGTCATTAGAAACAGTACAATCTATTCTAAGATATAGGCCTTTATAATAGGGTGTGAAATATAAATCATATTGAATAGGCTCCATGTACACCGACTTATCCAACTACCCTAGGACATGATGATAAATTTCAACAACAGATGTTATAAATGTTCAATGCAAGGGACTTTTTTAGCAGAATAAACGCATTTCCTACCCAAACTGTCCTCACTTAAGCAAACAGTTGTTTACAGATTTGGTATCATTTAAAAGGAACTTCTCCAATATACAACTGAGCATGCATGAAATAAACATAAGCTAGAGGTGTGATGTACTGTAAAGGACCGATAGAGGTGTTTGTTGTACATGTCAGACTTGTATATTATATGCAGTCTATAGTGAGGGCCCCATTGAAAATGAGATATAGTGTTACACTCGAAGTGAAATCTAATCTGGTTTGATGGTGTTCATTGGCTGTTGTGGCAACAGTAGAGCACCTATCTTTCCTAGAAACACGGTTTTCAAAGACGTTTAGTTTAGAACTTGGTTGCGTTCAAGCGATATTTCGTCGGTCGTAAAAATAAATGTGTTTTAAAACGCAAACATGAAACGCTGAAAAAGATGCGTTTTGTATCGTGATTCTGCAGAATCACAGTCGCTAAAAATTGCTCGAAGGAACGGAGGTCTCATTATCGTCATTATCGCGGTCTGTACGGGTTTTTAACAGCGTTTTGATTTGTGATTCATGTTTGTGATTCTAGCTTCAAAAAAATCGCTTGAACGCACCCTCTAGCTCTTCAGTGCTGTGAATTCTCTCAAGGAAGTTCTATGAAAGCTTAATTCACCTTGGTGAAAAAACATTTTGTTCATGGACAATAGAAAAAACGCCTGCATCAATTTTATTTCCTACATAAAATCAAGTGGGGAAAAATTAAAACTGTAGAGAATTTGATATTGCAGATTTTTTTTTCTTACATCGCCATTACTATTTAGGCATAATATTATCATGTTTGCCTTCTTTTTTTATGTTGCCTCTCAGGGGTGTAGGTTTAGTTTCATGGTACACATTGTTAACCGATAATTAACAGCCGATGGTGCGGAAGCCACAGATAGCATTGCATAATGTCATCTTTTCAGATTTAATGACTTTTCTTTTGTTCATTTGATGGATCGTAATTATTGATACATGTTACATGTATATAATAGAAATTTTAAGTCCTTGATATTTGATCAATTGGTTTTCCAATAGGTTGGCAAGTACATTGCGGAGTTCTGAACATAAATGGATATCAAATGTGTCTTTTTTCCTGCAATATGTACCGTACATTGCTCCTAGATATGATCACTCTGGTCAGTACAACCTACGTAGGTACGGGACAAAATCATCATCATCTAGTGCCGTCCCTTCGCAAGGGGTTGGTGGCTATCCACCTCCATCGCTTTCTGTCATGTACCCTTGTTCTAACCTCTCCGTAGTTAAGACCAGTCTATTTCTTGACATCATCAAACCAAGTGATTCGCTGTCTACCCCTTTCTCGTTTACCCTCTACCATTCCTTCCAACAAGATCTTGTGCAATCCTCCCCCTCACATCACATGACCAACATAATAGCATGGTCTTATTTGCTCATAAATATCTTTATTTATTTCTCTTGTGAAATTTCAGATTGAAAAGCCTCAGACACGAGGCCTTTCATACAACACCGTAGACCAATGGGAGATCCCTAGGAGCTCGTTACAGCTGAAGAGTCTTCGAGGGACAGGACAGTTTGGTGAAGTCTGGGAAGGTCTATGGAATAACACAACACCAGTTGCAATCAAGACGCTAAAGAATGGTAAGTGGTCATTGCATGTACACGCTGTAGAATCCATGATATCCGAGGACTCGACCCTAACAAGCAGTCAGGTTGCTCAGGCTCCCAAAATCTAAGTCCAGGGACCTGTTTCACAAAGCCTTTCTTCAATGACAAATGACAAAAGCCAGTAACAAATCTGTTGATAACCAATCAGAAGCAAGGATTTCAGTAGCTTATAACAAAAAATGTCATTTGTCACTGATGACAAGTTCTGTGAAACGCAACCCTGATCCCTCAAATTCCACATTTTAAATTGTACTGATCTCCTTAAAGATTTTGCTCTGTAAGTTAACGATTTCTTTCACAAAATTCGAAATATGAGCTTCGGATATTAATTTTATGAAGAGATACTGGAAGTTTAAACACACTCTCGGTATTAAACAGTAAAGCAGTGTAAGAGTAGCCTAGTCAAGCCACCGGTATGTGCTTGCGTGGAAAACATCACATTAGCACATAATATGGAAGATCCCTAGGAGCTTATTACAGTTAAAGAGACTCAGAGGGACAATTTAGTTTGATGAAGTCTGGAATGGTCTGTGGAACAATACAACACCAGTTACAATCAAAACATTAAAGAATGGAAAGTTTTAACTCTTCACTGGCTTTGCTCGACTAGTGGACACAAGCAATGGACTGCCATATGGTGGACTAAATTGTTACATGTACATGTACAGTTTATGTGTAGCATATACATAATCTGTACAAATATGATGGCACTCCATCTAGGGTTTCCATCCATATCACAGAAAGAGTTAAAGGTAAAGGCCAGTTATGGTCATGCGATCGCATTGTGAAAGAAACGTTGTGGAATCGATCAGAAAAGGTTGATCATCTAGCATCTAGCATCTGCAAGGTTCTGGAATCATCAAAATGATAAGAAATTTGGCCCATTCTTCGTAAAGTTACAAGCACTATACACAGAAAGATGTATATGGGACTACCCTATATCTCTCACAGACCATGAGAGAAACAAATTTACCAAATATATGAATTAGTAGGCGGTTTCCCGGCAAATTTTTTATCATCATGTATTAGTCAAAACATATTCTTTCACATGATTGGTAATATTAGAGCTTCCATTTCATATTTTAAGAGTGGCGCATTTCCAAAACTGGTCTTTACCTTTAAACAGAGAATGATATTCTATAGCTTCTAACAAGGAGTAAGGACACCCGGGTGCCAATAATCCAAAGTCCAGATCCCACAAATTTCACATGTTTAAAATTGATTTAGATCTTGAAAATTTAAGTCTGGTCCCCCCCCCCCCCCCCCTTTTTTTCAATGCTAATTCAACCAGCTGGGTAACTTAGGGATATTTTAGTGGCATATCATACAGAACTGAGGATTCATATTCATTTCTTGCAAGCCAGAAGGGTATTACCTCATTATATACCTACCCCCCTCCCCCTTTCTGGCATAGGAGATGATATACATGTGAAATAAACTTCATTTTATCATCTCTCTTTGCCCTCCCCAAGGCAGAAATGATGGTTATACCCAATTATTATCCATCTAGACAATACCCAAAGCCGCTACATTGGAAAGCTCAGCTCATTTTAGCGATGAATCCCTAGCATTCTATTGGTGACGGATTGATGCTCCAGAAATCCTATCCTCACCATCTCCCTCGGGGAGGTAAAATGATAACTCTGTTTTCCATTCCTCGAGCCTTTTATCATTAAGGAATTATGGCTAGAATTCATAATACTCCATCCTTTTCCTTCCCCGATATCCTATCTAAGTTTGTAATCTGGTATTTCCCTTGTATGATTGTTCATGCAGATTGTGTCGATAAAGGCGTGACACATACATGTACATATACATGTGCCTCTTTGAGGAAAATCATATCTGTTTTGATATTTTGATATTTGAAGCTACAAGAATTGCCCAATAATAGAGTAATGCAGTTACGAAAAGATTAAAATAATTATGTTATAATGATAATAATATTTTGATAATAACAATGATAAAAATGATAGTAATAGAAATAATAATAATAATGATAATATAGTAATGATAATATAACACACAAAAACATTGGAGTGATATTGAGGAAATAAATCTTAATGATTATATCACAAATTATGATTCTATTTTTATCTCAAAATCTCAGGAATGTATTCATGGAATGTGCATTCCATGTACCGAACCAGGAAGTTTTTCTGAAATACGAATCATAAAAGTTCATTGCTCAACAATTCACAAAAAGGTGTATTCATTCCAGGGAACCAAAGCCTGACCATATTTGGGCAAAAATTGTGGTGAAGATGTCATCATAGGACAATAAATAGGAATTAATTCAAGCATTTAATGTGTTAGAGCTCAAAACCATAAAGTTATGATTTATAGGAAACCATCACGCTGTCACAAAATTTGACCAAGACAGATTAGTTGGTACAGTGTTCTCTGTAACAATGCCTTACAACAATTTTGGATACTTATTGTAAGAATTCGCTTCTGTGAAAAATACCCAAGAAAAGAAAACAATTGCTGATTATACTTTATGATCAGTGCATGTAATGGGGTCAAATACTATTGATTTGGTTAATTTGGAGAAAGAAAGAAAATATGAAGAAAAAAAAAATTGGCCCTGACCGGATCAGGTCGAGGCAAGCTCTTTGTTCGTCTATTTTCAGCCTATCTGTATATACATTGTACATGTAGTAGTAAAGGATACAATTATTTAACCAAAATAAAAATTGAATAATCACTCCTGATTTTTGTTGTATTGTATAACTAATTAACATTAGGTAGGGTACATGTACGTGTACAGTAGTGAAGAAGGTAGGGTACGTACATTAAAGATAAAGGTGAGTTCTGGTCATCTGATTGCATTGTGGAAGAAAAGGTGTGGAATGGATCAGAAAGAGTTGATCATGTAGTATGTACATGTAAGTATTGGTGTGTACTGCAAAGTTCTGGAGTCATCAAAAATTGAAAATCATAAATTAATTTGGCCAATTCTTGGTAAAGTAACAAGTACTGTAGACAGAAAGATGTATGGGACTAGACAAATGGTGTTGGGGCTAGTAACCTTGATTTCCTAATCTTTCTATGCTCATTACTCAGCCAGTATAAATTTTCTACCAAAATTGTTTGGCAAATGACATTTATTTGTAATCTTGAATATTCAGTGAGTTTTGTTTGGTTCTGTGAGAATTCTTTTTTTTTTACCAGAACTCATCTTTATCTTTAGATTAGTTCACTTGATTTTATTAGAGGACGATCCATCATAGATGTTTGTGATGATTTTTTTGTGCCAAACATTGACACAATTTTAAAAAGCAGGCACTTGGCCAAGCTAGTCCCAAGAGCACTGAATTACTTCACATCCTTTTACGTAGGTGTTTTGTTACCCACCACACTTGCACAAACATTCTTATTTTTGATGTCCCCCGTCGTCGTCGTCGAGAGAGGAGGTTGCTGCTACATTGTAATGCTGTGTTATTAGATGCAAGTTAACGCCCTTCTGGCTCTCAGTGCATGATGTATTGCTTTGAAAAATAAGATTACATTTAAAAATGTCAGGCATCAGATTAGATGCTCTATTTTTATCTCGACAATACTTTAGGCACCAAGAGAAGACATACCTCTAACACGATCACAAAGATTTTCAAGAAAAACCTCCTCAAGGACGACATCAATACCCTTTTGTAATGCCTGAAATTGTGTTTTGATTGCATGTGTACTCTTCACTGTATACTAAAATGTCATCATTGTCAAGTTCACACATTTCAATGGGTGATGTACAGTTAAGGCTATTGAGATTGCCATAGGTTGATTTCCTGAAAGTTTTTGTGATCGTATTCTCTGTAATATGGGGGAATGCTCATGAACTTTAAAGAGAAGGTTGAGTTCTGGGAAGAGGTAAAAAATAATTTGTGAGTGTTAACATTGTTATTATGCAAGGGTGGAAGAACATCAGATTAAACATGTTCCCTGAAAAGCATGGCTCCACTTACTTTACCAAGACTGGGCCAAATTTATTATGATTTTGATGACTCCAGAACCTTGCAGTACACACCAATACTAACATGCTACATGATCAACTTTTTCTGATCCATTCCACACCTTTTCTTTCACAATGCAATCGCATGACCAGAACTCAACTTTATCTTTAAGGCTATCTAACCTACATGTATTTTCAAAAATACATTCTCAAATTAACCTATCCTGTCAGCCTCTATAATGGTGCCAATTTTCCTATGTGTGCATGTGCATGTAAACATGGCCAGGTTAACCAATTTGCTCTTTTGTGTTTGCGAAAGGTTAAAAACTAAGGGGAACATTGTTTGCAAGAAGAACCATCCATCAATGTCTCCTAAAGAATGTTGCAAAGAGATCTAGGAAGGTTGAATATTCCAGCTCAGTGCAGATAGTTTATCGTACCGGTATATTCAGCGGCAAAGTAAATTTGATATTGTCATAGTAGAAATGCACATGGACACATAAAAATATAATATAAACAAATTAACACGGACAGCTACAAATGAAGCTCATGCACACATACATGTAATAATACAACAACCAGTTTGCATAAATGCTGAAATAAGAAAAAATGAAGTGCCAATAGATTTGAAGAGTTTAGGAATCACACCAACATTGAAATGAATACTGCCATATCTTTGTTTGTTGTAGATATGATGATGATGAAGTGTAGATGTAGAGTGGTGCCACTCAGTTCAGAAATGAAATATGATTGAGAGTAATAATAAGACATAAGCGAGCGATCGAGAGCCCAGATTGTTGATTTGGTCACCCCTCCAGCCAAGCTAAGGTTTCTAGTCTTGTATTTCAGTAGTAAGTTGATCGTCTCGTAGTACCGAGTGAATATCAAATGAATATTGGATGATGATTGAGAATGATGATGATGATTCATCTTTTTTAAGGTATTGTTTGACTTTTGAAAACATGTGCTGACAAATCTTTCAAAACAAATTAGAAGACAAGGTTACAAATGTATGGGTGTTGACAATAATGGTTTGCAAATTTGTTGAATTTTCTTTAGTCACTATGGTACAGCGTATCTGATTTTGATCACAATGTGCCCGTGGCTAAATTCAGTCATGAAATTGATTAAAAAACCCTTGTTAATCAACATCTGTCTCACCTGTCTAGATTAAAGAAAAAATTATTTGCTACATATTTATACAGACATGCATTATGTTCACGGAGCTTACATTTAAATGTTTCTCAATGGGTTTTCAGTATTAAAGTATAACATGCTTTTTTTACCCTCTGACACCAGAAATTGCAGAGGGATTTTCCCCCAAAATGTCCATGCCTAAAAAACCACTGCATTATACATTCTAACATACGATGAAATCGCACCAATAATAATCCAAGCTTCCACATTGAACCTGTTTTGTCAAGCCAACTCAACAGTAGATCCATTCCAATACCCTTTTCTATAGCTGGTACACTGAGGAATGTTTTTTAAAGTTTAATAATATCAGATCGAGTCTGATCATGCTCTCTGTGAAAAATCCAACTACTGAAGTTTACCCAACAAATGCTCCAGACTTTTTAAAAGATTTAGGTTCTAATCTAAAGATAGGGTTGCAATTCGGTTTAAGATCAGGTTTATATAGGGTTAGGATTCGGTTTAGGGTTATAGCGTTATGTTTGGTGCGGCATTGAAGTTAGGAATTCAGTTAGTAAGTGTGGGATATTGACCCAGAGAAATTGTTTCCGAAGCCTCTCTTGTAGAACCTAACTGTCTCATCATTGACACCCAGTGTGACAAACGAGGAGTGTCTGGACTGTGAAACTAGGCATTATCGTCATGATTGAATCCGGTGATAACTGCTGGCTCCATGTGATGTATGTGAGCACCATCGTAATGTGAACGCATGGCACCGATCAGTCCACGACACCAGACTCTGTGGCTCTTCATTGTATTGGGCAAAGAATCAGAATAATCCCTACTTGATGCAAATTTATGATCAAAATAAATTATTCCTGAAGAGAATTGTTGTCTAATACAGCAGCCTGCAAGACATTCATTCTTGGAAACAAACAATGTAATTTTAGTAGCTCTATTAATACATGTGAAAAAACTATTATGTAGACATTATCGTCATGATTGAATCGGGTGATATCTGCTGGCTCCATGTGATGTATGTGAGCACCATCGTAATGTGAAGGCATGGCACCGGTCAGTGCACGACACCAGACTCTGTGGCTCTTCATTGTAGTGGGCCAAGAAATGCTTCCTACATGTATTTGATGCAAATTTATGATCAAAATAAATTATTCTTGAATTGAATTGTTGTCTGATAAATAACTGCAAGACATCCATTCCTGGAAACAAACAATGTAATTTTAGTGGATATATTAAAGAATTAGGACAGTGTATTATTTAAACAAATGCTTTACTCTGGAGCTCATGCAGTAGTAGTCGTAGTACTTTGATATTATAGAAGTGAGATTAATTAGCTCTCAGTCATTTTAATCAAGTTTCATTTGTACCATGTGCTTTATGGTTTTTCATTCTTTTACTTGTAGTTTTCAGAACTTTTTTGTTGTTATTTAGTTTGGTTTAATTTAAAACTTTTACATGTCATTAGACATTACGTGCAGCTGCCCGGAGTTAAGTACGCCCAGCTTTTTGTGTAGCAATTTTCCTTTTTCAATTACTGATCCAATCACCTTTGCATTCCACCAAGCACCCAGTTACATGTACATATATATATATATATATATATATATCTATATATATCTATACCAGGAGGATAGGGAAAAGCATTGTAGATGATATCTGCAACACAGGTGTTGTGTTAATTGAAATAATTGGGATATTTTTTTTAGGTTCAACTAGATAAAGTCAATAAAGATAAAAGGTACACAGAAGATTATTTAGAAGTATCATAAGAATTCTTCTGATTTGCACATCAAAATATCTCTCTCTCTCTCTCTCTCTCTCATTACTAAAATCACATCAAACCAATCTGATCTGATTATGGTATGATTTGGAAGACTACCGACTTGCATTTGTGCCTGAGTTTCGCAATGAGTTGTGGCACCAGGGATCTAGCTGAACATCATTACCAAATGAATGCATTATCCTAAATCCTAGCCATATTAGTGTCTCCAGCTCACCCACAGGCAAAGGGGGGAGTGAAGGGAAGAATATTAATGGCATTTGATGCAGATGAGAAATATTAAAGGGAAATATCAAAGCGCTTGATAGGGAAAAAAATCCATATTTAGAGAGATATTGTGTAGAATGTAATATACAGGTTGTATTTTGATCATGCTAGAAATTTTTAAATTTTTAATATGTATATATTTCTTGAATGAGGGTTTGGGAGATTGAGAAAGGTTTTCACATTTTCACTTTTCAATAAACAGTAGGTCCTTTTATACCAACTCAATCAGGATGCACATATTTACCATCAATGCTCTTTCTTACATCTTGGGGTTAATTGTTGTGGTAAAAATGTATTGCTTGAGAACATACAACTCCTGCTTTGTTCTCGGTTAGGAAGTTGGCTATCACTGTCTGATTGGAGCTGAACAATCATGAACATGTACCGGAAGTCCTGTATTTGAACACATACTTACATTTATAAAACAGATTTTCTCATTGTTGTTTACATTATAGCGGTAGACCTACAGTATATGCGTCATGCACTCATGCACCCCCCCCCCCCCTCCTCCCCCCTCCCCCTCCCCCCGTACTCGATTTCACCTACATTGTACATCATAATGACTTTGGAATTTAGATCAAGCCTAGATTGTATTAGTCCTACATGTACAAGTAATATTAAACATCTCCAGGCATTTGCAATTGCAGTCCAAAATAATTAATGTATGGGGTCCGTTTCACAAAGCCTTTTATCAATGACAAATGTAAAAAAAAACAGTGACAAATCTGCTCATAACCAATCAGAAGCAAGAATATCAGAAGCTTGTAACAAAAACTGTCATTTGTCACTGATGATAATTTTAGCAAATATCTCTGGGACAATATTTTTTTTTCACTTTAAAAACATTGTTTGGTTGCATGGTTTGTACAGTAGTATCTAAATACTCTTTGAGGCAAATCCAGTCTAAGATTTAAAGCCCATCTGCACTACCCGGTAGTTTGGCCAGGGGGAATTATATCTCCCTGCAAGGTCACTGACAGGTGGTTATCTCATCAAATCAGCTCTCAATTAACATAAGAAAAAGGGGATCATGGGAAACCAACAGGCACCGATTAGGCATTGTTAGCTATATAGAGGGTGCAAGTAGCTATAAGTAGTGCAGTGGGGCTTTAAATACTCTTTGAGCCAAATCCAGTCTAGGATTTAAGCTTCGTATTCAAACCTGTATCTTTCATTTAAAAATGTAGGGTGGTATTCCGGTAGCGCGTACTAAGTTAGCGCGTACTTAGTTAGTTCACACTTCTATGGAGTGCCTGTTGCAAACTAATTTACCCTGTACAGATTATTTTAATCCTTCAATGAAAAGTGTTCAAAAAATTAATTTTGCAATGAAATGGGAAGAAAAAGATAATATGAGTATGAACTGAATTTCAACAAAGTTTTTGGTAGATTATCTTTGTCATGAATATTGAAGGAGGAAGATGAAACCTAGCATTCCATAGAAGTGTGAACTAAAATTCTTGTTTAGTCTGGACTTAGTCCCGGCTTAACTTATGAGAATACCACCCGTAGTCTTTGTAAATTGAACTCATGCAAGCAGAAAATGTCTCTTTGATTAGAGTTGGAAATGTGTCAAATCAAAGCCTATCTGCTGAAAGATTGTCACAGTGTGTAAGACCACATGCACACGCAGTCCATGATGAAGGTACAACAGATTCAACCTTGTCTTGAGAAGAAGTCCCATTTACGTCTAATGTAATCATTGGCTTCCTGCTAGAAGGGCGTTATTACCATTGATAATACATAGCTCTGACAGGTATGCCCTTTTTCCTGGCAGTGACGGTCTATTCTATGGGGTTACCTTGTGTGTGTGTGTGTGTGTGTGTGTGTGTGTGTGTGTGTGTGCTGATACATTGTCCCATGGGAAACTCATTACATACATGGATTAACCTGTGACCAACCGTCTCGGTTCACACATGAACTGTAATTATCTGTAATGAAAAGGAAATACATAATAGGCCAAGAGAAGGGTAGTGCTGGAAACAGAGACAGAGGGAAAGAGAGACAGGCAGAAAGAGTGACAGAGAGAGTGAGACAGAAAGACAAAGAGACAGAGAGTGTGTGTGAGAGAGAGAGGGGGGAGAGAGAGAGAGATAAACAGAGACAGAGAGAGACAGAGAGAGACAGAGAGAGACAGAAAGACAGATAGACAGAGGCAGGTTTGTTCTTTGATTTTCTTTGTATCTAGAGACACAATACCCTCGCTGTATCCAACCCCATGTAATAACTGTTGAGGTTTCAAATAAAGTTGGTTGGATGACTCAACAAAAAATCTTGAATCTACTCCTAAAGACATGTATGCTTGAACGCTCACTTTGTGTGTGTGTTCATGGGCTATTGTAGGTGACCTGAGGTGACCTGTGTGCATTACCTCAAAGGGAAATCCCCTGTTTAGAATGGGTGTGGCAACTGCTAACAACTATGCTTAGCACCAGAAATTATGGCTGATAACTTAATTGGTTTACATTGTTTAGGTGGTGGAAAGAAGGAGAGAGAGAGAGAGAGGGGGGGGGGGGGAGATAAAAAGATAGAGAGAGAGAGGGTGCTTGAGAGACAGGCAAATGGGGAGGGCAGCATGTGCACAAAGCAAATCGATACTTCCACTTTGAAACAAGATATGTTTTTTGTTATATACGTGATAATTTCTGTCCAGACCATTATACATTGAAGTCGAATGATGCTATTCTGTTTGTAGTATCATAACAATAACCAGTAATGAAAGTAAGAGGAAGTAGAAAGAATGGAAATTTAGCAGTTTGACAGATATGGAAAAAGAAGATGATACAGTACATGTACAATACATGTATATTCTTTCTCTCTTGATCAACATTTTATGTGATGTTAAATAAGCAGAATCAGTTCACCCTTTCGATTTAAAAAAAAGACATTTGTTTGATGTAACCATTCACATTTTCTTCCTTTTTTCTGAATTATTTTGCAGATACGATGAACACAGACGATTTCTTGAAAGAAGCCCAGATCATGAAGAAATTAAGACATCCTAAGTTGATTCAGCTGTATGCTGTGTGTACCAGAGATCAACCCATTTATATAGTCACTGAACTCATGATCAATGGATCTCTATTAGAATTTCTTCAGAGTCGTAAGTATTCTTTCGATATTTTTCTCCCCTTCTATTTTTCCCCTCAACCTGTTTTTCTTTTCATCTAGCTCTGTTCCCTTTCCATTATTTTCCTGTTATTCCATTTTATTCCTTTTCTCCCCCATAATTTTCTCCTTTTTGGTTCTGATCGCACTCTCTTATTTTCCTGTTCATCTTTCATTTTCTGTTACCATTCCTCTATTTTTCAATCTTGACATATTTTTCAAATTTGATGATTTTACGTATCACAAATGTTATGTACTCGATCTGTCATATCCCTGCATTTGGTTGCATTCTCTCTCTTTCTGTCTCATCTCATCTCATGTCTGTGTCCATTTCACCGTGTTTGTCTGTCTATTTCTCTCACTCTTCCTCTCTCTCCCTCTCTCTCTCCTCCCCCTACCTCTCTCCATCTCCCTTCTCTCTCTCCCTCTCTCCTTCTCTCTCTCCGTCCCTCCCTCCGTCCCTCCCTCCATCTCTAACTACCTCTATCCCTTGGTAAATAATTTCTCCTCGCATGTTTACTGTCATTCTGTCTCTGTCTGTTTCTGTCTGTCTCCGTCTGTCTCTTTCTCTCTCTCTCTCTCTCTTCCTCTTCCTCTTCCTCCCTCCTCTCTCTTCTCCCTCCCTTCCAGTCAGACCGCAGCCGGTGCGAAAACCCTCTATTTTATTCAGCACGTATGCAAGAATTTACGTGTCTTGCATGCGTAATGAGTAGTGCAGACGATCTTCCCGATCGGCAGTTTTTGCCTTTATAATTGTTCATTTCTCATGAAATGGGTCTTATTTTAAAGATAAGAAGTTGCACTCTCTATATACTTATATGACAATCATGTTAAATATATTTTGGAAACAGATATTTCGCCTAAAAAATGGGGTTTTTCGACGATAAATCTATCTAAAGAGTAGGGCTGATTTTCACATAGAAATCATTTATGCGTCAAGAAGATATTATAATCAGCATTAAGCATAAATATTTTTCTTTACAATGATATTAAAATTATTATATTTTATGCTGTACCAAAGTCAGGAACCAAGAAAAATCACGCGAATGTTTATGAATAATTAATAGAAGTAGTCAATTTTGCCGATGTGATAATAGAGAGTTCTGATTGGTCAAATACGTCAACTACGTCACATATGTCCCGCTTTGGTTTATTAACATTCTGAATACCAATATTTAGTTTGCGTGCCTTGTGGCGTGCGCCGGTAATACACGTGCGCGCAAGCAGTCATGTCAACAATCTAAGGACCCTGGATCAAATACGTCACGTGCCTTCCAGAATAATTATTTTCTACAATATTTCTTTTTTAATCATTTTTCTTATTTCTTTCGGCCAGTCGGTGGTGCGGCGGAGCTCCCTGGAGTTTAATAATCAGTTATGCATTGCCATTGCTCAGACGGCGAGCGTGCACGAGCATGAAATCACACAATTTCGCGCCATCATAGAAAGAACAAATTGGTAATTTCCGGGTTTTTAGGGTCTTAATTACTATGATTATAAAGAGAACAAGATTTTGCGTCAATTAGGTTTTGACATTATTTTGATCAGTGACTTTTCATCTTTCCAACGAATCTCAAAGTAAACAAATTAATTATGTACCAAAGTCAGGAACCAAAAGCGAAATTTTGGGTACAAAATAGCTGTTGAAATGTTACAAAAATAACGACAATAAAAGTGGTGAAAAAGGAATGTTTCAAAATTGTGAAATATGGCAAGTTTCATATCAAACTGAAGCTGAGAATCTCGAGAGTAATTACCGTTGCGTGCTGCCATGTTGACAGAAGTTATCGACCACAAAAGCAGCTGCATGTACACCCTTACAAATCTCACGGAAAATCTCGTGAATTTCAGCGCACGTGAATGTACGAGATAACCAAAGAGACGCTGAATAAAAATCAGACTATAGCCTCATTATCGCGCACGCTGCGGTCTGACTGCTTCTCCCTCTCTCCCTCCCTCCCCACCCCCTCCCTCTCGACCTCTCCCTCCATCTCTAACTACCTCTATCTCTTGGTAAATAATTTCTCCTCGCTGTTTACTGTAATTCTGTCCCTGAGGTTGGTATGTCAGGGCATATGTAATGTATGCATACCATCCAGAGGTATTAAGCCACTGATCGCCCATTCAGACTACAGGAGATTTCTACACAACCTGCATAAAAAAACGTCATAGGAAGCTGAAAGAGAGTTCACACATGAAATAGGTTATCGTATATATAGAAGCAATATCAGAAAATAGTTCTTAAGAGGTCATTTCACTGATAGTTCAGGAGGATATAGAACATTTGTGTGAATCTTGTATAGAGAAACGTTGTTTAAAGAATTTTTGTATGGCGAAAGGAGCTCACAGACTAGAAAACATATAAAGGAAACTAATATTGAACCGGGCAGTTGCCATGACAGTCGGCCAACCATTGATAGAGATAGAGGATAGGTGTTCATATACATGTACTAGCTATACCTTGAATTTAGCTTGTCTGAATGCACTCAGGGCGACCGTTTGATGATGCAGGTATAGGATGATGAAGCAGGAGGAGGAGGATAGGTGTTCATATACATGTACTAGCTATACCATGAATTTAGCTCGTCTGAATGAACTCAGGGCGACCGTTTGAGGATGCAGGTATAGGATGATGAAGCAGGAGGAGGAGGATAGGTGTTCATATACATGTACTAGCTATACCATGAATTTAGCTCGTCTGAATGAACTCAGGGCGACCGTTTGAGGATGCAGGTATAGGATGATGAAGCAGGAGGAGGAGGATAGGTGTTCATATACATGTACTAGCTATACCATGAATTTAGCTCGTCTGAATGAACTCAGGGCGACCGTTTGAGGATGCAGGTATAGGATGATGAAGCAGGAGGAGGAGGATAGGTGTTCATATACATGTACTAGCTATACCATGAATTTAGCTCGTCTGAATGAACTCAGGGCGACCGTTTGAGGATGCAGGTATAGGATGATGAAGCAGGAGAAGGAGGATAGGTGTTCATATACATGTACTAGCTATACCATGAATTTAGCTCGTCTGAATGAACTCAGGGCGACCGTTTGAGGATGCAGGTATAGGATGATGAAGCAGGAGGAGGAGGATAGGTGTTCATATACATGTACTAGCTATACCCTGAATTTAGCATGTCTGAATGAACCCAGGGCGACCGTTTGATGATGCAGGTATAGGATGATGAAGCTAGAGGAGGAGGATAGGTGAAGTGAAATGGAGTGGAATGGAATCCTCTGTGATTAGCAGGAGAAGGTGATCCTAGAAACCAGGGCAACGCATCAATGATTAATGAGCTGGTCATCGGATGAATGTGGGCTGTCCTCATCAGCTCGAATTTGCCAAATATCTCACTATTTCAACTATCTCTATACCGGAGTGTTGGCTCAGTCAGTAGATCGTCCGCCTCACAACCAGGAGGTCGTGGGTTCGAACCCCGGCCCCGTCATACTAAAAGACGTTAAAAGATGGGAGTTGTTGCTACCTTGTTTGGCGTTAAACAATAAGGGATCGATAAGGGTCGATCTGGCGCTGCTCAGTGGCTGCCGGCTCACGATCAATTGGGCAAAAAGAATTTCCGTTTCGGTTTAATCAAATTTGGAGTGGACTATTAGGCTATTATTATTATTAAATTATCCAGTTAGTTTGCATCTTCATCAGCCTGAAGTTGCAATTAGCGGGATATTAGGTCGGGATAATCATCCCAAGATTTCTTGGGATAGTTTGCAAAATATCCTGCTATTTGTCCGGTGCGGCTTCACCAGCCCGAAGACTCTCACTATGCGCGAACGCTGAGCAAAATATCTTGAGCACATTTCTCAAGGTCCAGTTTCAAGTTTCGAGGTCGAATCTCGGGCTGATGAATACGTGATTTGTAACTTCAGGATTATTTCCCAAATCAGAAATAGTGGGCTATTTATAGGCAATCTCAAGCTGATGAAAACACGCCTAATGTGGGAAGTAAAAAGAGAGTGGAGGACGGAGCGAGGGGAATGGATTTAGGAAGGATCCAGAGATTTGAGGATGAAAGAAGGAGAGAAGAATCCGGAGAAGGAGAGAATGTAATCCAACAAATGCAAATGAAGGCAAAGAAAAAATGGATTGGTGTAGCAAGGACAAGCATGTACATGTAGGTTGTCATTGAATGGATGCGGTAAAGAGCTGGGGATGGAGTGAGGGGCGGACAGAGGGATGATGAAAGAAGGAGGATAGCAGAATAATTTGTGTGCCTCTAGTGCCTTTAGTTCTCCTTTAATGGTTAAGTCGTTGGACTTTGGATCACAGGGTCTGCTGCTCGAGTCCCGCCACGGCACTAATGTCCTTTTGCAAGATACAAATCTACATTTGCCACTCCCCACCTAGGTGTTAAATGGCTACCTGTAGGAAGGAATTCCTTGAATGCTGTGAGCGCCGAAATCGGCTGCCTAGCAGAGCCAGGATAATAGTTGGAGCACCTTGAGCACTATGCATGGTGGATATGTGCGCTATATATCCAATATTATTATTATTAGTAGTACCAATTCAAACAAATGCAAATGAAGGAAAGAAAATTGATTACCGGTACTGTAGTGAGGATGGAGCTTGCATCTGGTCATTGAATGGAAGTGGAAGAAAGAGCCGGGGAGTGAGCGAGGTTCATGAATGATCCAGAAATTTGATGATGAAAGAAGGAGGAGAGAAGAATCGTCATCCTGTTTCATAATATTAGTTTGCCTTTAACTAATCATACAAAGCCAAGTGAAGGCGAAGAAAAATGGATTACTGCAGCGAGGAGTTGGTTTCTAACATGTATGAATAATGAGCTAGTCATCTCCGAGATGCAGGGAGCCAGGATGTACATTGTAATGTTGGAGGAATTAAAAAAAAGAAAGAGTCTCTAGATTAAAAAAAAAGGTATGAGATACTCCTACAAAATATATAGAGGAGAAGCATGAGTAGGTGTTACATTAAAGTAGGAAGATCAGCGATGCAATGAGTAAGAGATATACAGAGATGGTGTGATGCTACTGTATTAGGGGAAAAAAGTGATAAATTTGTCTGCTCTTGCAGATTACTTATCCTTAAAAGTTCATGTTATATAATTTGATTGTTTAGAATGTATAATTCTAATTAATTATCCTTGAAATCTGACACGTTCAATATACTAATATAAAAAATGATAGTTAATGTCATCCTTGTCTTACATCTAGAAAATAGTGGTTGATAATATATGGGCTCTACATATTTGTAATAGTCTTTCTCTCTCTCTTATGACTGTCAGTGTTATTGAGATACATCCTGCTGTGACCAAACTGACAGCTGATATATGAATAATCATTCAATTCTTGGTATAAGGATGCCCAAGTAATCAAAGCATCATTGAATCTACATTTATTCCTTGTAGTTACCTACATGTTTGAATACTCACTACAGTAAAGCAGTAGCAAGAAAACCCTCTGTCAGTGATCTTCCATAAAACCACAAATATCTTCCTTAAATCTGATCAGTCTGCTGGATTATTCCATTTAAAACAGTGTTCCCATGGACAATTATCATCGTCCGGATGCTGTTATTGTGCTATAAAATGTATTCCAACGTTTGGCGAATTGTTGTTTAAGAATATGGCGTGCAGTTACTGACTTGCTGTAGTTGTCAACAAATTTCATGAGTTATGACAGCTATTCCACTCTGATTTGTCTTTCTTCAGTACCTTGCTGCACAGGTGTATGGCTGTAAAACAGTATGATACAATTTAATCTTGAAAGTACATTCAAGTCTCACATGTAGTATATTCAGAGTGTCACAGTTTGAAATGCTTGTGCAGTGGGAAGCTACCCCTTCTTTCACTTGCAATAAGGCTGAATGAATTACCAATATCCTGTCTGAAGCGCAAGTAACGTGTTGACATATCCCGACTGGGGTTATCCTCTAGCTGAAGAAAGAAGAGTCAAAGGAAACGTTCCCCCCAAGTAGATGCAAGGCATCGATAATAAAAGCAGAAAGATTTTAGTCCTGTTTAACTCCTACAGTACTGTTGGTGGTTTAACTGCCCAACATTGATACTGAAACAAATACTGCTTTACTAAGAAATATCTTGCCTTTTGCAGTTAAATAGAACCGGCTCATTGATTATGAAATTTGTAAAATATCGCATTGTGAACAAGGCCCGAGGTCTACAGTTATGATGAAGCCTCACACTAGTTTATAGGGATGTTTCAGTTTTGTACGACGTCAACATTGCCTGTCTGTAGCAATAGTGCTTCTTGCAACTATCAAGGAAACCCAACAGTAATTGATAACAAATATCTTATATTATATACCTCACTTAAGAAATCCAGCCATCTGATTGGTCGAATTGCATTCATAAACTTCAACTGTTCCTGTAAAATTCTCGGTAACCATGCATAAAACATTTCAATATTTTTAATAACCATGGTTATTAAAAACAGTTGGTCAGCCTCCATGGTTACCCCATAGGTTTACATGTTAAAAAATGGTTTGAGCGATGGAGGATGCCGTATGTGTGCGAAGGATTGGTCGGTAATTTCAATACAATTGAATCTCGATCGATCTTACCGACAATTTTATCTTGCATTGTTGACATGAAGACGAAAATAAACTTCCAAAAACAAAAAAACAACATCTGCCGATAGATCTTGATCTAAGTTCGTGCCAATATGCATTGCAAAAGTAAAAGAAGAGTCCGTATATGGAGCTTTTGCGAAGCATTCATCACACGCGAAGCCGGTTTCAATCCATTTTAATGTATACATCGGAGAAAACTGCCAAGCATGTTAACGGCGGGCCATAGCCGAGTGGTCTAAGCGTTGGTTTATGGTACACCTCTTGTTGTACGCAAGGGTTCGAATCCCGTCTTCGACAAAATGATAAATATTTTTAATTTTTCATTTTTTAGTCTATTTTTGTTCGGCATATAAAAGTATTAATGACTGCTTTAATATTCGAGAAATAGTTGTTTTCATACGCTCTCGGGAAGGTTACAATTGGGCTATTCCCCTCGGCAAGCCTCGGGGAATAGCACAATTCTAACCTTCCCTTGAGCGTAATAAAACAACTATTTCTCTCAAAGCAGTCATTAATACTATACTAAGATGTGGTTTAAAGTAGGTAGGGTTGAATTGACCCAGGACTTCTTCTTTTTTGTTGGTCATGAGAATGTGGTTTGTTCTTGAGTTGCAGAATAGTTTGATGTGACATCAGTGATCTCCGTGGATGTACAAATGTTACCCTGTCTCTAGTTCTTTCAGATCTCAGCTTCACTACATGTTCACTACATCATCACCAGATGATGCAGAACGATTATTTTCAAGTAGTTTACAAGTAGTCAGTAGAGCGTCCGCCTCACAACCTGGAGGTCGTGGGTTCGAACCCTGGCAGCGTCATACCAAAAGAAGTTAAAAGACGGGAGTTGCTGCTACCTTGTTTGACGTTCAACAATAAGGGGATAGAGCAACGTCGATCTGGCGCTGCTCAGTGGCTGCCGGACTCACGATCAATTGGGCAAAAAGAATTTCCATTTTCGGTTTAATACAATTTGGAGTGGACTTAAAGATTATTATTATTATTATTATTATTATTACTTCTTTTCTCTTCTCTCACAGCCAAAGGCCACTCTTTACAGCTGAGGATACTGATCGACATGTCAGCACAGGTAGCAGCTGGTATGGCTTATTTGGAGTCACAGAACTACATCCACAGAGACTTGGCAGCCAGGAATGTACTGGTTGGAGAGAACAACATCTGCAAGGTGGCTGACTTTGGCTTGGCCAGGGTGATCAAGGTAAGTACTGTCACGTCAAAGACACAAATCTGTCTTTATATTGTTAATGGCAGCAATGTAATAGGATGTTACTGGTTGGAGAGAACAACATCTGCAAAGTGGCTGACTTTGGCTTGGCCAGGGTGATCAAGGTAGGTACTGTCCATTAAAGACAACAAAGACACATGCAGTATGTACCCATCTGGCACACTGATGAAAAGTTGTTGATGACAGCAATGTAGTAGGAATGTACTGGTTGGAGATAACAACATCTGCAAGGTGGCTGACTTTGGCTTGGTCAGGGTGATCAAGGTAAGTACTATCACTTCAAAGACACAAATCTGTCTTTATATTGTTAATGACAGCAATGTACTAGGATATTACTGGTTGGAGATAACAACATCTGCAAGGTGGCTGACTTTGGCTTGGCCAGGGTGATCAAGGTAAGTACTGTCACGTCAAAGACACAAATCTGTCTTTATATTGTTAATGGCAGCAATGTAATAGGATGTTACTGGTTGGAGAGAACAACATCTGCAAAGTGGCTGACTTTGGCTTGGCCAGGGTGATCAAGGTAGGTACTGTCCATTAAAGACAACAAAGACACATGCAGTATGTACCCATCTGGCACACTGATGAAAAGTTGTTGATGACAGCAATGTAGTAGGAATGTACTGGTTGGAGATAACAACATCTGCAAGGTGGCTGACTTTGGCTTGGCCAGGGTGATCAAGGTAAGTACTATCACTTCAAAGACACAAATCTGTCTTTGTATTGTTAATGACAGCAATGTACTAGGATATTACTGGTTGGAGATAACAACATCTGCAAGGTGGCTGACTTTGGCTTGGCCAGGGTGATCAAGGTAAGTACTGTCACGTCAAAGACACAAATGCTGTCTGTATATCATTAATGAGAAGCTGTTCATGACAGCAATGTACTAGGATTTTACTGGTTGGAGAGAACAGCATCTGCAAGGTGGCAGACTTTGGCTTGGCAAGGGTGATCAAGGTAAGTACTGTCCATCAAAGACATCAAAAATATCCACTAATGTGGTACAATACAAAAAACAAAAAAAAATAATGACAGCAGAGTGCAAGGAATGAACTCATTAGAGAGAAACACATGTGCAAGGTGAGTGGCTTTAGCTCAGCCAGGGTGATTAAGGTATGTACTGTCAATTCAAAGACTCCAATGCTGTCTCTACCTATCATTCATGAAAAATTGTTCATGACAGCAATGTAGTAGGAATGTACTGGTTGGAGAGAACAACATCTGCAAGGTGACTAACTTTGGCTTGGTCAGGTGTGATTAAGATAGATTCTGTCACATCAAACATGTCTACTTATGTGGTACAATACCCCCAAAATAATGACGGCAATGTGCAAGGAACATGCGGGTTAGAAAGAAAAACATCTGCAGGTTTGACTGACTCTGACTTGGCCAGGGTGATTATCACAGATGTCAGAGGTCTGTGGGGCCCTGCCCATCTGATTGATGAATGAAAAGATTTAGATGACAGCTCCAGTGATCCAACATAGTTGTTTGAAGCAAGAAGGATATTAAAGGCATCGTTTAACAGATGCACGGCCCTACATGTTACCAGTGTCTGTGATATGGTGTAATATTGAAGCCCTAAAGAAAAAATCGCTTCAAAGTGATCAAGAAGTGCCTCAAAAAGTAAAAACCTTTGAGTGACCGGTTTTACCATACTCGTTTCCCCCAATAGACTGTAATGTTATGAAAACCGTTTGACAAACGCAAAATTTGATTTTGATTTTCAATCATAAATATGTTGATAATCAGACAGGCGATCGGCTTGTAAAAGTGGGGTTCCTGACTGACCTAAAGGTTTATAATTATCATTGCAGCATGAGCTAAATCAAGGATTTTTTAAAGGATCTAAGACAAAATTACTGAATCCCTTTAAGTATATGTAAAAGAAAAAGAAATGTGACTTACTGCCCTTCTGGCTCTCAGCAGAAGATTAAACCTTGGCAAAATTTGCTTATAAGATGTTCTCCATTTTATTGGAAATAGGGTCATTAAGGGCTTGGATGTGATTCGGTTTTAAGTTAGGGGTAGGATTAAGCCTACTATACACCATACAACTCTACTTCGATCCATTTTTTGAAGAATTGCCATTTCATTAGATATGGGATATTAAACAAACATCGTTTTCTTGATTTAGGTTCTGAATAGTGATATGAATACTAACAACCAGAATGTTAGTGCATTTAATAATAATAATAATATTGGATTCTTATATAGCGCACGTATCGACCTTGCAAGGTCCTCAAGGCGCTCCAACATTACCCGGCTATGCTAGGATGCCGATTTTAACACCTGGATGGAGAGTGGCAAATGTAGATCAATGTCTTGCCAAAGGACATTAGTGCCGCGGCGGGACTTGAGCCGCAGACCTTGTGATCGACAGTCCGGCGATGTAACCACTCATCCACGACACCTCTAGTACCTATAGTCGGAATAAAACTTGAATTGGCTTCAAATTGTAGATCATAACTCTACTGGTTGGACGTCACTACAATTCTGAGCTGATTTAGGTTTTCCTCCAACAAGAAAGCTTGCAATGCTTTCAGTATTTAATTTTATTTTTCATGCGACTATAGAGCCCCAATCATTATGATTTGACATGTTAGAAATCTGAATATTCATATCTGATTCTATTGCAAATTCTTCCAAAATTGGATCTTAGTCACACCGTACATTTTGCAGAGGGCTTTAGGGTTAGTGCCTGGGCATGAGCCATGAACCATGGTTAGGGGTAGTGTTTGGGAGTGGGGGAGGAAGTATACTTACCTGGGAAGTAGCTGCCCTCTATAAACGGTGGTTGCTGTACGGAAACATGTAGTTTTCTAAATAGGGAGGGGGGCGAGTCTTAGTCATAGGATAGTGTAAGACAGTGACAGCTAAACTGGGACGGAAACTGGAATGTTCAAGGTTGTTGCTCCCAAGCCAAAGGCTATTTCGGGAAATTTGTATCGCAATATTTCTGGATCAGTAGCAAGACCACAAGGTGTAACTTCTGTCATGTGGGAGCCCCAAATTGAACAGATTTTACTAAAAATACAATCGTGCCTCTAGATTGTTAAACAGTAATTATGTGCTTTATCTTTCCAATCAAAACAGACCCTTTCCCCTCTTGGCGCATAAATTGTTTATGATGAATTTTGGTCAAGATTGATTGACTGACATATCACTGTCCAAACACTTTGGCCTCAGGAATGCAGGGATTAACACTGTGCCTCTCAACTTGGCTGAACTCATTTTACAGTCGGCCTGTCTTTATCAGACCGAAAGGGGGCAAAATAGCCCGTTATTTCTGATCCGGGAAATTAGCCAGATCACAAAATAGCAGGCTATTTGGCAGGTACCGTATTTGCGGGCTATTTTCTCAGGAAATCTTCCCAAGATATCTTGGGCTAGTTTGCCGAATAGCCCGCTATTTGTGGTCCGCTTCACTAGCCCAAAGAGTCCGGTAGATCTCTCGATCCTGGCATGTGTGACAATATCCTATTGTTTCAAGTGTCAATTGTTGAACTTTTTGTCGGCAGCCCACGAGAATGCTGTTAATGCCGTTGACAATACAAAGCTGCTTGTGCTACGGCTTTCTTGTGGGCAGCCGAACATTTGATTTTCAAGTTGATTTGGCACCTAACAAATATTGTTTACTATTAATCTCATAATTTTGTACTTGAAAGTTCATGTACAATAATTGTTGGTAAATCTGGCATGGGAAGGGTTAAAAAAAACAAGTGATTGTGATCAAAATGAATGAGGATATGAGGATTCACAGGAAATGAAAATGGGAAGTGAACTGTCATCATTCAGGGTAATACAAGCAATCAGAAATCTGGATTTAGTTATTAATACCATGGATTACATCCTAATCATTTTGTCACATTGTATTGTATTCATCCTACTGTTTCTCAGTACCCTTATTCATCATTTCACCATGATGTATTTGTTGATGTTCCTGACCATACACAAATTTTTCCCTGCCATATCTTTTGGGTTTAATGTAAAAAGTGTGGAGTTACATTTTATTAGAATTTGACTTTAATCCAAACTTTTATTAGTTCAGTAGTATTCTGTTTATTTTTGTTCGTTTTTTATTATTATTATTTTTCATATAACACTATATGCCAAAATTACACAAAATATAACTTTGGGCCTACATGCATAGTACATGCGATTAAGATCAGAATAATGTCAATTACAACAAAATTAAACTGGGAACTGTTTTTGAATGCTAACAGAAAGTTTAAGCTGACATTCAATCATTTCATACATGCTTGTAATCTATTTGAATGTAAAAATGACTGTACAGACCCGTTTTTAATAGAGCACAGGACAACAGACATTTTGTATTTCTACACCTCATTTATATAAGATAAAATATTGGCTTGCAAAATCTGCAAGCCTTCCTAGGTTGAAAATATACTCATTGGCCTGGCAATGATATTCAAGATTATGTTCATGACATAAATATTGTAATGTATCAAGGGAGTTGTTACCATTCAGAAAAGTAATAGGACCTTTTTGTACATAAAGAGTGTTTATTAAAAAAATCTGCACCTGCTAAAGATAATATTTACAATGTAATCCAAACGGGGGAAGTATCACCCTCAAGTCTCTTCTAATTAAAACATTATCACTTGTTGCGTCATGTTAATTCTGACCAGAAGATTTTTACAGCCTTGAAGCGTTTCCTTTGACAATTTCACTTCATTAGGCCTTTAAAAAAAAAGATGTTGTATAGCCCTTTACCTGTTTAGCCCTTTACCTGTTTAGCCCAAAACATTGGTCATTCGTTCAGGAATTTTTTTTTTCTCTCCCTCTTTAGGCTGATATTTTTCAGTTTTGAATGCTTTAATATTGTTTTTCTCCAAAAAACATTTATTTTTTATTTGTTTAAAGCGACCATAGATTTCAAGACTTTTGGGTCAGTTGCTAAGGGCAATACAACATCTTTTTTTATTAGGTCTTATACTTGTTGCATCATTTTAATTCTAACTAAAAGACTTTACAGCCATAAAGCATTTCCTTTAAGATTGCCCAAATGCCAAGTTGAAACGGGAGGCTTTAGATATGAATCAGAGGAGAGTGCACAAACTCCCTGGCGTGTTTCCAAATACATACATAGGAAGATGAGGGACGGAAATAGAAGATGATAATTCATTGTGACTTACAAACAAAGAGAAGGGGGAACCATCCGTGTTAAGAAGAGGAAGAATAGGAGGAAGGTTTGTGTTAGGGTTTGTCAGTCAGTGGTTACATCATATCATATCATTCGTGATGAGGGTGGTGTATTAATAGTTGATGAAGCTGACATGTGTTGGAGCAGTATGCGTGCGACAGAGGTGATGGCTGGCCTTGCTTCCAGGTGAAGTTATATTTTTTCCTTCTCAATATACATGAGTTTTATTGTTTGGTTCAAGTAGACTAGTTATGAGAGGAAGTAAAGCAGAAGTGTGTAGTAAGATTACAAGTTTTCTCATTTCTAGTCTCGGTATATACTCATTTGCATTTAGAATGAGGGCAAAATCATTTGGTGTTGAAGTGAGGCTAATGATTGTGAGCATGCAAGACTAGGAATAGAAATCAAGATGACTGCATACATGCAAGTACATGCAGCTTCTGTGATGGGAACCAGTTAGACATTCACCAAAACCACTTCATCAATACATAGCACACCATCAGAGCCAGAAGGCTGTTAACCATGTGTGTTGAAGTACAAGTAGTACAGAGTATAGGAGGTTTACAATCTTCTGGCTCCTAACAGATGATAGCGCTCATATCTGTCAGACTTGACACTCCTGGCGCTCCACATTCATTACCCCGGCTTTAGTATGGCTACCATTACGACGCTCTAGCATTTCAAGGAATAAATACCTGCCAGGTACCCATTTACATCACCTGGGTTGAGTGTGGTGAATGTAGATCAATGTCCTGTGACGTATCCACTCAACCACAACAAATAATGGTATACTTGGATCTCTAATCTATACTGCCCTTCATGTTTAATACTGCACCCATTCCCTGCTGTAGCCTTGTAATCGTGTATATCTGCTTATATAGAGATATATTGTGGACCTGTACATCTAGGTTGTGACCATGATCTGCCTTACTTGCATTCATATATGCTACAGAGTTCTTAATCCAATAACTGTGTCTAACAATCCATTTTTACCTGTGTGCCTTTATAACCAAGTGTTTTTGTCTACATGTACATACTGTTGTTATTTGTGTATCAATGTTTGTGAGTCATACTAATATTTCCTTTCCTAAATGTGTAGTTGTTATTGTCATCATTGGTGTATTTATACACATATTGTTTTCTGCGTATTTGGAATCCAGTCTGCATACATTACTTGTTGCTTTATCATACAAGCCTCAGGCAAACTTTCATGTTGTCAAGAACAACCTTTCTTTAAACAGTGTGCCTAAAGTTTGAATATGTTAGTATTAAAATGGTCTATTACACTGCTGTTAAATCAATAGGAATCATTTTCTCATTCTCTACACATTTTATGAGCCCCCTCCTTTCTCCTGTTTTTCTTCTTCTCTTACAGAATCAGGTAGGTTTATTCCTTTAGTTGAACAGCAATGGAATATCCCATTTATGGTCTAATAAAACCAAAAGGGGTGACACTTATTGTCAACCTAGATTGGTTAGGGGTAATGTATTGATTCGGTAGATCAAACTAATAGATATAGAGATCATCAAACATCTATTGCATGTATTGCATTTGCATTTTAATCTCTAACAACAGTATTTCTTCAAGAAATTGACACTCTAGAGAAAATTACATAACTATTTTAAAGGGAAAGCTTTAATAGATAGAGACAAGTTGGATGAGAATTAGATGGTACATTTAGAAATAAATTAATATTTGAAAATGGGAGATGGTTTGTGAGAAGATGAGGAACAATTTGCAACAAACGAAGGGGAGGGATCTGTTAAGGGGGTATATCGCCTGTTCTGTAACACAGAGTTAATGCCCTTCTGGCTCTGAACAGATTATATATTATTTGATAACAAAAGAGAGAGAGAGAGAGAGAGGGAGAGAGAGAGAGAGAGAGAGAGAGGGGGGGGGGGCAGGCATATTAAAGTTCCCACATCTAAATAGAGATGAGTTCTCTATTAGTTGCACAATGTCAAAAAAAACTCTGTAGATAAAAAAGCAAAACCTTGGTTTATCTCTTTTCTGCCTTGAATATTATTAGCATGTTCTAACAACACTTCACACCACATAGAACAGTCACTGCACTTTTGGACATCCATGCATGGTAGCATATTATATCACTCATTGCATATTAACTAATTACTAATGTACCCAAATTCACGGTTTAGACATTTTACATCGTCTAAGTCAATTTCCCAATAACTGTAGGCATGATTGTAATCAAACATAACCCGCTCATTGCCTAGATTAACCATTTTGACAGTAATGTTAGATATTACTCACTACCAAGGTGAAAGATAATTAGTATAGCCATGATGAGAAATACTGATAATAATAGCGCATATTACAATGTGTCCTATGTGCTGTAAATTGTCCTTTAGATTGTAAATTAGATTCAGTTGTAGCTGTTGAATTTTCAACAATTTTACATGCACCGTCTAAGACTGCATTTACCAGTAATAAATTGCCAGATGCACGGGTATGGTACATTTTAAAAGTTTACTCTTTCCACAAAAAATTGTTCTTCTCATAAAGGTCGTCACTGTCAGGATCTTTAATTTAAGATCCAGCCTCACATTCTTCGGGTGCTATGAGAACTGTCAAGCTTCTAAACTGTTTTAAAAGATCTTTTTACTACTATTTATATTTTATGTTTTACCCATTTGGAGGGAATGATTCGCTTTATTAAAGAGAGAAAAAATAGTTTAGTTTGATGGAATAATATTCATTGAAAGTGTCCTAATTATCATAACTATTAAGGTTGCAGCTTAAATTGAACACAAATAATGTGTGGTAATGAATGCCATTAAGAATACTTTCTACGAACTGTGTCCATGGCAACTGCCAATAAACAAAGGCCTTGATTAACGAAAGGATTATATGTCATGTGTGGTTTTTTCAGCAATTTACATTGTATGACTTTGTGATGACCTAGAACGGATCAGACCATGTCAACGGCACCTGCTAATATTGCTATGGTCATTGTTGTCTGACCTCATATTTGAACAGAAAGATTTTTGGCCGCAGAAGGGGATTTTCTCTCTTTTTTCAAGGCCTGCATTACATTTGTTTGTTTTGTATAGCTACCCTGTCAGATAATATGTTTTGCTTGAAAGAGTAACGTGTTGTGAAACATGAAACTACTGGAAAACACAACAACTTTTGTGATTTGCAAAAGAGAGTTATTTTCACTTCAAGAAACTTCTACAAAGACTAATAATTGAGTGTTGTGTCAGATGGGATTATTTTGTGCCTTAAACATTTTGTTAATCTGAACCACTCACAAATTTGCAAACAATTCAAATCTTCTGGCACTTTCTTTGAACTGAATAAGAACATGTACTTCCTCCTTGCCATTAATCTATATGATGGGTAACCGGACACTGTGTCTTCATACATTTGCAATATTGCTGTAACTGGGAGCACAGTTGCAGAATGTGTTAAAGTAAATATAATCTCTAAGTAGTGTTTGTTTAGATTCTGTAAGAGTCTATTGTAATATCAATAGCTGATGCACATGGGCCATCGGTGATATTCTAAAAATGTATTCCTTGTTCATAGAATAAACAGAAAGGTGTATTTCTCAATGCAAAAAAGGGATTTCCCTGTTGTTGTGCAATGGAAAGATTAAAGTCCTGTACGAATATTACGTAATGCAGAATTCATCTTTGCAATCGACAGACAGGAAGGGGTTGGCTCATTATTTGTATATTGGAATTGAAAGAATTTAATTACTTTTTCAATAAGTTTGCATATTACTCCACTTAAAAGAAAAAAAATACTGAAAAATAAATTTCCTTGATTGAGAGAAATGCCATTCAATTGTTCTTGTAAAGTTTGTTAAGTTTCATTGTAAAAAATGTATCATTCCAATTGGCAGAATTACAGTTCTAGTTATTGTAGACCCATCCTGCCTGTAAACAGTTTATTAGACAAGATGGACTGTAACTTCAGGGCAAAGATACGATCAACAGTTAATCCACATTCACCCCAAACTTCTCCTTCTTTTTAATTTTTAGGGAGTAGAGTTGTTTGTTGTCGTTTATTAGCCACTTAAGATTTTTCTTAAGCAAAAAATACACCTCCTGTTATCTCCTTTTTTATTGTTCCATTATCATTTCTGTGGATCATAAATCATTCATACATACTTTTAATAATACATTGAATTAAGCATGTGCCTGATGATATACATATCATGTAACCCATTGAAACAAAAGACAAATCGTCACATAAATACTTGTGACAAAATGTGATTGAGTAGCCATTCTTGATGGTAAGTTTCATGCATTTTGTTCAATTTACCAAAGTGAGATCATTTCATTCCACATACTATAATTTGAATCATTATTTTATACTTACAAAATACTTGGTTGTTAATTTAATAGCACAGTTATTAGTTTTTCATCACGATTTCCAGAGACTTCAACTCTCCATGGACTAATTTAACCCATGTTTAAGTTTATTACGGTAGTCCACCTTCATAAATCCCTGCATCTATCTTTATTTTGTTTTAGGATGAGATCTACGAGTCTCACGTAGGAGCCAAGTTCCCCATCAAGTGGACCGCTCCAGAAGCAGCTAACTATCACAGCTTCACCATCAAGTCAGATGTGTGGTCGTTTGGTATCCTACTCACAGAAATCATCACCTATGGAAGGATTCCATACCCAGGTAAGCAAGCCCCTCACCCTCTCAACAAACAATCTATTTTATAATGATCTATGGGTGCGTTTTTCATGTTTTGCCACTCAGAATCAGCGTTTCTATATGTATATATCGAACCCCACTATACGAACGTGATTTGCGGGATGTCACGTTTATCAACTCGTCACGATTCGTCACAACTAGGGCGCACGCTTTTTCTTCTTGGAGTAGTATGTTATGCTTTTGTCATTTCTCAGAAACGTAATTTTTGGCTCTATGTCACATTCCAAATGCCCTTTTTTTTTTGCGTTTCAATATACCATATCTAAAGACGTTTGAAAACAGGCTTGCGTTTATCACCATGAAAATTTGCCTGAAACAGGTTTGAAAACGCTGATTCTAGGCAAAAAAGGGTACTTTAAACGCACCCAATATAAGACTTCCAAGTGGTACAATAAGTCAGTGCATTTTTAGCTTAGTACCCAGATGAAAGATCAATATTTGTTTTTTTATAGCTCTGACATTCAGGAACTTGAACTGTCGATACAATATTGCTTGATTATCGTGTCAAATTTTGTTACTTCGCTAGTCAGCCTGATATAGATAATAATGATAATTTTGTATGGCTTTGTTTTCGTGTGATACTATATAAATATTGCTCTCGCTATGACAATATATTCTTGTATCACACTCAAAGCCATCAGATATTATATAAATACCCCTCTCTGTGGGTTTCAAAGTTTGCCCATGAATTTAATGATAATATCTCTTGTTTACTCAGGGTAGCCACATCAGTGTTAATAATGTTCTACCTGAGGTCCCTGCAATCATTTGAGTTTTGAAAAACAAAATTTGTTTAGACTAAAAATGATTGCAATGCATGTTTTTCTTCTACAAACAATAACATGTTTCCTTACTGCAAAGTGTGTTCCCACAGAATACATTCTACACCCAATTTAATAGTGACACTTTGCATTATAACTCATAATTGATGGTTTCTTTATGACGGCTTAGTGTTATTAGTATTTTTTATTGTATCAGTATTGCTATGAATCAAACTGTAACAATTGAAGAATATGTCCTTGCAATTCACACACTTCTGGGAAACTTCTTCCACAGTCAATCACTGTAACACAAGAAAATTTCTAACATTTGGCACACAGCCATTAGAAAAGCTGATGGATTATCAAAAATCCAGTGTTGTAATTCAATCAGATTTCGACGTGACCACTCGGCAAATTTGTGAAAGAATATGAATTTATTGTATGTCACATTTTCTTATCAGCTTAAAAATCTTATAAGTTATTAGCATGAAAATTCATATCAACGTGTATCTTAAAGCCCCACTGTACTACCTGTAGCTACTTGCTCCCTCTATATAGAAAACAATGTCTAAGCCGCAACCATGATCCTCTTTTTCTTATGTTAATTGAGAGCCGAGTTGATGAGATAGCCACCTGTCAGTGACCTTGCAGGGTGGTCTAATCCCTCCTGGCTAAACTAGTACAGACGGCCTTTAAATAGCACCTGACATGTTTTAAGAGCATTTCTTTTTTTTCCTTGCCAGGGATGACAAACAAGGAGGTCCTAGACTGCGTAGACAGAGGTTACCGTATGCCTAATCCTCCCGGCTGTCCACCAGAACTGTACGAGATCATGTTAGAATGCTGGAAGTCCAAAGCCATGGAGAGACCGACCTTCGAGACCCTGCAATGGAAGCTAGAAGAGTTCTTCGTCATGGAAGGCGAGCAGTATCGTGAGGCATCGTCCATCCGCTGAAGACCGGTCTCACATCACAGGGGCGCTGCAACGACAGGGTGGCTCAGGCAGGGCCACGTTGCCCTAGGAACTACTCAAGAAGCCCCTATAGACTTGTAGACCTACTAAACCTTCTCCTTTATAGGGGGAATGGTTTGTTGAACTTTAAAAAGAGCACAGATAAAAGGGAGATTTTCCTTTGCGGGGGACAATTGTTTCATTAAAAAAATTGTAAGGACCCTGGAGAAGAGGAATATTTTGATGGTTGTTACAAGATTGTAAGACTTTTGCAGTGTATTCTTATCTTACATACACATGTATCCCTCTCATCTTACCTCTCTCGGTGGTAATAGAGCTGGCTCTTGTGTATTAAAGGGGTAGAGGTCTTAGAGCCCCCCTCTACAAGGGTGTAATGTTTATTTACAGCCAGGGAGGGTTTTGGTGTTGGATTCGCTTCCTCTCTCCAGGTTCCTGTAGTGTTAAGGGAAAGATGTTTCCAAGTTTTCACCATTCATTCTCCTGTCTGCCAACTCTATTTTTGATGCAATATTTTCACTGTGTTGTCCAAACGATAAGCCATTAATCATGCACACGTTTTATTTACTGTACTAAGTTATTTAGAAGGAGGCTTGTGGGAGGTACTGAACAATGATATAAATGACAAAGGAGCTCCAAAGACCATGAATGAAACCATGGACCATGATGGAACCTACATGTAGCTGATTCAGTGCTCTCAATTTTAAAAGTTAACTTTGAAAGTAAAATCTGGTTTATCCATTAAGTGCATCTTTTGTAGAAGGGTTACGCACTAAATATTGAAACAAGCTAGTGAGATATTCAGGTGTTTTTTTTCCTCCTACATGTAGGGGACAAAATGCCAATAGAATGTCTACTTTGGATACCATGCTCTCCATTTCATTGGTGTGTGATCTCTTTCTAAGGTGTGTTTTCATTACTTGTAGTGTCTTCTTTTCTTCCTTTTACTTCTGATTTAAATTGGTGAAATTCATGAGATGCTTTAGGTAACTATGTATTCTTTAACGTACATGTACATTTTTTGCAGGTGTGATTTTATCAAATCAAGACTTTTTTCAAAGTAGTTTTTTGTCTCCTTTGGAGCATTGCAATCTTAATGCTAAACATGTACACTCTTTAATAGGTACTCTATTAACTCTATGTGCAAGTAGCTCTGAATAGAAAGATGCATTCTACAGCAGTTATTTGTGTTGATCATGCTAAATCATTTTGGAAACTGGAAAGTTTTTTCCACTGCAAATGTTTCTCCAAGCAAACAAATTTTACAATTGCACTCAAGAACAATTTGTGTAGCTGCATATTTAATTGTAAATGTAAATCCATATTTAATTTTTATGGAGAGAGAGAGATTAGTAAACGGTACTCTACTTTCGATGCTGCTGAAAATGTCTTATTACATTATATGCCCAGATTTAGTTTTGACAGTCGCATTTGTTCTTAATGTGAAGCTACATGTATGGACAATATTTCCATTCCTGTTCTCTCATCGTTTTCTCTGCAATTAGGAATAAAGAGCATTGATATGTAATCTGTTTGTAACTTTCATATTCAGGAATGACAATTTATATGATGTCTGGTTGTTTATATCAAATCATGTTCAGGTTAAGGTCATGTGGGATATAAGAAAACTCCAGGTTTCATAGTTTGTTTACATTTCATCACGCTATTAACCATGACAACTGCAAGGTATATAGCATAGCATGCAATATTTTACTCAGCCTTTTTTAAAGCTGTACAAAGTCGCTTTGGTTTCATTTACACAATTTTTAAACAAGCAAGTGGAATATATTGATTAGATCTCATTTTATTTCTAGTATATTTTAGAACATGAGAGATACATATCATGTTCAAGATAATCATTATTCAAGAATGGTAACACATTCTCTTTTACTAGACATGACCGCTCGTATGCGCGATGCTTTCATTTATTGAAACTCTCTTTTTTTCTACTCTTATGTAAGATTAATCGAGGAAGGTAAATGAATTACAAGTTTTTATGATAGTTAATATATATGTACATTACATTAATCTAAAAAAAATATTTTTTAAATATTACATTTACGGGAATGACAAAAATTGGTCGGGCTTTAGAAGAGGCTTCTGATGTGAATGTAAAAGATTTAATTTTTAGAAATTCTAAACAGTACTGCTTTTGGAGTAAATAGATTTTGACTAGGGAGACATGGTTCTTTGATATTAAAGGGTGGTTGTGGTGTAAGTGAAGTTTTTAAGATCATGGTATTAAACCTTAACAATTTGTATTTTAGAAGAATAGAAGCATTAATTGTTATAATCATGTGGCAGTTTTTGCAGTGAAACCATTTGGTCATTGTATTGAAGGTGAATGACTGGGATGAGTTTTTATTTTTTGTTTTGTGTAACAACTAAATCTTCAGGTTTAAAGGAAAAATAATTCATCTAGATGAGGAAGTGTCTTTTCTTTGTTCAATTTGATTCTTGTTTTTTTATTGGAAGTCTATGGTACATGTATGCAGGAAGACTTTTTTCATTGTTATATTATTAGAATGCCTTACTCCTTTTTCTTTCTTTCCTATTCCTTTTATCTACTTTTTTATTGCCATTTCTGGAAGACAATATTATATTTTATTTCATTTATATCTTAATGAAGTCCTAAAGTAAAAAGTCACTTGTTGAATGTACATGAAGCAAATACATCGTTCCAAATCATTTGTGATATAACTTGGCCTCGCATAGCACTTGGATCCTCTCTTTTTCCATTTTAATTTCTTTTGACTTTGATGATTTGTATCTATATCTTCTTCTCTGTGATCCCATGAGAAATATTTCTCATTCACTTTTCAAGCTATTATTCTGATCAATATCATGGAATGAAGGCGATGAAATTTATAGAAATATATATACCATAATGTATATCGGAACATGTATTTCTCATGTGGAGAAAAATACTAAGCAATCAATATCAATCATAATTTAGACTTGCATGTCAAAAGTAATGCACCATTAAAAAAAAACATTAGTAGTATTTATTTTACGTTTATTTTATGTTTTGAATCATGACCTGCCAAGTTATTCGTTTACTTTATATCGCTTTATTATTTTGAAGAATGGAGGTATACCGGTACTCAGAATCATGAGTACCGTACTTCTTAATTTTTATTGTAATCATAATTGCTAAAGATTGGCGGAAATGTTACATAAGACTTGCTTACCGGTATGTACAGTGAGTTGTGCATCATAGTAATGTGTTCATTTTGTTCCAATCACATTTATAGATGTACTTTATTTTATCCATGAGTTAGACATGAATATTGATTTTAATGTTCATTTTTTAATGAGTAAGTGCCATTGAATTTTCACACTCTATCAATATGTAACTTATATACTTCAAGATGGCATCATGGTTTTACAATTTTATTTGTTTTGTAAGCCTAGACATGCATTATATTTGCAATAATGGTAGTGTTAATTAATTGTATTCGCCGACCCTTGTTATAACTTGTATTATTTATGACTACTGTATATTATTAAAAGAAAAAATGACTTTTTAAGAGCCACAAGCACTTTCAAATGCACATGAAGTGTGTTCTAGCTTTCACTTTCTGTTACGTATTATACACAGCACTTTCATAAAGACTTGTAGATTATGTAAAAATATGTAAATAAATAAATACTTGGTCAGAAGTGAAATATGGGGACGTGGGTATCTTATTCATGCAGGCTTTATCAACACCAACTGGACGTTGGTTGTTGGATTTATTGTTCAGCAATTTTTTTTGAGGATTTCTTTTTTTATAAAGAAGACTCAAGTGTATTCAATGTAAAATACATGTGCATGTATGCTTCTTGTACTCACTTTTCTGAGCCGTTTGTTTGTTGTATTTTTATGAAAATATGTGTATTCTCTTTTAAAACTATTTACAAAACACAAGATTGTAATATTTAAAGAAAACTTTCTGCATTTAGTTAAGTACTTCTCCATAACTCATGAATGTTTGTTGTTATTGTCATCATTATTGCAAGTCATTCAATTATGAAAGCTGAGGCTTTCTCTGTAACTTATTCCTCTCTCTATAAATATATATTTCATCTTGTATCTTTCTCTCTCTCTCTCTCTCGTCTGGGGGTTGTTTCACAAATGTTTTAAGTCAAACTTAACTCTAAGTTGGACTTGAATATTATGGAGAGCCATTTGTAGCCTTATAATGAAATATATTCTAAAGCAAAAATTCAAGTATTTTAGACTTTTCATAAATTCCACATTAAGAACATGAAATCTCCCATGATAATACAAAATATGAATGCTTTGAATCAACATTCTATGCCTTTTAAAAAACTTTTACAAAATATTTTCAAAGATGCTAACGGCTTTCCATAATTGTTAAGTCCAACTTAGGATCTTTGTGAAACACCCCCCAGGTCTATTTCTCTTTCTCCCCTCCCTCTTTCTTTTCTCTCTCTCTCTCACCTCCCTCTTTTTCTCCCTCTTCCCCCTCTCTCTCTCTCATTTTCTCTCTCTCTCTCTCTGTCTCTCTCTCTCTCTCTCTCTCTTTGTACCTCACTCTTCATGTAGTCCTCCTTTACTCCCTTCCTAACTTATCTTGCTCACACTTTCTCTTTTTATCTTTGAAATTTCTCTATTATAAATCAAGTACATATTGGAAATATAAATGCAATTACTCAAGAAGAAAATGGACCAGAAAACAGTGCATTTATCCAGTTATATACAAACCTACTGTTGCATTTAGGCTTACACATATTATATACATGTATATGTATGGAAATGTTTCCATTACGCTTCACTTAAATCAGACATTTTCTATACCATTCAGTTCAGTTTAATGACTTCAGTGCACAAGCGTACATGTAATGTAGGTGAACAATTTTCTTGAATTTTGAAACTTACATGCTTACAGTTGAACACAATGACCAATATGATGAAATGTTCTTGTACCTGTTGATGCATATGTGATTTCATTTGTTGATGTTCGAGCGCATCCGTTTGAATTTTGGTTGCATTTTGTTTTAAAACACATTTATTGTCACATGTTCATGTACATTGCACATGTTTCTGAGTCGACAAATTGTCCGAAAGGCTAAAATGTATAAGAATGTTCTTTGCAAAGTGATTGAAATTATGTATAAACCTGAACTACATGTATGATTAACATACCGTAGTGTAAGGTTTGTATGAAAAAAAATGAACTCTTTCATCATACGTTTAAAAAAATGGTATTCAATCAATGAACTGGAAGTGATACTTTTGACAATTCACAGGATGTGTAAGTCACATATCTAGAACGACAGTGGCTGGGAACTTGTTAACATGTATAAGGGCAAGTACTCGATCTGTATGTAGATTGTTGAGAAATAAGAAATCATTATATAATCATATCGGTATTTTCTTACTATCGTGACGAAAGCCAAATTGTGTATGTTGAGTGCTGAAGCGTTGGGTTTTTTTTTCTTCAAAAATACTGTTCTTTTATGCCAACTATTGTATGTCTTGTAAAACGTGATGTTACACAGGAATAAATGTATTATTATGATGTAAGAAATGTGTGTTCTTTCTTTGTTTATTGATGTGTGCATAGCTTGTGTCAGATTGCTATAGAGTGGTGAAGTGTGACGTCATCAAAAATCTATTTTTAGAATTTCTCAATTTTTCTTCATTTTCCGAAAGAGCATAACAAATAATGTCCAAATGTCGAAAACCAATTGAATATGTTAAGTATTGGCTGATATATGACCATCTGAATAAATATATTTCCTACAGGAACTTGGTGTTATTTGCTCTGGCTACTAACCATTACGAGCATTGTTTTTGATGCTCTTTTCTTCGGTACTCTATTGGATGAGAAAAGATGGAAATTAATGCAAATAGTGAAAGGAAAAGATGCAAGAATCAGAGGTCAGGCAAAACACTGTCAAATTGGCAGAGAAATTAGAAAGACTACTTCAAAATAATACATAAAGCACTTTTGATAGGCAAAGGTTTACTGTAACCCATGTTGCAATTAGAAACATGTGCAGTCTTTCTATACTAGTGGTCACCACTAAAAAGCAGGTTGATTACAAAGCCCTGTTTTACACATACGTTTTGCTGCC
Organism: Strongylocentrotus purpuratus; assembly: GCF_000002235.5. Classification (NCBI taxonomy): domain Eukaryota; kingdom Metazoa; phylum Echinodermata; class Echinoidea; order Camarodonta; family Strongylocentrotidae; genus Strongylocentrotus; species Strongylocentrotus purpuratus. Next base: position 35,136,127 of record NW_022145598.1, read on the forward strand.
ATAAAAAATTGGTGCGGCTCTTTCCATTACCCACTTGCCATTGATCTTGCAGGGTTAAAGGTAATGCAAAGTTTTGGGAAACTTTGAAAATTGGATTGGTAGTAATTCTTTGAAATGTTGACATATTTGGATGCAACTGTGGATATATTATAAGCACTGGAAAATTTAGCCCCTAAAACACTTCTGCTTTCGAGAAATTGAATAATAATTTTTTTTTACCGGTGCTCCTGGTTAATTTCAAATATTTTGAATAGCACCTTGGGCCATTCCATGGTAGCTGTGACCGTTAAAATCTCAGAATATGCAGTTCTGATATATAATTTCCAAACGGGAATAGCAAATCGGTTGATTGTAGTGAGGAAACATCGTTTTAAAGCTAAAGTTATATCAGTCTTGAGAGGGCGCTATACAACATAAAGAGTTTATTATTTACAATTTCATCACTTTAGACTTGATTTCAACTGCGATAACGATCGTTGAATACTGTTAAATCGCATATGCTTCTAATATGTTCATTTGAACCAAATTCATGACCCATACCAAAACTTTGTAATACCTTTTGGTTTTGATATTGCAGTGACAGTTTTTTTGAGATGGTTTATACAATGTAAGAAGTGAATGTAGATCAAGTGGTTTGTGAAATATGTACATGTACAAGACTTGAGAAAGAAAGAGAGTTTTAAACTCTTTATTATAAATTTCAGCCTGTCGAGCATTGTCCAAGCTAGCACAGAATTTATTGATATATAAAAAAAATCCACTCCACAAATAAAATGTGTTTAATTTTATCAACATGATGCATGATATATATGAGGTAAATTTACTATATATGAATCGCATTTCATTTATCAAAGCAGATGAGATGACTCTGACGGACAGTTGGAAAATAAAAATAAAAATGATTAGATCAACAAAATTATGTTTTACCATAAAAAGCCAGAATATCATTTCATGAGAAAAAGAAAGAACTAATCAAATATTGATTAATAAAAGCTGACCCAGGTACTATCCTTTGAATTAAAAGAGAACATAAGACTTTTAATAAAAAATAAAAAATTAATAACCTATTTTTAGTACATGTTACCATTCATGTACACTATTGTTGGTTACTCTTTTTCTTTCATTTAAAAAAATGCTTCTGCAAAACAGAAAAAAAAATATATATTTTGTAGCTGGAAACATTTACAGATAATGTACACCTAATCTCTTTTTAATCATCATTTCTTTTTTAAATATAAGACAAGCATGAAACAATAGAACTTGTTTTCAGTGACTTTATATTTTAGGAATATATTTGTAGACAAAGGTTTAAGTAACCATGACAAATTACCCAACAACAGAAATTTGTTAACATTTTCAATGTATTAAGATATCTCCAAGGTACAATGTACAATATATCCAAAGTAGCACTCACTTGTACTTTGAAATTTTGAACATATATTGACATAAAAAACATAATTTTTTAATTTTTGTTTTTTCTGATTCAAGCTTGAGTGTGGGGCTTTTTGGCTTCATACAGTCATCAAAAAACACATCATCTTATATGAGGTCAGTATTGTATGGGACAAAAATGGGTTGGAATACATACATGTATAGTTAACATATGATAAAACCCTGTGCAACATCATTACACATACCTACATGTAACATATGTCTGGGAGCTCATAACTTCAAAACCTATACTTGCTTCAGCAAGGTTATTTCTTTGAAATGCTATTCCAACCATCGGAAATAAAAGACAAAAAAAAACCCAATGCATTATCTAGGAATTTGATTCTTTTCAGCCTAAAATTTCTACCAAAAGGGGTCAACTTATGAAGTTTTTATTTGTGCTAAATATCTTTTTTTCTAGCATTTCATGATCACTTGATTTAAATGTATCATTATCATTTTACCCTACTATGTGCAGTGCATAGAGACTATTTGAGTTTAATGCGCTATACAGTGTGTCCCAGAAAAAACAAAACCGAGAATTATCGATGTTTTAGCATAATTATAATTAATAAATGACACGTATTTGTAAAGTTTGGATCCTCCTCTTTCATTTGATGCAACTCATATGATACATATTACATGCATGAGTGATTAAAAAAACAATTTGAAGAGAGGGTACAAAGTTCTGTTTGTTTAAAGTAATGCTTGCATTTCCATAATTTGATTAAACAAATTAGTTTTCACTGGCTGCCTGCCTTAGCAACAAACAGAGTTGACAAAAGACTCAACTCCGATTCGTTGACGATCAGCCATGCACAAAGAAGACGAAAGACTTGATGCATGGCTGATCGTCTACGAAATGGAGTCTTTTTTTCTGGGACGCACTGTATAATAATCTACTAAAATGATCACTGGGCATGAAATCCGGCAGCATATTTTTCTTTGTTTCATAAAGTAGGCAACAACAAAAGGGGAATTTATCATTTTACTGAATAGCTCTGCAATAGAAGAGTGGGCTAAAGTTCACTTCACACACCCTATCCAATCCATCCAAAAGTTTAAAAAATAAAAGGGAAACCCCCATTGTGAGTGTATCAACATTGCACAATACTGGTCATGTCAAATGTGTACATGTGCATATATGTTGGCAAATTAATACCAACCGAATACTGGGTAAATGAATTATGGGAACAGCAAACAGAGTATCATTTGTGTTAATTTACACTGAACTGCTTACAATTTTGTACTCCATTGATATGAATGAGATCATAATCCGTTGAGCACGATTTGAATGGTGTAGCTTTACATAAAGATGCACAATATTTACGATGTACTTTATCCTCATATTCCTGCTCCCGCCCCCCCCCCCCCCCTGGAAAAAAGGAATGATGTCATATCTATTCAAGACTTACTATACTTTATTTTGAACAGAGGACACTCATAGGACTTGCCTTAATTTGGCTCTTTCTTGGCTACTTTACATCAGGATCATACAATTTCAAGATATGTTTGAGAAGAGATGGCCAATTCATGCCTAGCTACATAAAATAGAAACAGAATGTTCTTTTGACAAGTTCTTTGTTTCGTCACAAATGTCTTCCCATAATTATTTGTAAAGCTGAATTTCCACTTTGAGAATGCTGCTGGCAATATCAATGAAAATGGGACCAAAATTTAAGGATACTGGTACATATGAATTTCCAAAAGAGCAATGTTTTTTCTTCTATGATAGCCAGGTGTATGTATACAGTATACTTCCCCAATTAATGATGGGCTGTGGAGAACACTTGACCCAACAAATTTAACAAATTCTCTGAATCATGGCTGATGGCTCTTTATGTATAGCTGAAGCACATATTCAATTTTTGACTGCAAGAAAGAAGTTGGTTACAAAGTAAATGATACCAGACAGATGTGCCTCTATAATGCCACTGTTCAACAAACAAATATTACTGTAAAACTATACATGGTAAAATAATATTAATAATGATTAATATAAGATGTTGTTAAATTGTGCACTTTTGGCAACTGTTAATCACCCTGGTTACAGCATCTCCTGTATACGACTACCTCAGTTACAACACCAAATCAACCCAACCCGACCCATTTTTGACGAATGGGGGTAATGCAATTTTTTGTCAGTCTGGTGTCGGTCTGGTGTCGGTCTGACGGGAGTATCAGTACACAAAAACAACCTGGGGGTGTTTCACAAAGACTAAGATTGACTTTAAGTTGGATTTACTATTGCAGGCCGTTCATACCACTGTTTGCTCTCATCAGTTACTGGCATTGGTCTCGCAAGGGACGTACAAATTATGGTCACATATCTACAGAATTTACCTTTTTTGATAGTTCATTATTGAAGGAAAACATTATCTAAAGACCATAATTAAGAGACCAATGGTGGGAGCAACCAGTGCTTGATAGGCCTGTCATAGTTAAGTCTAACTTAAAGTCAATCTTAGTCTTTGTGAAACACTTCTCTGAACACAAAACAAAACTAATATCAAATCTGCACTTCGAGCTAAACAAGTGTTACCACAAACACTGTATGAAACAAGTTCATCTTGCAGAGATGGCTTTCAATACACTATAACTGTCCTGAGAAGCGAAGGAGTTCTTAAAGGCAATTGTCTTTACTCAAGCTAATGCCAATATCTGCTGGTGTCCAGTCATCCCTGTCATGAACCAGTCCCAAAGTATCTGTCTCCAAAGTTACCTAAACCAAGAAAAAACAAAACATTGTAGATATCAACAAAAGGGAGCTGGTGTCATGAAAAGCACGACCTTTGGAAGAAGGTTTTAAAAAACAGCTAGCAATAAAACAAACTATTAATATAGAGATCAAAATAAGCATTCATGGTTATAGAAAAACTGTTTGCATTATTCCAGGACAACACTGCATAGGCTTTGTATGTTTTATGATTCAATCTTAACATACTACCAGAACATGAGACAAATACAGTTGGCTTGCACCTATCCCCAATTATTTTTTTAAAGATAGAGCACTATCAAAAATTGCAACAAAGAACTGAATTATTGTGGAAAATGTTATTTAACATTAATACTACACTCTAAAGAAAATAAAAATTCTTCTCATTCCATCGGACATACTGTTGATATTCGAAGATCTTGTCTTGTTAAAAGTTGTGCTGGATTCCAATAGATCACAATTCAACTTGAGTTTGATATCAATCACAACTCAGTACATACATGTACACAAAAGGTAACTACATAATTGCACCTCCTTTTTTTTCTTCTTCCATTTATATTGATTACGGTACATGATTGTATCTTTACGAATGACTTGAGTACTTGCAATCGATTTGACTCGACCAAAACTCTTTATAAGACAGGGCCATGGTCTATTATTTTTGAGCGTCAAGTAACGCCTGTCTGGAATACTCCCCAGGGAATGGACATTGTGCACACAATGTGTGCCGGCAAGTATTGAATCCAATGCCCGGGGTAATAGTATATCTGTAAAGCGCTTAGAGACATCATAGATGTATTAAGGGCTATATAAAAGCGGAATATTAATATTATTATTATTTTTGACGGGACTATAACTCACCTATCCCTGGTAAGATGTGAAAGTTCTCATTGACCGCCTTATCTACAGCAGTGGTTACGATCTTCACCTTGGGGAACGCATACGCCACCGTTTGGACACCTAAAAACATAATAAATACACCTGTTATCAATATGCAAATATATACATGTACAAGAACGCATACGCCACCGTTTGGACACCTAAAACATAACAAATACACCTGTTATGAATATGCATATACATAACAGGAAAGCATATGCCACCGTTTGGACACCTGAAACATAATAAATACACCTGTTATGAATATGCATATACATAACAGGAAAGCATATGCCACTGTTTGGACACCTGAAACATAATAAATACACCTGTTATCAATATGCAAATATACATGTATCGTCTTAAGAGTAATTTTATCCATTATTATGCAGGCCACAGTCTGTACAGCTTTAATTAAACAACAAAATATTACTGTAATATGAATATATATACCCTTTGATTTTTTCTTTTTAATTTTAAATCAAAATGTCCTTTTTCAATGTGGCATAATTTTGTACATGTGTACCCGCAGTCAACATTAACATTATATATATGCACAAGTAGGGTGTTTTTCTCTCTACGGCAGGTTGTAGTTTCCAGGACCCACAAACGTGCAGGAGAGAAATCCTTTTCCTCTGCTATACCTCGCTTTTCCTCAGTGCTTTTGGTCTTCACCATCTCTTCCTGTTTACCACAAATTCCTGGAGATCTTGTAAACCTTGAAATCAATTGTATGGCCTTGCAGTATTTATATTTATTGTCTGAAATTAATTACATGTATGTCCATTTATATAACAAGTTTGTAAAGCATTGTGATATAGTTAAACTGTAAGAGCGCTATATTAGTTTGGCATGGTTTGGTGTGGTGTGTCGTGTCGTGTGGTTTGATGTTGTGTGGTGTGGTTCGGTTTGGTGTTGTGTGGCGTGGTGTGGTGTTGTGTTGTGTTGTGTTGTGTTGTGTTGTGTTGTGTTGTGTTGTGTTGTGTTGTGGTGTGGTGTGGTGTGGTGTGGTGTGGTGTGGTGTGGTGTGGTGTGGTGTGGTGTGGTGTGGTGTGATGTGGTGTGGTGTGGTGTGGTGTGGTGTGGTGTGGAGTGGTGTGGTGTGGTGTGGTGTGGTGTGTTGTGGTGTGGTGTGGTGCGGTGTCGTGTGGTGTGGAGTGGTGTGCTGTATTGTGTTGTGTAGTATAGTGTTGTGTTGTGTAGTAGTAGGCAACAGGGAGTAGAGATGGAATTTACATGGTGTGTGGTAATGAAGGCTAACAGTAACCACAGTTCTACCCAGAATTAAGTAAAATGCACTATCACAGATCATGAATTTTATGTTTAATCCATACACTTTAGACTGGAGTTCTCTATAAAGATTTATACTGACCTGACTCGGCAACTAGCAGTGAGAGAAACAGGATGTTTTCTTGGGGTACATCATGGTCCTATAGAAGCATTGGCGGAGGGGAAAGAATGTTAATAATATAGACAATATGACATGGTATTTGTTATCAAGAGATGGGTCCTGTGATATTAAAAAAATATCTACTTACAATGAATTATATCAATATCTCCAGTCTTACTTTGAATAATTGCATCTTACTACACAATAGTACGTATTACATCTACATGTGTATATGTGCAACATAAAATTTATTGTAAATTTACGTTTAATTTATGAAATTAAATGTACGACAAAAGAATTGTAACTTTTAGCGTTACAGGACCACGTGCACATATAAATACATTTTATTCTGGTAGAGCTAAATATCTTTAGGTTTCCCTGATTCTGATGATTATCAAAAAAATTATTCCCTACATGTACATATCGTACATATATGCCATGTTGGATTTTGTATTTGAAAATTATCTGTTTCTTTCTGAAATGACATTGACATGGAGTTTTGCCTCTGGCCTGCTTGTCGTCATCTCAGTCATAGCTCAACCAGGGCCCCTTCTTATAAACAGCAGATAGGCCAATCTTTACATTCAGCTTTCAGGGAGGATTCATTCAGGTATCAGGGAGGTTTCTATCCATTGCATACAGCATAATGGGAATAATCTTTCAAAAAATCAGGGAGGAATTAACAATTTTAAGGAGTGATGTGTCAACAAACAAAAAAAAATTCAGGGAGGGTTGGCATCTCTGAAACAACTGAAACAATATATTTGCGATTGATATCAATCGCAACTATGTACATAAGAAACTGTAAACTTGCGATTGATTCTGATCAAACGCAGCTCCTCATAAGACGGCCCAGGACTGTGGAATCCATCATACTTTTTTTTTAATGATAATAGAAAATACAGAATTATTATTAAAAAAAACATTTTTAGTATAAAGAAAGGAAAGATAGGAAGGTGACACCAATTATAAAAGGAGGATGAAAAGTGAGCTTACCAGAAGGACCCTGATGGCCATCATAGCTGCTGCTCCTGTTGCTACGGTAGCATCCATCAAGATGACGTAATCTTTCTTGATGTCCTTGGGAAGCCTCAGGTAGTGAAGCTAACAAACGTCAAATGAAATGTGATCATTGACCGATACATGGGCATTCGAAACGTCATATTATCAAGAAAGGGGGTGGCTGCTTCACATTACTTTAGAAATTTCAAACAAATTTGTTCTCCACATACGCAAGAAGAAGATTAAGGAAATGCCTGCACCCATGTCATGCTAAAAAGCATTGCATCATGCCAAGAATATCTTCATTTTATATAAGCTCTTGTACACATTCCTAAGGAATATTGTACATCAAAGGGCAGGAATACATCTCTTCTTTTAGAATACACCTACATTCTTTGGGGTGAATCTTCTATTCAAAGCAGATCAGATTTATTTACCCATCATATTATTCTCAATTTCATAATCCCCTACATGATACTGCCATACGTCCTCGGTAATCTGTACCCCCGTTATATTTTATCCAAATTAAATTCCAGATTGGACTTAGGAATGGAATTTTCAGGGATATACATGGACATCTAACAATAAAATGCATTTTCATTTCAATTATAAAGATTAGTGATAATTGACGAACATTTAGTCTGTGAGAGCTAGCAAATAGCATGACATGCTGCTGCTACATGTACATGTAGTTGAGTTTAGATCAAAATTTTATTTTACTTAAATCTTAGCATTTATTATTATTTTCTAGTTTAATTCTTTTAGTATTTCATTCACAAATGGATAAATCTCTCCTTTATTTAATTTTACTCCTAGCATTTATTATAATGTTTTAGTTTAATTCACTCCACTCATCTATTTTTGCCATGAATGGAAATTAAACAAAATTGATGTACATCTTACCTCTGGCTCTCCAGATATGTTATTCGTCTGTATGAGGATCTTCCCTAGGCGGATATCCTTACACACCTCACTCAATGCAGGCTCCATCACCTCCCCCGCTCTCAGAATGGACACACCGCATATCTGCACAGCACATAAAAGGAAGTTATGATTGGAACATTCCATTTTTAGAAATAGGGGAAATCTTGCAAGGGGTTCATGTAGAAGAAGAACAGATAAGGAAGAACATATTCACCATTTCTAGATGATTAACCGAAAACCAGTATAAATACCCAAAGTGCAAAGGAGAAAAAAGTGTAAAAGAAACAATTCCTTCGCCTAGTTACATAACAATCTGAGAATCAATGTGTTAAGTAAATCATTACAGAGGATATCCGATTTCTAGCAGTTATCTTTCGTTTTTCAAGATAGCAACTGTGATTGTAAACTTGTAATCATACAATGATAAAATCAGGCGGTTTTATTAGAAATGAAAAGACAAATTAAAAATCAAACATAACTGGAAAATAGGGTGCATGTTTCATCTCTCCTTTTTCTACACGGCATCACTGCCATTTTTATAACGATTCATGCTTGCTTTCCAAATTCCATATATGGTTATGCAAACTACATGTAGTAATGCTCTTGCATAGAATTACAAGAAACTGCATTGTAATTCAGTCAACCTCTATATTAAAAACAGGTTGTTATCATTCTTCTATTCTACAGTCATCTTCTACACTTTTTTGGAAATCAAAATACATTAAATGCTATTAAAGAAGACAACTAGAAGCATGAATGCTGCTTCTCTTCCTAATATATCAAGGTTTAATTCTGTAAAGGATGAAATAAATATTCACAGCAGCAAGAAAAAGAAAACCTAACCTACTCACAGTGAAGTAACAACCAAAATCAGTGCACAAATTGAATTCCAATGTTTCAGAGATACTAAACAAATATTCCCACGAAATCCACAAATATCTGTAATTCAGTAAACCAACAGCTGCAAACCAGTAACAAAAAGTCAATGAGATTAGAGAAGGTTACTGTTAAAAACGGCCATTTTGCAGCAACAACTGAACCTTTCATGAAATGTACTAAAATGTTTATGCATGCAAAACTTTTTTTCAGTACACTTGGAAGTCCAGAAAAGGGGGAAAAATATTTTGCGTAAGTACTCATAGCTCAATAGAATAGATAGATGGTGGATTGCTATATGGAACCCTAGTTTACAAATACCAAAAGAGTATGGACTGCTATATTAAGTTCCTCATACAAGAAGTTCGAATTTGTGCTTGAAATATGAGTGTCATGAATCATTGTCTAATGAATAGGTTTCCTTTAATTTCTTTCATGCTGTCCCATATCTGTTCAAATGTTAATTTTTTCCTCTATTTCCAATGAATCTGAAAAGGGTTAGTTCTTCTTTAATCGGGGCTCAACACCAACAGTCTCCCGGTAAATCTGGGTGACCCGGCCCAAATCTCGGTCTAGACCCTAACATTTCGTTACAGACTTTAAACATTTCAATCCTGACCGCCTTCCAAAAAGTTAGTGAAGAGCCCTGCTGATTTATAACATGTATTAGTTCTTTCTGTGTGCTAACATGATATAATGATTAAAAATGGGGTGATTCCATCTTCCAAGGATTTACTTTGCAACAAGTGAACGTATCGGTATGACTGCGATAAATATGTATAGTATACGCAAAAATATGGATTTAGTTGCTTATAATTGGACACACTTAGAAAAACGCCCTATTAATGTAATTATTATTATTATATGTAGTATGCCTCACGCAGCGTATTGCTGGTCTAAACACCTGATTAAAATAAGATTTCTACATGTACGTCTATATCTTTAAATACTCCTCCCCCTACTTTTCTTCTCATGTTTTTTTTATATAACATCCCGGGGACGATTTAAAGGTACACCTGTACAGACCAGTTTTGGAAACGCCCCCCCCCCCCTCTCAAAAAATGAAATGGAAGCTCTCATTACCAATCATGTAAAAGAATATGTTTTTAATAAGACGTGATGATACAAATTTTGCCCGGAAACCGCCTACTAATTGATTGGTAAATCATCATATCGATCAGGCCTGGATAGATATCACGAATGCACTTCAACGTTGAACATTTGGGCATATATTTCTGCTTTTTTGCAAATTTAGGTTGAAGTATTGCCCTCTAAACCTCTGAAGGCAATATTTGAACCATATTGAATGGATATTTTGCACCCTAAATCCTTGAACCGCAATTTTACAACTACCGGTCTATATCTTTAAAAAAAATTACTGCAGATTAAACCGAGGACCTACTTTTCCATGCAAATAGAGTGCCTAAATGAACATACCTCTATGGGAAATGGTGTCATATTTAAAACAATTTGCTGGGTTCTCGAACAGAGGTCGTCCTCGTCTTGCGAGTGGTCCTCAGAGTGAAGGTACAGTCTTCCTAGTGTTCTTAGTACCCATCCACCCCCACACCCACGCACACACCCACACACACACCTTCAATGTCACAGTACTTTTAAAAAAAAATTTATAAATATCTCAATCCCATGCAGATTTTTAGTAGCATGCGTTGAAGTAAAGCTAGGTTTACAATTTCACAAAGAACTACTACTTGTTCCATGACATACCGGTAAGTTAAATTCCTTACAAGACACACAAAGCTATCAATTGGTGATTGCATGCTATTTGTATTTTTATATGTTTGATACTTTGTTCTTTTGTACAGGTGTCATTATCTGTTTATTTGTTGCAGTGATGGTGGAATGCTCCATGATTTCAAAGCAGTTACACTACATGGAAGTACATGTATGTAAATTTGCAAGTATGGTATTAATTAATCTGTATTGTAATTGAACAAAAGCATGTTGGTGGATGAAATATAGCACAAATTGCTTGTAAATTACTAAATCATTCTAGAAACATTAATATACATGTATGTTTCTAAATGTGAAGATAGGCTAAATTCAACAAATTTGGAATAATAATGCAATGTTTGACAAATGATTTACATTGTACCTACATGTATAGTATTACACTCCTCACTTCTAAAGCCAGGACAGTCTTAAAAAAGATATTTAAGAGGATGGCTGATATCTATATATTAAATTGAAGCAGTTATTCTCACGAAAATAAAAGCGTACTTTGCAGTAAATCATACATTAGTAACTAAAATTTATTTTCTATTAAAAAATCAAGATATAGAAAAGAACAGTAAAAAATACATGCTATGATGCTTTTGATGTGCTTGAAATGTAAAAACAGCAAACAAGGGAGAAAAAGACTTTGGATAATAAAAAGGAATACATCATTTCTATTAATGTTATGAACTGCTTTAATTCACAACCATGAGTTTATCGCACCGATATGATTCATCTTTTAAGCCCATCACTAGAGATATGTTAGAACCTGAAACCTTTACGCCTTAATAACCTATGACCTAGGTCACCTAAGGTCACTTATATGTGTAAATTAGTTGATGAGGAAACCCCAGTAAAATTTGAAATAAAATTCTCTTTTATTTATGAAAGAAATAGATGAGAGATTAGCAACTGTGCTTGTTCTACCCAAAACCTAACCTACATTCACATTAATAAAGATAGATATTGAAAATGGATGTTATTTTCCCCATATTATAACCCAATTTTAAGTTTACATTCAATGGATAAATAAAGTTAAACATACCCAGTCCTATGGTAATGACTACCGGTAATCAATTTTGTACATTTTGCGACACAGAACCTAGAATTTCTTGTTTCACTTCTGCACAATTTTTTTTTAAAGTTAAAAAAAATAATAGTGCAAAGAAAATTACTGCATCAAAAAGTGAAAAGAGAAACTCATTTGGAACTCATGAGGGAATTCATGTAAATGCACGGCAAACTTAATATTCAAATAACAAAACAAATCATTCACTTTTAGTAAAGATTCTCACTGAACTAAACCCAGAATACAATGTACATGCAGAATAAGTGCTGGAATATACCATGACTGATCCGTAATTAATCAAGTTAGTTTACCAGAGACTTTGTATAGCTGGTTATCATGAATGAAATACCAATCAGGATATTTTGAGTGGACTGGCGAATGGATGAACTTCACTTCAAGCCGAGTTGTTATTAAATATATTTTGGGTTTCACAAGACTAACCTTATTTTTGCCATCACTTGACTGTAAAGATCAAAAAGGAAAAAATTAAATCATCACATTTTTCTTCAGCTATATATATGGCATACCTAAGGGTGATGTTTTTAAATATTTCTCAATGGAAAAGATGATGGTGATGATGAGTTTATGGTGGTGCTTATTGTGCATGTCGATACAGATGATATACATGACCTCTCATGACCTCAAGTTCTTTACAAGACAAACATGAATACAATAAATGATGATGGCAATTTAATACAAGAGCTACATGTACATTTATATCTTACTATTAACATGTACATGTAGATACAATGTACATTGCCCAGATACACATGTATAAGTGCACTTAACAACTAAATAATTAACACCCCTTGTAAATGTTATGCTTTTGTGTTTTTCATATTCACCTCCAGAATGAAAGGTAGAATGGTTGAATTAGGGACTTTCTTAAATGCTTTTAGATGTAAGCTTAAATATATGTCATATTCTCAAGAAACGTACATCCGTACAAATGAATTTTTCACATACTTAAAAAATATCAAACCTTGGTGAGGTTCTGAATAATTTAGTTGTTAAATTTATATCATGTATCCAACCCAGTGAATCACCAAGTTACATACACATACAGTCAAACCTGTCTATAAAGGTCACCCAAGGGTATCAGAACAAGTGGCCATTGACAGGTGGCCTTTCTAGGCAGGTTCTACTACATGCATTTTTTACCAGAGGGAGATAAATTACACAACCACTGTCTTCAGGTGGCCTTAAAGCCCCACTGTCCTACTTGTAGCTACCTGCTCTCTCTATATAGAAAACTTCCCCAATCGGTGCCTGTTGGTCCCCCATGATCCTCTTTTTCTTATGTTAGTTGAGAGCTGAGTTAATGAGATAGCCACCTGTCAGTGACCTTGCTGTGTGGTTTAATCCCGTCTGGCCCAGTAGTATTGACTGTCTTTAACAGAGAGCTTGCCACTAAGACAGGTTTGACTGTATCTACAAAGAGCTACCATTATCCTAAAGTTAGCAAATCTGCCCAAAGGTGCTGCAATGAATCATTCAAGGCATTATTTCCTACCTGGTACCCATGGTATCCTATTACCTACACCCGGGTAAAGAGTGGCTAAGTATAGATCAATGCCTTGTAAAATGACACTAGGCTAAAGGACATAGGAGCCACGGCTGGGATCCAAACTGTGAACCATTTGATTCACAGATGGGCGATTTATATCCTCTTGACCAAGACACCTGGGGGTGTTTCACAAAACTTGTCATCAGTGACAAATGACAGATTTTGTTATAAGCTATTGAAATCCTTGCTTCTTATTGGTTATCAGCAGATTTGTCACTGATTTTTGTCATTTGTCATTGAAAAAAGGCTTTGTGAAACAGGTCCCTGGTTAATACAATAATGGCAATGCTGTTCTGGAAAGGGGGAATGAAGAATGTCAAAAACTCCAACTTGTGATAGTCTAAGTTTCTTTCTAAATGCATGTTTTGTTTGTTCACTACTGCACGTGTCTTAAATCGAGTTCAACTTAAGGTTATGCATCATATACATTAACAAAATGTTTAACCTTTTGTATTCAAAAGTGGACCAAATTAAAAAGACATATAGCTTTTAATAGTCCACTGCAATATGGAGCAAAGCACAATTAAAACCAAAAAAAAATTAAAAGAGAGAGAGGGAGAAAGAGAGAGAAAAGGAGAGAGAGAGAAAGAGAAAAGAAGAGAGAAAGAAAGAGAGACTGATTGCAGTCATAAAATAAAAAATAAAAATTAATTTCATGATGACATGACTTTGTGTTTACTCAATTAGTTTCAGAAGTATGCTACATCTCATCCTTACTGGATGGATAGAGTAAACACCAACAAACAGTCCATATATCAGTGTACCAACAAACTCCATCCACTTTTCTTAATGATGAAACCATGCCTAAAGTTATAGTGTATGTATTATACTTGCATGAATACTAGCCAATGATTTTCAAGTGTGATCTCTACTGCCATGTGGTATTCAGGTTTTAGCTGGGCAATTTAGAACATCATCTGCTAAAATCACAACATAGAGTGTACGATCACACTATGAATATTGATGATTGCAGATGATCGAACAATATTCAAATCATACTCATACATGTAAGTGTCGATCCGTATGAATTTGTATGCTGTACACGAGAGAAACACACACATTTGAGATAGCACACAGTAAGGTTCTTAAACTTTGCCATTATCAGATAACCAATAAAAAATTTACAATAATAACCAATAAGTTTACATGCATATATTTTTGTTTTCAAATCTTGTCAAAGTGTGGAATGAGGCACGACTAGCACTTGCACTCACTTCTAGTTCCCAACAATAACATTCCCTTTAATATGAGTAATACACATATTTACATGTATATCTTGTACATTAAATGGTATGCATATCTATGTCTAGAGTTTTTAACATTTTTAAACATTACTCTTCCTTTATGTATTTATACGGTATCATATTATTCTTTAAAATGTATGATTGTTCATATACTGTCATTATTGTGATGTGTTGTTGTAAATGAATTCAATTCAATTCACTTTAATAAGAAAAGGAACGGTTAAGAAGATCTTTACATCGAAAGGATTATCTGTACACCTGACACATGTACTAAAAGCCCCTCCCCACACCTTCCCTTCTATAGTGTAATACATGCAAGGGTCCTTCATCAGCAAGTGTGTATTGACTGCACACATGATATATATGATATGTATCAAAACGAAACATATTGAACGGCTAAACACTTACATGGGCATCAATGTACAAGACAAGGACAAAACGTTTGGATTAAAGGGAGGTGGTAGTCAGTTTCCATGTGTAGCCGGTCATAATTCGCTGACACCAGACTTGGTGGAAATACCACTAATGGGTGTACAAGTCTGTGCACAGCCAACCCATGGCCCCACCGAGAAATACCCCCTAGTCTCTCAGCGAGCCTTTGGATGAGGGAAATGTAAGATAATGACTAATCCTTATGTTGCGATTAATTAGTAACCAGAAAATGCAGAGCATTTAATACATATTAAAGGCCTATAGGTCATAAAACTTAAGGCTAATCCTGGTGATTGACAACACCTGTTCTAATGGGTAAACACCAGAATCATGTTGAATTCCCCAAGAGAGCCCACTACTATGTGTCTTTAAACTAGAAAACAATTCTCGCTACCCCAAATAGCGATTCTGCCGAGATCCGGGGAAAATCCTGAAAACGCGCATTGCATTATGGGATAGCTTTTCGACATTACAGCTTCCTGTGCAGGCGCGCGATAGCGCAAACGTAAAACGCCGTCGCCACACAACGTGTATGCACCGAATATGTCGTCTGCTCGGTTTTGGGTTTTTTTCGCAAATATTTCAACGTTTATTTGAACATTTCATTCGTTGTTTTTTGCGTCTTTTGACATCAGTGACGATGGTTTTCTTTTGTGAGGCTGCACAGTGCTGGGCTCATGATTCCAAGCATAAGAACCCTGAAAAATGGGGGTGGATGAAGGCCGTGACTTGGGATGGGACTCTATACCGGAAGTTGTAGTGACGACCCGAGAGAGTGAAAATTACCTCGTCTCGCGAATTTCGAGATTTTCGTACCTATTTAGGATAGCGAGAATTGTTTCTGCATCTCCTATGGTCTCTGTACATGTAATGACATTACATCTGCAAGTCAGAGTGATTTAATGAGCTAACCAATTTGCATTGTAGAAGTGCAAGTCCGAGGTATTTGGTCATTTGCTGTCCCAGATGTTATCAAGAATAATGGAAAATGAACAGCAATTTACTTTTATGGTGTCATTTTCTTCGATATTTGGTCTGCTCCAGCTCTAGTGAAACCTGTATATAAAGACCACTTTGGGGAGACAAGAAACACTGTCTTTGTATTTATAAGCAGGTGGTCTTTAAGTACAGGTTTCAAGGAGAAATTACTTTCAAGACAGAAAATGTGATCTTTACAGAGACAGGTGGCCTTTCTATACAAGTGGTCGCCAAAGCAGGACCCTGTTTCTTAAAACTTGTTATCAATAACAAATGCTAACTGAATTTTGATGACAAACTTGCTCTCGGCCAATCAAATGCCATGATTTCAGTAGCTTATAACAGTTATTGTAACTTGTTCTTGTTTGTGAAACAGGGCGCAGGTTAGACTGTGATTCCAAAATTCATTATGGCCGATGGTACATGTAGCTCTAAAAATAAATCTGAGCTGTGGATCGTTCCATATTTCATACTTACCCTGCCTTTGAATCTCTTGCCTGCATACTTGGTATTCTGTGGTGTTTCTACAATGCAGTCCTGAAACAAGCCAATCAAATAAATATATACTAACAATTAATTAATCACTAGGAAGTTCAACAAGGCCTGTGATTATTGTTGTACCATTTCAATGTGAAATGACTTCCTCTTGTACAAGTTGTACATGTATCAAAATGATTTCTTTCTTTGTCCATTTTCTACATGATGTGCAATTATAATACCCAGCCATCATGTGACACAGGCTCTAGGGCAAAGGCTAAAGTCCCGGAGATTTTGGCATTTGAAGGGCTCGAGTAGAAGGGAACAGCTTAAAAAGGTATTCCGTTGTTTGTAGTCATTTCAATCTATCCATTAATGAAGCAATCTTGGCCCCTGTTATGTACCGGCTCCAATTCCCTTTTTTACCCAATTTCATTATGTTGAATAAATCTAGTCATCTGATTGGTCGAAATTGGAGTCGTGATTTTAGCCAAGCCCGCAAAGAAATCAAATGATTCACCAGCTTTACATGGCTCTGCAAGTAATGATTTTTAGATCTTTCTACAATATGTACACTATATTAATCCATGAGTATCATTAATATTCTTCAAGGTGAGTTTTTACCTCGAATGGTAGGAGTGAGAGAGCGTACTCTATTAGAATCCTGGTCAGTCTCTGAGAATAGAAGATGAATTCATCACGTCCTGTGTCACGATTCCTAGTCAGAAAAGAAGATTGGAAACGACATAAATCAAGTCAATTTTAGAGTTATTTGCAAAAGTGCAAAATAAAAATAAAGAGAAAGAGAAAAAGAAGACAACTGGGCGAGAACGTCTGTGCATGCCAAATCTTAAGTGAGTGCATTGACTTGTCTATTTAAAGGTCCATTTAACCTTTACAAAGAGTGCAGTTTGTTCTTTACACTTACAATATATTTTTACACAAGTAATTTTTAAAGCTCAAATAGTGTTTGAACATACAATACAAACATGGAGTCCCACATATAACTCACAAAAAATGCTTTGGCTAATTGGTTCAAAAAGACGTGTACCAATCACCTCAAAATAAATTTGTGTACAGCTAGAATGCATAAAATCAACTTCAGGAAATTCCTCATTCTATAGGTCTAATAATGAATCAGGGGAATGCTTAATACCTGATAAATGTGTGCAACCCTTGGACCTGGACCGTATTAGTAACTACATAGAGTGTGTCGGGCAGCGGCTGGTTGACGTGAGCTAGTGGTAGCTCAGCTCTGAAGAAAATCAAAGACAACAAAATAGAAAAGTCAATGATTTAGCAGGGGAGAAGAAAATGATCATTTAAAATAAGTAGGTTATGTTTGTAAATGTATTCATATTGACCTGCTACAGACAAATGTAACAATTCATTGAAGTGTGATAGAATTAGAATGCATGTTTTAGGTCGACAAATTCTGTTTTTCAAAGCTTTAGATTTCAAGTTTTCAGAAAGCTGTTACTCCTCTGACAGACACTGAAATAGAATGTAATTGATATTTGATATTATTGTAATCTATGACTTATAAACTTTCTGTTGATGTATGGTTCACCTATTTCATTTTCCACTCCCAACAGGGTCTTTAACCCTACGTTAACTGGGGGGGGGGGTCAATTTGACCCCCCCCCTGTAGAAATTTCGCGACTACTCCGAAACCGCGGCAGATATAAAATTTTCCTCTCATGACTTTTTACTTTCGAGTGTTACGCATCTTTTAAAACAATTTTTTTGAAAATCGGACCTACGGTTACAAGGTCGCGTGACCTTTTGTCTTTGCATGTCAGCCCGAAAATCGCTCATTTTCGTGATTTGAGTACAAAACATATGTAAAAGTCATTTTTCCTAAAAATAGATGAAACATTGGTTATTCAGTCTTGTTTAAAGTTTAGGTGTTCGTTTTGGGGTCAAAATAGTTGAATTGTAGTTATAAATGAAATAAAACAACAAAAACAATAAAATACATAAGTTAAAAAAACAATGAAATACATAAGAAATTATAAAAACAAGAGATAACATAAGGAATAACCTGGCTCTTCCAATTTTTGTGTTGTATTATTATTCCAAATGGTCTAATAAATATATGTAGTGAAAAAGAATACTTAAATATGAATAATCTATGATTTATGGGCCGAAATGTGAATTTTATGACCTTATTTGCATAAATTACCATAAATATGCAAATGAGTGAATTTTTCAAAAATTTGAAATTACCATAGTATTCTATACACTTCACTTGACATGCATGCAAATTTTCGCGGCGATCGGCGGTAAAACGGCCGAGATCTTAGGGGGGGGTCAAATTGACCCCCCCCCCAGTA
This sequence comes from Strongylocentrotus purpuratus, assembly GCF_000002235.5. NCBI lineage: Eukaryota > Metazoa > Echinodermata > Echinoidea > Camarodonta > Strongylocentrotidae > Strongylocentrotus > Strongylocentrotus purpuratus. Next base: position 35,155,182 of record NW_022145598.1, read on the forward strand.
AAAACCTGGTCTGAAATAGCCCAGTTAAAATAGGGTTAAATATACAGTCAAACCTGTCTATAGCGACCGCCGAAGGAAAACACAAAAAGTGATCTTTGTAGATGGGTGGTCTTTGTAGACAGGTTCCTTTAGTACATGTTTCAATGAGAAACCATTTTCAAGGGAAACACAAAATGTGGTCTTTGTAGAGAGGTGGTCACTAAAGCAGGTTTGACTATATCATACTACCTTTTCTAGAATCTAAAAACAGATGGCCTGCTTACCTGAATTGGAACCCTCTCTGGAAAAGAAAAGAAGGACAAAAATACAAGATTTATAGGCCATATTTTCAGAATGTGCATCAGTATACGTCACACACTGTACAAGCAAAAGGATCTTTTCAAAATCTCGTACACCAGGCATTGATGAATACAGATTATTCAACTGCAATATTGGTGGAATTCATAAGCTTCAACTTCCTAGCATAAATGATCAATCCTCTAGCATAATATAATAACTTATATTAAATCTTCTTTGAGAAAAGTAAAAGATTTAGTTATGGTCAGCTCTGAGAGGAGCTCTGGCTATAACAAAAAAGGGGGAAAATTGAATGCATATACGTCCATGTACAACATTGAATGCGAGAAAATCCACATTTCCTAGTTCCTACTCATGATATATGATAATAATAAAACGGTGCTTATAAAGTGCTTTCCACTGAAGTCTCTAAGCACTTTTTCATTAAATCTTCACAATTGATGAATATAACAATACAGAAATTTCCAGTAGGTTCCTGGTATAAACTTCTTCCATTAGCGTAAATATAAAATCATGAAGATCACAAAAAGATACTTTAATTAACAGAAAATGAGAGAGCACATAATAGCATGTAAATAGGCGCATCTCCTCCTCCATACCTAAAAGAGCTCCTAAGAACAAAAGGAAGTTTTTTTTTTCTATTCTGGAGAAAAGAATCTTGTATACTCACCAATGTGAGTTGGTCATGTACATGCTGGACGATAAGGATCATCGCAACCTCATTCTCAGCTCCTGTAGGTATATCAACATATTTAGTAAGGATAGTACGGTGAATAAGGAGAGAAAATTAAGCTTTTGATGAGGAAATAAACCGGTTTACCAACATGCACCTGTATTCAAATTTACGGATGTTTCTTTCCTGGGGACCTACACTGTAGTGACGGGGTATTCCATTAACCCCTCCGTTATTAATGAATGAACTACAATACATTACTTTTTTTTCAGATTTCGTTCAAACTTTCACCAGTCTGCTTCTCTGCTTTCTTTAAGAGTAGTTTGCTATCAAGGTTGGATTTCCCTTTAAGAAATAAAATATATTCCGCATTTACATAGTGCTTAATACATCGACAATGTCTCTAAGTGCTTTACAGATATAATAGTACCCTGGTCATTGGATTCAAGCTTGCCCGCACATAATGTCTCCATTCCCTGGGCAGTATAACAGCCAGGCACCATTTACGCCATTAACATTCGTATCCTACCAGGTACCCATTTAGCACCTGGGTTTAGATAGGCAAATGTAGATTAACGTCTTGTCAAAGGACGTTAGTGTCGGGCTGGGATTTGAACCCTGTACCTTGTGATCTACAGTCCATCGACTTATCCTCTACTCTAGACCAGAACACCTCTACAAATATATGATTCTTGGAGAAATGAGCCCAACTACTGACCTCTTGGCACTACAATATCTGCATGCTGAATAGAAGGCTCGATAAACTGCTCAAACGCTGGCTTCACAAATTTATTATACTGTTTGATGACTCCTTCCAGGCCACGCCCCCTGTCAGTGATGTCCCGCTTTAGTCTCCGTGCAAGCCTGATGTCTGAATCGGTGTCTACGAAAATCTTGAGGTCCATAACCTGTGTGGGAAAAAAATATTTGACAGCACAGCAGCAATAGTGTGTTAGAATGAATAATAAGGATGGCAACAACAATTGATTCTGATTCTAAGATTTTTCTGACTTGTTTTCAATTACAACATCGAGCACGCGATCTCTATCTACTGGGTACAAGCCAAAAAAATTCTTTATAAAACAATCCATTCTACTGATAGGATATTACGTTACTTTCTATTCAAACACAAGCCATCAAAAAGAAAATAGTTTTCCTGATATCTTTCTAAAATTATTGGGGAATAAAACAAATAAACTAATTTGGGTAAAAACACTAGGCCTACATTGCTAATGTAATCTGTTAAAAGCTCAGAAATGAAATACTGGTGTATACCATTTGTCTTTATACTCCGTAACTTCAGCCTGTTTGAGACATACAAATACAGAGAAACCTGTAGGTAAAGACCACTCAAGGGAGCAATAACAGTGCTCTTTATGTATAGGTTTTTGAGTACACATTTCAATGAGAAACAATATTCAAGGGAAACAGAAAATGTAGTCTTTATAGACAGGTGGTCTTTCTAGATATATATACCCTGAAGGAGGCCTCACAAGCCGAAAGCTTGTAATAAAATTGAAAAGTACAGCTACGTCTCACGTTCCTAGACCATTTTATTCACGCCTACATATTCTGGAACACCTGTTGTCATGTCAGAGTTGAGAATTCTCGCACTTTATATTTATATATATATATATATATATATATGGTTGCTAAAGCAGGTTTCACTGTAAAACATTCACTGACAAGACATTCTCTGTAGGATTTTCGGTAACACTATGTACTAGCTTTTATAGTCAAATGGTTGTGGACATACAGTTCGAAGGAGAAGGAGAAGTCAGCATACATGTAACTTACATCTATGAGTTCTTTCTTCGCAAATGCCATAATTCCTTCGAAAATGACAACATTGGCACCATACATAGTTTTCTGAAAATAAAAAATTACAAACAATGAAAATTAGAAAGAGTTCACATCTGGGCCCCATCTCACAAAGAGTTGATATCAATCGCAACTTATTTGCGATTGATATAAATCGCAACTATGTACATAAAAGAGAGGAAAATGCAAACTGGAGATCGCTTGGAGGACTTACGATTGATTTGGATCAATTGCAACTTAAGACGGGGCCCTCAAGTAGAAGTAAATGCTGAAATATTGAAGTCTTTTAGAAATTATTGCATGGGGTCGTAAATAACATTTTTTTCTTGAAATTTTACAAGATGAATTCCATGTTTAATTTCAATACCTGATTAGGAGGTAGAAATATCAAGTCAAAAATACATGTACACAGTTAACAACAGGATATTCATAGTTTTTCATAGTTTTTCAAATCATATTGATAACTCATGAAAATTCACGGATCTTTTTATTTTTTTCTATAACAGAAGTAATTGGGAAGCTTACCATTTCTCTTTCTCTACTGTGCGTTGTGAAATTATACACTGGAACCTGAACCATAAAACATAAAGAAACATCACAGGTTATAAGACTAGAAGAGACAAATTCTTCATACCTTTGAAAGAGAAATATCAATTTTCAAAGGAATTGCATATCATCACAATTGCTTTGATGCAAAAGTAAATTGTTGTATGCTGCAAGTCTACAGAAAAGAGGGCAACATTTGTATTTTTATTCCTACAGCTGGATAAGAATAGTAAATCTAAAACAGAAGCTTATAACTAGTAGCAGCTCTCTCTATATCAGGGCAAGTCAACGGTATTTTGGTAATTTGATTTTCCACATGATACCAAGTTTTGAGTCAAAATCATATATTGACATGAACTATGTCATTATATTTCATATTTGATCTGATCCAAGCTATAGTATAGCAATCAACCAGAAACAATATATACCATAATCAGAGACATGGTCAGTAATTTTCCAGGCCAAAACAACTTGGATTTGCCAATTAATTAACATCAGGTAAAATCTCACCGTGTCTTTGGAAGCTCAAACTTTACATGGGCTATAAACTTGGACAGTTTAATGTTTTTCACTCTATACTTGACTAATTACTATATCAAGAAATGCGCATTTGTGTTGTTGTTGTTTTCCACCCCTGTTGTTGTTGATGTTGTCTTATTGGTGCTCTTATTGTTGCTGGTGTTGTTTCTGCTTTGATGTTGTCATTGATGTTGCTGCTGTTGTTGTTGTTGTTGCTGCTGCTTTTGTTGTTAGTAGTGGTGATGATGGTGGTGGTGGTATGATTTTTTTAATCATTTATGCATTTGTTTTTTGTTTCTGTTTTGCTTTTTGTTATTTTGACTTGAAGGATGACAAACCTCTACATGCTTCCCTTCCTTGAGTTTCTTCAACGTCTCCACAAGAAGTTCAAAATCAAAGGCATCCGGATGATCAAAGTTGTACTCATTTCTGTTGGCTTGTTCGTGCTGCTTGGGGCTCAACACCTGTATAAAAATAATGGTATCAAACATCTCTCATTATTGATGTATCACATTTCACAACACATACATACAGAACTGAAACCAGAGGCGGTATTCTGAACCCTGTGTTATCTCTAATATTGTTGTATCTTTGAAGATAAGATAAAGTTGGTATTCTGAACATTGTTGTAACTTTTGTGTTATCTTTTGTTGTATCTTTTCTCTCATCTTATTGGCTGTGCCTGCGCTCATACTTTGGTGCGCTTGTAATTGTGCGTATTATTAATAAAGTGGCATTTAATCCTCATTTGCATATGCGCACGGGAGATAATATGTCAAGATAATTGGTATTCTGAAAGTTGTTGTATCTTTTATCTTATCTTATCTTGCATGGTATTTACAACAATATTTACAACAGGTAGGGGTTGTTGTATCTTTCGTGGTGATATAATGGCGGCAATATTTTTTGCCCAGAACCAACTTCGTGCCAATAGACGAGTTAGAAGAAGATTGTGTGTTGACCGGAAACATCACAGATGAGAACTTTTTAAGATATTACATGCTAGGATATGACGATTTTAATGCTCTCATCTTAACCAATATAGTGAAAGCATGATTTTTCTTCATGATCCACATTCAACAGCGCATAATGATGACGAGCGTAATAAGTGCTCAAATAACTAATTACACCCAAGATTAGTATGCGCTAGGCGCATCTTCAGATATGGCATTAAGTATTCCTATTGGTTGACCTATTTATCATGCTTATATAAATAGATTTTGATTGGTAGGTTCCATAAAAATGGGCATGTCATCAATGGTCAAAGATAAGATAGAGGCGGTCCTTCAAGAGATAACATAGGGATAAAACAATGTTCAGAATACCAACTTACAACAATATTAGCGCTGTGTTATTCTGGAAGATACAACAAAAGATAACACAAAACTTACAACAATGTTCAGAATACCGCCCCAGAGGTGTTATTCTGAAAACTGTGTCATCTTCAATATATTGAGAGGTCTTTTCAATAACTGCAATTACAAACACAAAATCAAGAAAAAGTAGCCTTGACTGAAGACTAGTTGACCCACCTTGTAGAATGAGTCCATTGAGAGGAGACTAACCCATGGTACATCCAATGCTTTGATGATTTCATTGGCTACAGTGGTCTTCCCAGATGCACTGCCTCCACATAACCCTGCATTCAGAACAGAAGAAAAATAGTGGGTTCTAGCATACATTAGTTGTTGCTAGGTATGGCAAAATTGATGGCTTGCCCTAACTAACAACACATAATATATGCAAGTATAAATATGGTTAACTTACGAAGATGGCCTATTAAAATCATTTATTTGCATGTTATCTCATTTACAAGGTGACTTATTAATGATCAGTTTCAAAGTTATCTGTATCATACCTATGACAAAAGCCTCATGAAGCTGTCCCTGTGAGTTATACCACGGGGGTCTTCCAGCGGTGTAGATAGTTCTATTAGATGTTCTGATGACCGTATCACCCGAACCACCGGTAGAAATGGTTCTCTTCCTGACTGGTTTAGATGGAGAACTAGTGATCGATGATGGATCAGTAGTTACAGAAGAGGGCAGACTGTCAAATGCATCACTAGTGTTGCTGAAATTAAGATTTGAAAAAATTTGAAATGATATTTGTCATATATATTACTCGATTAGTGAATATCATGATAACATCTCTACGTGCTTCTTAAAGGGCCCCACTAATCAAAACGGGCTTGAAATTAAAAATAAATGATGGAGAAGAATTTTTGACGCAGATTCCAAATATGACAATGATTATTCTTAGAAAACATCAATAATTCTAGAATCTAGATTTAAAAATGACGACTCAGACCGCTCAGGAAAAAAAAAAGCCCAATTCCGGAGCTGTATTGTGCAATAGCATATGATGTCACTGCAGGAGACAACATTGGCATTATAACACGACATAACATAGCACTTGAATAGAGATACCCTACTATAACATACCAAAAATCAACTAAATCTTTAACAATTGTTCAAATTATTGTCATGATTTAAAAGTCATTAGTCGGGTATCTTTCCTTGTTTTGTGTCTAATTTTCTTATATTTTTTGGAGTATTTTTCCTAAGAACGAAGACATTAGTATACAGCTTCAAATCGGAGGTGGATGCCTATCTTTCAACACAGCTCGACAAGTTTAGTTATAGGCCCAGCAGGTGATAATTCTGTTGAGTCTTCCCACAGATCCAGCGATGGACCTATTCTATTAAGGAACAAACTATTTGCAGTGGTGTAGGCGTACTGATGAACTATGGGAGGGCATTACAACTACAAGACATTGTCTTACTAAGGAGCCCGAAAAGACAGGTGAAGAGGTGAATACATGCACTTTCTCACAGGTTTCACGGCAAACAGCTGCACAATACAAGTGCATACTGAGGATGGGGTGCGGGAGCGCCAGTGCATGAAGCTAGCGACTGTAATCTCACATCCTCATTTAATTCATGCAAGTTATGAATTGATGATGATCATTACGGTCACTAACAAGGTGACTAATTAATGATCAGTTTAAAAGTTATCTGTAATTTCAAATTCTTTCTAACCTGCTCACATCGGTAAGTTGAAACAAATGTATTTTATGCCCTATCGCTTTTTCTTTATTTTTAATTGTAGGTGTCATCATGCATTAATTGTCATTAAACTCTTAAGTCTAGACATCTATCTAGTGATTTTGAGTGAAATCGGTTGAATTTTGTACAGTGGTGATTGAAGATCAATAGAACAGGTTTTAATACACAACCAGGATAGTAATGCAGCTATGTGTGTCTGGAGTTAACGCACACCTCTCCGAGCTCCCTCAGGCCCCATATGATTACAATATTTACTTTACATGAAAATTAGCACGTGGGAACATTGTTTTGCTCAAGTCTTGTTTACCTTTCGTCTGAGGCTCCAGATGTTCTCCGCAATGCGATATTAATTGTGTCTGCCATTTTATTAATACGAAAGGTATTGCAAGTGACACTCAGTCCTGATCCCCCACAGGTTAGAGTCTAAAAAATGTGACATAAAACACTGAAAAAGAATGTTTCAAAGAAGGTCTTCACATGTCCACTGTCAGATTTGTCACCTAGACATCTCGGCCACAGGTACGTACCAAATGCGGTAAATGAGGACTCGATATCGAGACTTGACCCGTACCAGCTCGGTATAATAGGGTCTTAATATTTATGTGCTTTTCCCGGTTGCCCTTTCCCCCTGACATACGTTATTAGAAAAAGGAATTATAATCATACATTATACATTAGAATACTCTTTTAAAAATCGTGCATTAATTCTTGACTCGTACAATGTATAAGTGATCATGGTGATTGCATGTAAATGAGATGTCGTCTCATCTCATGTTAGAGGGGGACGGGGGTTCATGATCTATTCAGTGATTCAGCTTTTTTTAAAGCTTTTATGACCTTGCCATTTCCTTTTAATCAGTTATTGTATGCATTTTCTTGTATTCAGTTATTGTATGCATTTCCTTGTATTCAGTTATTGTATATTATCATGTTTTTAATTTTATGATGCTTTTTATGCTTTTTTCCTTGTAAGTCTATTATTAACAATTAAATAAAATCTAGGTAGAATAAATGAAACGTTGAATCATTTGCTAACCAGATTTCTCTCGTAAACTGCGATTATACTAAGGGGCAGACGAAAATTAGAAAAATCGCACCCCCCCCCTCTTGAGCGCCAGGGGAGGGGGCCCATCTAAAAAATAAAAAAAAGGGTAAAATTAACGTGTTTTTACCTGTTTTTCCCCCAGGGAAAAAAGACAAAGTATGTGGTTTAGGTAATGAATAGAACCATTAACAATCTTCTTAACGTAACATTTATAAATTGCACATTTCGCATAATTAAAAGTAATATTCAGGAGAGAATTTATTTCTTGTTTCCAATGTCCTTACCTACAATTAATATTATTTGTTTTATTTGTAGTTCTACTTGAAATAGGTAAAATATCAAATTACTAGTTATATTCCAAAACATAATCACATCCTTGCAATATAACATAAAGTGAAAAATTGAGTGAAAATCGCGCCGACAATTTCGCAACGACTTAGCCAGCCGGTGAATAAGCGGGGGGGGGGGGGGGGGGGGGGCGGGGGGGAAAGAGCAATTTTTTGTCCCGGAAATTGGAAAATTTGGCCGACCTATATTGCGTTCAGTAGGGGGGGGGGGGGTAAGGTCAATTTTTTGTCACCCTTTAGCACAATTTTGTTGTTGTTTTTTCTTCTTTTTTTCATTAAAAAAATTAGAGGTTTTTTTTTCCTCCAAAACAAACACATTAGACAAAATTGAGGGTAACCCCCCCCCCCCCCCCCCCCCTGCGTACGCGCCTGCACTTTATCCCCTGTTTCTACTTCTCTAAGATTCGAAAATATCACATTCGTGTTCAAATCATTCACATAGCTTAATCTATCTAACCAACACTGCGGAAATGCTTTCTTTAATTTTGTATTTTTAAAATCAAATAAGAGCTGTGTTGCTTTCACTTTTGTATTTATTAAAGTAGAGTCATTCCAAATACCATTTGTAATCAAATATGAATTTTCAATAAACCTGCATCTATTTTTCCAAATAATTTCATTTGGAATATTTCTTACTTTAAACATATCAATGAATCTTAGTTCTGACCAAGTACAGAAAATATCTACATAGAATCCTGGCAAATTATGTTTGGAGCATAATAAATTCATATCTGTTATGTTACAATTGAAATGTAAACAAAGTGGCAAATCCCCTATTTTATCGGACCAGTATGTAAACATATTTTTCAGAGCCATTATCATTAAAAAAAAGAAATATATCCATGAGAAACGAAGTGAAGTTATTTTACTACCAATACCAATTATATTCAATCCACTATTTTCAATATCACTTATAATATTACATTACGTTTAATTTGTTATCTTTTTTGGAATTCATTAAGAAACAAAATAATAGTCTATTCATATAAAACATGTTTTGATACTGGAACAACATTAATTTTGCGGTATACACAAATTTTGACGCCGTTAACATTTTCAAAACAACTATTATACCATAAAAAGTAAGATCTCTCATTTTCCATTATTTAATACATTCCGAATTTTATCTATTCTTACATTCCATTTTAAATCTTGTAACCATTCCTTATTTTTGCCTACATATACTCCTAGATATTTAACAGGTTGATCAGTATATATAATGGCATTATCATGAACAAAAGTATCTACAATATTCAGTTTCATAACTTCTGTCTTATTCCAATTCATTTTCGGACCTGCATAGTCTCCAAAATCGTTAATTTCATTCAGATTCTACAAATAATGTCGTGTCATCTGCATATTGGGACCTTTTTAAACTATCAATACTTAAATCAACAATGAATATATCAATCCCTTTAATCTTTTTATTTTGTCTTATTTTGATGCTTATATATCCACTACTTTGTTAAAAAGTAATGCTGATAATGGCCAACCCTGGCGAACTCCTCTTTCAATAATCAACTTTTTTAAACTTTCCATTATTCATCACACGACCGATGGCGTCAGTGAAGGTCTTTATCCAGGTGATAAAAGATTCTTTGAAATTGAAGTTACGTAGTACATGAAATAGGAAAAATAGGGATGGCATTGTCGAATGCTTTTTTTTAATCCAAAAAGAATATAATCCCTGAACTACTGGATGTCTTTAAATAGTCGATCACATCTTGTACTATTCGTCTGTTTTCTGCTGCGGACATTTTCTTTATAAAACCTCTTTGATCAGTTGAAATAATACTTGATAAAACACGTTGAAGTCTTTTAAACAGTACTCTTGCCGCAATTTTATAATCATTATTTAATAACGAAATTAGTCTCCAATTGTCTAAATAAACCCCTATCCCCCTTCTTGAATAACAATGTAATAAAACCCTGCCTTTGGGAAGAAGATAATTTTTATTTGTGATACCCCTCATTTAAACTTGTAATATTAACAATATTTCTTTGTAAACAAAACCGCTACTCAAGCTTTCCAATTATATTGGCGGCTTCGAATCTCGGACATCAAAGGTAACAGCACACTTGTAGATTCTGTTGTGCATCCTTAGAAAACGCTCAAATTATGCCAAGCAGCTGCCGCTTTCTATAAGGATGCACAATCTTCAAATGTGCTGTTACCTTTGATGTCCGAGGTTCAAAGCCGCCGATATAATTGGAAAGCTTGAGTAGTGGTTTTGTTCACAAAGAAACATCGTTAATATTGCACCTTTTATTTGAACTAAATAAGGGGAAAATCGAACAGCTAGATGAGAAAATATGAATACAAAAGCCTAATTGAGACAAGAAATTTGAATACCTTGTATGATATTGTTTTAATTTGTAAAAATAGTAAAATGTTACAATCCTAAAACCTGCAATTTGACGCTTTTCCGATTACTCACGAAAAAAAAAAGTGAATTTGTTCTTGTACAGTTCTTTATGATGTTATATATCAGATTAGTGCCTACATATAGTCGTGTAATTTTGATTAATATCTCAGAAAATGCCTCCTGTAAAGGTAAACACTATACTCGTGTAATCGGACGAGTAGTAGCGAACAATAATTATCATTACAAAAGCATATTTCCCTTTGAAAGTGGCCCGTTATTTTGCAGCTATAGGCAAGAAACTTGGTATTTAAAGATAAGGGAATGAGCTAGATATGACTCCATCTCTAAAAACTCCTTGGTTATACCTGTGTTATATAGTTTCTCTTACAAAGTGATATAAGACGAGCTGCAGTGTAGTGTAACCAAATTATACTTATAAGCGCCTTGATACAATTATTTCATCCACCTGTAGCGAATAATTGTATTTAAATAGTCAGAAAGCAAATTGCATATTATTATTACATGATGTTAGGAAGGGGGGGGGCCACAATGAAGCTTTGTCATACCTAGCAACAACTAGTGTGCGCAATTTAAATTCTTACTGTTGAGATACATTACTTTTATTCGTTACATTCGCTTTGAGGCGCTCCATGAAGGCATATGCATAAATCTGGTTACATTATTACCCAAAATGGCATCTTGCACTCCAACAGCCAGATTGCGTATCACCACCCTGGTGCGGCGATTTCTTTTCATGACCGGGTGGGGAGGGGAGAGGGGGGGGGGTGAAAGGCGAGGGACGAGGGAGCATAGTGTAAACTGTGCTTACCCCCTAAACAAATTGAGGCCCCCCCCCCCTCCCGGATCGCCGCCCATGCGTATTACACATTCATTGCTGTTATAGGACAAACCATAATGTTGATCCCACCCAGCAACTACCAATGTAAGCGATTCGCACTCCGACCACTCATCGAAAAACAACAATCTGTAACATGTGAATGGAACATTCTGCAACATAAATAGCAACCAACAAAGACTCATGCTCTAAACCGGATAGCACCACGAAAGTGGTCTTAATTATGGTGAATTCTCGTTCGTCGTAGATTTTCTTAAAAAGGGACTTTTAGATTTGCACGCAGACTTAGTGTTGCGTAAAAGGTAACCAGTCGTCTTGATGAAACCAAGGGTTTAAATAAGAAATGCTCCAATAACAATGCAATTAAGGTACAGTCTACAGATACCTTTGCTATAAGTTTGGAATTAATAAGAAGATAAACTCCTGATTTAACAATGCCAACAAAAAGCGCGTAATATGCACACATTTACATGACCAGGCGCGTACGCAGGGGGGGGGGGGGGGGGTTACCCCCCTCTTGAATTTTTTTATGTGTATGTTTTGGAGGAAAAACTGAAAAACCTCCCTTTTTTAATATTTTTTTAAATAAAAAATAAATAATAATAATACAAAATAAAATAAAAAGTTGTAATGAATGACCCCAAAAAGCCGACCATACCCCCTCCCCCAAGGAAACGAAATACCGATCGGACAAATTTTGGGACACAAAAATAAAAAAATATGTCCTCTTACCCCCCCCCCCCCCCCCCCCACCGCTTATTCAGCGGTTCGCTGAGTCGTTGCGAAATTTTCGGCGTGATTTTCAAATTTTACCCCCCCCCCCCTCCCTTAAAAAATCCTGCGTAATCGCCAGTGCATGACAACTAGATGGTTCTGTTTCTCTACTACTAACCAATCTCGCGATAGAATGGCGCCAAGTCGCGCCTATATAAGGAAAAGGTCAACATGACAATAGCCCGACCCAACCCAAATAGCCAGATCAGACCGCTGCCACGTCAGGCATGTAGGTAACCGGGGAACGACCTGTTCCAAATGGTTGCATTTTAATAAGAAAAAAGTATGACTTGATTATTTGGTAACATCGTCTTATAGATTTTCTTAAAATTTAATGGAAGTTAATGGCGACCAAGTATTTTGATTTAATTCTTGTTTTGTATGGAGCCCGAATATAGTAGGCCTACCTTTATATATTTATTGTATATTTTTTTAATAGGAATTATATACAAGCCACCAAAATGTTTTCCTCCCTCGTTGGCTTTAACCCTAATAAGGCCGGGGGGCATTATGGCCCCCTCCCCTCCACGATTTTTCCGATTGCTCGGGAACGCATATGGATGGCGCTCCGCCGCTCGCTGACTTTTTTCTTTCGAGTCTTGCGCAACCTTTAAAAGATTTTTTTTGAAAATCGGACCTACGGTTACAAGGTCACGTGACCTTTTGTCTTTGCATGTCAGCCCGAATATCGCTCATTTTCGTGATTTGTGTACAAAACATATGGAAAAGTCATTTTTCCTAAAAACAGATCAAACATGGGTTATTGGGTCTTGTTTCAAGTTTAGGTGGTTGTTTTGGGAGTCAAAATAGTTGAATTGTAGTAAGAAATGAAATGAAACAACAAAAACAATGAAATACATAAGTTAAAAAACAATGAAAACATAAGACATTTTCAAAACAAGGGATAACATAAGGAATAAGCTGGCTCTACCAAATTTTGTTGTCGTATTATTATTCAGAATGGTCTAATGAATATAATGTAGTGAAAAAGAATGCTTAAATATTATATGTGGGTAAAAATGTGATATGTATGACTTTATTTGCATAAATTACCATAAAAATGCAAATGAGTGAATTTTTCAAAAAATTGAAATTATCATATTATCCTACACACTTCACTTGACATGCGTGCACATTTTCGCGGCCGAGATCTTAAGGGGGGGGCATAATGGCCCCCCGGCCGTACTAAGACCTCAAATAGCCCAGCCTTAATGCTCGCAAAATCGATTAATCAGGAAGATTCCTGCCAACGAGATGATCGCATATATAATTGTACACTTTATTTGGTGTATGTTGATGAATAGATAAAACATTTTTGCCATAATAAAGGCCCCCCCCCCCACTCTAGGGTTGGAGGGACTGCATGCGTGTTCCCAAAATGTCCCGTAAGGGGTACTTTTCACGCACTGAAGTCCGGCTCGTGGCAAAAATCCGGCCCGTATTGACCATACACACCGGACTTTGGGGGTGTTTTCAAAAGGAGGGAACATGCATACGCGTACCCTAAATAAAACTTCGTGGGGGGGGGGGGGCGGGAATAAAGGTGCCATATTTTGCTCGCTTGCATATTGCGGATACTTATGTTTTCAAACAAGAGGCTCTCACACGAAAATGAGCCCGTACGCGTATATACTACGGATGGAAAACAAATCCTCTTTAATGAATTTGGGATTGGGGTAACGCAAAACTCCTAAAAGGGTGTCGGTCCAAAAAAAAAAACGGTCGAAAAAACCCCGCTGATATCAGTAGACTTAAGACTGGTGCCCCCCCCCCCCATGACTGAGCCCACGCTACGCCACTGAATACGCCACCGAAACCAACATTATTCCACGTACCGCTATTATACCACCACCACCATCGTTATGCCACCACAATCGGCTGCTATCGACTCAAGCATTCTCGTTTACGTTGGCCTCTGCATTTATCTTGATAATTTTTACTTACCTCCATACTTTCAAGCTTTCAATTATATGCATTTTTATGTGTGTGTATTTAAGTTGTCACTCTTTATGTAAATCACTTATATTATATTCTGTTATTGTTATTTGATTTATCAATAAATGCAAAAACATCTGCTAAAAAAAAATACCACCACCATCATTATTCCACTATGCTATCACCATCATCGTCATCATCACCACCATCACACTACACATGCCGCACCAACACTTCCCACTACCACCAGCACCATATTCATTTCCAGGCGCGGATCCAGGGGGGCCGAGCGGGCCTTGCCCCCCCCCCCCCGCAAAAAAAAAAAAAAAAAAGGAGAGAGAGAGAAGGAAAGAAGGGAAAGGGAAAGAGGAGAGAAAGGGAAAAAAAGAAGAGGAAGAAGAAGAAGAGAAAAGAGGGAAGAATTAGATGGGGGGGGGGGGCAAAAGGACTCGCCTCCCAGGCTGTTGCCCCCCCCCCCCAATCAAAAAAAAAAGAGAAGGAAGGAAAGGGAAAGAAAAAAGGAAAAGAGGAGATACAGGGAAGGAAAAAAGAGGAAGAAGAAAAGAAAAGAAGTGGGATATTAGTTGCAATTTTCCCGCCAACAACTTGTGGATCGGGGGGGGGGGGGGGGGGGGGGGGGGGAAGGAAGAGAACGTAGGAAAAAAACTGAATTTAGACAAAGATTAAGAGTCGATAACGACACAACAAATCGTCTTCTTTCTCTAATGATTTAATGAAACGTAAGCTTTCGCTTAGCGCGGGAGGGGGAAAACTAAATTCAGACGAGGATTATTTTTTGGGAACGGTACAACAAATCGTCTTCTTTCCCTTATAATTTATTGAAATGTCAAAGCTTCCGCGTTTCGCGGAGGAGGGAGGGGGAAACTCGCCCCTCCCTGCACCCACCATCTCCAATTACGTCACTACTGGTCACCATTACGAACCAATATTTGGCTCGCATAATTTCAAATTTTGCCCCCCCCCCCCAAGAAATCCCTGGATCCGCGCCTGATGTGTATACAACGGCAGCAGTTTCAATATAAAATGTAAGTTCTTCTTACTTAAATCTTTGGTCTGGAAACAATTATTTGCCCATTGTTGTGTATTGTATTACATTTTCACTGACAATGAATTCACATTTAATGCAATTTTCTAGTTTCCCAGGCTTATTTAGGAGAACATAAGATTGATATTGTTAAGTTGTACGATAACATCACTCAGTTTGATTTGATTGGAGATATATCTCATTAAAAACAGAGTAAAGGCTATACAGTATCAAACAAACCTACACCATTAAACTTCAAGCTCACTCATACATGATTTATTGCGACACTTTCAAGGCTACTTATTATTTTAAGTTCATGTATAAAAAGGGCAACAGCTTCAATATTAAACGTAATTAAATCATTGGTCTGGAAAATGTTATGCCCATTGTTGTATATTATACAACATTTTCCATAACGATGAATATACATTGTATAATGCAATTTTCAGGAGAACCATACTTGTCATTACTGTTATATTTGTTATATGATACTAAAGCAAATCGTTTCGCTTATCGATAAGATAAATAAATGTGAAGTACGTGTCAAATAATGAAATCATTACGTGCTATTTTTAACCGGACTAGACATTTGAAATGTATAAAAAAATGTATACACTATTGACAGCAAGCAAGTTTTTTAACAAAGAATTCAGAAATTGAACAACATTGCACATTTTAGTCTACACGGCATGCTCTACACCCTTAGTTGGACTGTAAACAGTTGTCTTCTTAAGTCTTCCATATAAATATAAATTTTAAGGAGGTCAATAATCATTATGAAAACACCACTTTCGTAAGGTTGACACATCAATATATATTGTGCACACATGTAACAATGTGATAATATTTTTTCTTGGGGTGGGGGGGGGGGGGCGGGAGGAGAGCAATCCAAAAAGGGACTGATATGTGAACATTAATATTGATAGGTCGCTTCACAAAAGGGGCATACAAAGTCCTTTTTGTGGATAGTTTTTGGAGCAAAACACAAAATAGGTGGAGCCAACGTCCACACAGGTCACATCGCACCCATGGAGGTTTTGGCCCGAATTTACAAAGGAGGTTTGTCAACAAATCTAGGTTTATGTATTATGACGCGTTTCGATGCGTTTCAGACCAAGGTTTAGACAAACCTTTGTCTGAAACGCGTCATATGACGCACTCAAACATAGGTTTGTCTACAAACCTCCTTTGTGAATTCGGGCCTTTGTTTCTGTGTCCTTCCCTGGCTTTTCACACGACACATTTTTTCCCAATGTCTTTTGCGAGATGCCCCACATTCCACAATTATTCTCTTAGACACAGCTAGAGCGTTCTGCAATTGAAAGCGAAATGTGCGAGTCAGGGGCGGCGATCCCGGGGGAAGGACGGGGTACACGTCTTCCCTCAATTTTCTTAGGGGGATCGTCCGCCATGGATAATTTGAAAAAGTGCACACCAACAAAATGTATAGCAAATATTGACTAAAGACTGCAACACACTTTAAGGCTCTGGTGGGCCCAAGAGTACAGCGTTTAGACTTATAGAAATGCTAAAATCTTCTCGCTCGGTCGCTACGCTTCTTCGCATAATATCCTAAAAATATGCAAGTAAATATTGTAGAAAATATGTATTCTGTTGGTATCACGTATGTACAGTTTACACTGTATGTTAACAAGATTAAAAGTTATAGAAATAGATCAGTGTTCCAAAAATGAATATTCAGCTTGCCCTTTTAAGAAGTCCCTTCCTGCTCAGTACTTAATAAAATTTACCTAGTAAACAACCCTTCGGACTGCACACTAGATATCGGCAAAGTAAAAGTGAAGCGTGAAAAAAGTATATTGCTTGTTTTTATGCTGTAGTTTTGCTAAAGAATGTAATTTTGTAACACAACAAAACTTCAAAACCTGTGAGGGGTTTACATATAAGACTTATCATACAGCTTTATGGGGGTAGTCCCTTCCGTCACCTCCGCCTCTTTCACTGGCGTACTGATGGGGGGGGGGGGGGCAGTAACCCCCCCCAATACAATTTAAACATGTGTTATTTTAATTTGATACCAGTGATTTAAAGTATTGCTAAAATGGTAGTATTTTTCCATGAGCTCCCGGGGGCTCTACCCCCTGGAACCCACCAAGGGCCCTAAGTCGGGCCCCTGTTTGCTCATCTGGCCGTAATTAAATGCCTAAAGTCCTTGAGCTTTCGGGGGCTCTGCCCTCTGGACTCCACCAAGGGGCCTAAGGCGGGTCCCTAGATGCGTAATTTTGGTGCCTAAAAGCCCTGACCTCTTCTCTTCCGTTATGTATTTCTTTGTCTTTCTTTCTCCATATCCTCTGTACTCTCCTTATGTATTTTTTGTTTTCCCTTTTCTATTATCTTCCCTTCCCTGGGTATACGTGCTTGCACATGTACTCTATATGGCTAAACAGTTGTGTAAAAAAAATATGCGCGAACGGTCAAGGAGTAAGAAGAAGGGAAAAAGAGAACAAAGACGGCATCCATGGAAGCCATGTGAGAGTGTCCTCTTTTTTCGCTTTTACTTTTACCCTTGCATTCTTTCCTGAATCAGAGTTTTCTCACACCTTGTAGACTCGTGCAGGTTATCATTTTGTGTGTGTGTGTGTGTGTGGGTGTGTGTGTGTGTGTGTGTGTGTGTGTGCGTGTGTGTGCGTGTGTTTGTGTGTGTGCGTGTAACGAAATAACGTATACAAATAGCTTGGCAATTCTCATGGTTATGAGATACAATGTGAAAGGAAATGAGAGAATAATGGTCGCGTAGCTTAAATCAAAGTTCCCCATTGCAGTCCTCTCTTTTTGGATATTTTTGCATTTTGTTTTGTAAGAGGCGTAGCGCCAGAAGAAAGAAGAGGAAGAAGAAAAGAAACGTGTGAAGAAGGAGATCGGGGGGAGGCGAAAGGGCCTTGCCTCCCAGGCTGTTGCACCCCCCCCCCCAAAAAAAAAAATAAGAGAGAAGGAAGGAAAGGGAAAGGGTAAGAGGAGATAAAGAGAAGGAAAAAGAGGAAGAAGAAAAGAAAAGAAAGGGGATATCATTTGCAATTTTCCCGCCGGTGGATCGAGGAGGGGAAAAAAGGCCCTTACCGCCCCCGCCCCCGCTATAACAAAGAGAGAAAGAAGGAAAAGAGAAAGAGGAGAGCTAAAAGGGAACAAAAAAGAGGAAGAAGAAAAGAAAAGGTTGAAAAGAACGGGAGATCAGTTTCGGTTAATCCCGCCAACAACGTGTGGATCGGGGTGGGGGCCGAAAGGCCCTTGCCCCCCCCCCCTCGGCAAACCTTAAGGAGGAGAGAAAAAGAAAGAAGAAAAAAGAGAAAGAAGAAAGGGGGCACTGGCGTACTGATGGGGGGGGGGGGGGGCTTGGGGGAATTCAAATTCGAACGTGGTTTATTTCTAATTCCATTACGGTGGCTTACAAATAATGCTGAATTCATTCCGAGATTTTTCCTCAGTTTTTAGTAAATTATACTTTTGTATGCGTTTGTTGGAAAATGACAAATTCCTAAATTTACAGCCAGACAAAAAAAAATTGATTCTTGAGAAAAGTTGGGGCCCGGGGATCGGCTGAAATCGCAGGCCTCGAGCTCCCCCCCCCCCACACTTTTTTTTGAAAAGGTATAGTAAAATAGAAATAAAGAGAGCAAGAAAGAAAGAATAGTTAACTAGCTGCTCATCTGACCGAAATTAAACGCCTAAAATACCCTGAGCTTCCGGGGTTCTGTCCCCTGCACCCCGTCTAGAGCCCTAGACTCCCCTGGATGCTAATCTGACGGAAATGTAATGCCTAAAACCCCTGTTTTTCTGGGGGCTTCGCCCGCTGGACCTCACGCCAATTAGTGTCCTGCCAGTGTCACAAATAAGGTATAAAAATATGTTTATCTGACCGTAATCAAATGCCTTAAACCCCTTTTCTGGGGGCTTCGGCCGCTGCAGTGGACCTCACGCCAATTAGTGTCCTGCCAGTGTCACAAATAAGGTATAAAAATATGTTCATCTGACCGTAATCAAATGCCTAAAACCCCTGAGCTTCCCGGGTCGGACAAGGTATCAAAATTTTATCTGACCGCAGGCGCGTAGCCAGGGGGGGGGGGGGGGGGGGTAGAAAAAAAATAGAGAGGAGAGGAAAGGAAGAGGACGTAGGGAGAAAAAGGAGCAGACAAAAAATATCTTTGAAATTCAGACAAGAATTAAGAGTATAGAAAACGGTACAACGAATCGTCTTCTATCTCTAATAATTTAATGAAACGTCAAAGCTTCCGCGCTTCGCGGAGGGGGGGGGGGGGGGACTGAATTAAGAGTATAGAGAACGGTACAACGAATCGTCTTCTATCTCTAATTTTTTAATGAAACGTCAAAGCTTCCGCGCTTCGCGGAGGGGGGCTGAATTAAGACAAGGATTAAGAGTCGAGAACGATACAACGAATCGTTTTCCTTCTCCGATGATTTAATGAAACGTAAAAGCTTCCGCGCTTCGCGCAAGAGGGAGGGAGGGGGGGGGGGGACTGAATTAGGACAAGGATTAAGAGTCGAGAACGGTACAACGAATCTTTTTTTTTCGTCAATGATTTAATGAAACGTAAAAGTTTCCGCGCTTCGCGCAAGAGGGAGGGAGGGGGGGGGGGGGGGACTGAATTAAGACAAGGATTAAGAGTCGAGAACGGTACAACGAATCGTTTTCTTTCGTCAATGATTTAATGAAACGTAAAAGTACAAGGTTTTTTTGTTGATTCATGTTCTAGATGGGTATTGAAATAAATTCAGCTTGGTTGCCAGCTCGGCAACCTTAAGCAACTTTTTTATAGCCTAATTAGCATAATCATCTGCAATATGTAATAATGTTGCTAATCTCAATTCAGGAAGCCTGAAAACATGGGTAATACGACTTTTCAAGGGTTTTCTATGACGAGGAATTCATTTATGACACCAGTTTTTATTTTTAAGTAATGCAATTGTCTTAAATATCATAATTAGCACAATGAGCTAATTAGGATATGTTCAATATATGGACTTCATTGTCATTGTTTATCTATAGAGCCTGAAAATGGTGCAATGCATCATTGTAAATCACTTTTGAATGACGACACATTAATTTCATGTGGGTATAGTATAATTTTCCAAATTAGCATAACAATCCAAATAGCATATATTATTATGTGCAATTTGTAGGCCTAATAATGTTGCTAATCTTAGTTTAGGAAGCCTGAAAACATGGATAATATGACTTTTCCAGGGTTTTGCATGGCGAGGATTTGATTTATGACACCAGTTTTTATTTTTAAGTAATGCAATTGTCTTAAAAAAAAATCATAATTAGCCTAATGAGCTCATTAGCATATTGACAATATATGGACTTCGGTCATTGTTTATGTAGAAAGCCTGATTGTTGATTGGTCTTTTATGTTCAACCCAACCATTGAGAGTGTTGCAGTACTTTTTTCATACAGTAATGTGTAGGAAAGCCCAAATCGCCTGGATATGCAATTTAGCCTTTTTACTAAGTTAATTAAAAGTAACCTCTCTACAAATGTAAATCAAAATTTTGATAATTAGATATGTACACAAATTAGATGAAATTGATAAATGCACTTATATACTTACTGCATCATCGTCCTTGGTTGAAGAGATGAACGCCTCGCCATGAAGGCCAATAGAACAGTTATGTTTGCAGGTTTGGTTTAGGCTTCCTAGATTTAGGTTGATAATTGATGTTCTACAAATATGCTAATTAGGCTTATTATATAGTACAATAATTACATATTACATCAACTGCATTACTTAAAAATAAAAACTGGTGTCATAAATGAATCCCTCGTCATGAAATACCCTGGAAAAGTCATATTATTCATGTTTAAGGCTTTTGTGATTAAGATTAGCATCATTATAACATATTGCACATATATAATTATACTAATTAGATTATTAGGCCTAATTAGACTAATTATACTATATCTACATGTAATATCTTCTCATGACTTAATGTGTCGTCTTTCAAAAGTGATTTACAATGTTGCATTGCACCATTTTCAGGGTTTATAGATAAACAATGACAATGAAGTCTATATTTTTAACATATCCCTATTAGCTCATTATGCTATTTAAGACAATTCCATTACTTACAAATAAAAACTGGTGTCATAAATGAATTCCTCGTCATAGAAAACCCTTGAAAAATCGTATTATCCATGTTTTCAGGCTTCCTGGATTGAGATTAGCAACATTATTACATATTGCACATATGATAATTAGATGATTATGCTAATTAGGCTATAAAAAAAGTTGCTCAAGGTTGCCCAAGGTTGCCAAGCTGGCAACCAAGCTGAATTTACTTCAATACCCATCTAGAACACGAATCAACAAAAAAACCTAGTACTTATAAACTTTTCCAGGTCATGTACATGGTCTATGGTACCGTCTACTGGACTATTTAATGAAACGTCATATATATATAGCTTCCGCGCTTTGCGGAGTAGGGAGGGGGAAACTCGCCCCTCCCTACATCCCCCTGCATTATGTCACTGCTGGTCACCATTACGTACCAATATTTGGCTCGCATAATTTCAAATTTGGGCCCCCCCCTAAGAAATCCTGGATCCGCGCCTGTTCATTTCAACCACACAAATGGTTTTGAAACCACTATTATAGATGTTGAAGCCACAATAGATCTGTCTTGACCACATGGAGGTAGTATTGTATACCCTACCCCAGTCACACGACCGATGCTAAAAAAATGACGTTTCTTCCTATGGCAAAGAATCGTTCGGTCTGGCGACGGTTTTGAGTCTAAGATATTATTGATTGAAATGATTTTAAAACTAATTAAGGCGATTTGTATTAACGATTTTGTTGATTTTTGTTGTTGACTTGATGTGAGATAATGCGGCATCCGCCAACCATCCAAGCCCTCCCCTATATTAAAGGTAAAGACCAGTAATGGTCATGCGATTGCATTGTGAAAGAAACGTTGTGGAATCGATCAGAAAAGGTTGATCATCTAGCATCTAGCATCTGCAAGGTTCTGGAATCATCAAAATTATAAGAAATTTGGCCAATTCTTCGTAAAGTTACAAGCACTATACACAGAAAGATGTATATGGGACTACCCTATCTCTCTCACCAGACCATGAGAGAAATAAGTTTACCAAATATATGAATTAGTAGGCGGTTTCCCGGCAAATTTTTTATCATCATGTATTAGTCAAAACATATTCTTTCACATGATTGGTAATGAGAGCTTCCATTTCATTTTTTGAAATTGGGGCGTTGCCAATACTGGTCTTTACCTTTAAGCATCAGTTCATGAAAGGAAATGTTGGCCTCGCGCCTCACAATTACCATTCATGTCTTTAGTGACCCCCATCATAATCCATCTCCGATAAGAGATGACTCCGCTTCGAAGCCGTGTAATGCATGCACCCTTTCAGGAAAATCATCAATACGTGAAAACTAATGATAGCGGAAGAGGATTTGGTAACCGTATGTGCTTTCATGCAGAGCATCTTTAGACGCCAGTCACCGCACGTAAACAATGCACCAGTACCAGCAGTGCACCGCTAGCTCAGCAATACCACTACCTTACGATTCCACATCCACTTACCTATAAACATCACGACATCACGAGATAAATGCTATAGAGGAAAATGATTTCTTCGAAATACTTCAGGAAACAGTTTCTACAAGCATGTTCGTGAAGGGAGCATTAACAGTTGTTGTCATTTTGACATGTTTGACTCATATTTCTAGCGTGTCACTGCCTTATTCAAAGACAAAAAGGGATGATGGAGCTAAAACTGAGAGGAGTTTCAAGGACGTTTCGCCTGGTAGAGGTAGAGCGAGCGAGCGGAAGCTGGACGGAAACCCAAGCCGAACTGTGCCGTCGCAAGGGTCTATACGCTCCGCTGCTCGAGGTCTCGGCGTCGGGCGGAAGAAATCTGGAAGACGTGCATCTCGACGTGATATTTTTGTTGATTTCTACGGAGCTAAAAATGTTAAACCTGCATCATATCGTCATGATGATAACATGGATGATGTGGATGACGATCGATGTTCACAATATGTGAGTAGATTTTTAAATACTTAAAATATAAACTTTTAACTGTTAAGTCAAGAATAAACTTCATCTGTTCATAAACTCAAACTTAAAGTCTAGTTTTTTAGCTTTGGGGGTTTGGATTTGCAAAAGTGCTAATTATATCATGTGATTTTATCTGTGTCATTTCTCTCCTCCAGAGCACTTTCTGAGCTTTCCAAAACAGTAGTTTCTTGTTTGGCTTTTTGGGGGTCTTTTAAGTTTTTTTAAAACTTACAACATTTTACATTGGTTGGTTCATTGACGATGTTGCCCTTTTCCCTTCATACCAAGCTATTGTTGTTATTGTGTTGAAGTACAAACTCAACTTTTTACCCTGTACATTGGTAGGTTCTAGCCTGATGTAATCATTATTATATAGAATTCATAAGCTGCAAAGTACAATTTTATGTGGGTTCATTTTTGCTGCAAAGTTGTTGTTGTTATTTGTCACAGGCCTGTTTCACACACAAATTATCTCCTCAGCTCAGTGTTCTCTCGATCGATACGTCTGTTACAAGACTAAGTTAATGATCTACTAGGTTAAGTAAAAGGAAAACATTTATTTTCTCACTTAGTGGTCTATAGAGTACCAAAGCTGTGACGTCATAAAAATCAATTTTTGGAATTTCTCAATTTTTTCTTCATTTTCCGAAAGAACATACAAAATAATGTCCAAATGTCGAAAACCAATTGAATATGTTAAGTATTGGTTGACATATGACCATCTGAATAAGTATACTCCCCATAGGAACTCAGTGATATATCCTCTGGCTCCTAATGGTTATGAGCCAGAGCATATAACACTGCGGTCCCACAGGACATATTCATTCAGATGGTCATATCTCAGCCAATACTTAACATATTCAATTGTTTTTCGACATTTAGACATTATTTTTGATGTTCTTTCAGAATATGAAGAAAAAAATTGAGAAATTCTGAAAATAGATTTTTGATGACGTCACACTTCACCACTCTATTGTGGGGGAGGTTCAACGGAAAACGGGGGGGGGGGGGGGGGGGGGGGGGGGGGTGAAGGAGGAGGTCAGGGGGAAACTACTTTTATAAATGTAGAAACAAAGAAATAATAACTTTACCCTTTCCAAGCCTTTCACATTTCAACCACCCAGTATGACTTAATGTAAGTAACTATTCCATTTTGCCCCCTTTTCATCACTTCCAGTAAGGGTCATTAGGAACTTCATGTATGTACACTTAAATAGATTTAATTGGGGGTATAACCATAAATAAGAATTTACCTGGTATATACATGTTCATGGTAGGTTTATTCACATTGTACATGTATATGTAGGTTCTACCGTGTTTTAGACAATTTAATCATGTCAGTTTTTCGAAATGTACATTGAGATGTGAATTGTTTGAATTGCAATCTTGAGCGTTAAGGATACCATTTTATTATGTTGACACGGGACTCATGAGTGAATAAACTTTAAAGGTACTATGTCCCATTTGCAGGCCCAAAAAATGAAAAAAGTTAAATTCCAACTGCATTTAAAAGATAATACTAATTGAGAACTTCCCTAAAAAAGGTGGGGCTTAAAAATGTGTTCAAGTGGGAAAATAACGACTATTAGCTGTCAAATCGACTTTAGGGCTATAGAGCCCAAAAGTAATAGTCTTGATTTTCAGACAGTTGTAACGAATACGTTTTATGCTGCGCAAAGATTCAATCAGTTTAATCTTGGCCATCACAAGAAGTGGGTTATTGATGTAGACAAATGCTCATGTACCCATTACAACTCTGTTCATGTATGTTATTACCAAAGAAGAAAAAAGGCCAGTCAGTCACTCAATAGTGTCTGACAGTGAAGTCTAGCAAGTAAACTGGTTTCCTTGCATAATTTGAATATGAGGACACTGCTAACGTTTAAATTTCACAGATAGGACATACATGTCATATTCATAATTCCTGCAAAGTTCTACAGAATTTGAGGTTGGCTGTTAAAGGGACATAGTACCTTTAAGTTAGCCAAACCTTGAAGTCATAAACAACGATCCACTAACAATGACACACGGACCCGAAGAAATAAGTTATAAATAAAATAACCTCTAAGTTACATGTAATTGCATCTGCACTGCACGTACATGTAACTTGAGTGAGACCCCCCCCCCCCCCCCCCTTCGCTGCTAGCCTTAAAGTGACTCGGAAACATTGCCTCAGATTCTGAAACAAAATCCTGGATTTAGCTCATAATTATAAACCTTTACCTCAGTCAGGAATCCCATGACTTTGATTGAAATTGAAATTTCATTTTTTGTTTTCCTAACGGCTTTTATAACACTAACAAAATTAGTATGGTAAAACTGGTCACTCAAAATTTTTTACTTTTTCGAGGCACTTCTTGATCATTTTGAAGCGCAATTTTTTTAGGGCTTGAATATTACACTATATATCAAGTTGAAGTAGGGCCATACATCTCAGATTTAACATCGTTAAATGATACCTTTAAACTAGCTAAACTTAAGCTTTGGTATAATAATAATAGTGTAATAATAATGTAAACTTATAGAGCGCACACATCGTCAAGGGACGCTCATGGCGCTAGCTCAGCATTAGTTCTCTTTGATACAAGTAAAGTAAATTTTTATTAATAGAGTTGTACCATTAGAAACTCATAAACAATTTGTCAACATTACAATTTTGTATCACCCATTTCAATCCTCAGCTCTGTATTGCATAGTATTTCAAGAGAACATGTCTATAATTCATTCTGAATTGTTTATGATGCAGTAGATTGATTATTTGAACTACTAGTAAAATAAAAACAGACTCACAAAAAGCTGGAAATCAATCAAATCATGTTCAATGAAAACCACAATTCTCATTTGCTCATAGTGACCTGTGTTAAAGGTCCACTGCACTACTTCTTCACTACCTCTATATAACAAACAATGCCTAATCGGTGACCATTGGTCCCCCATGATCCTCTTTTTCTTATGTTAACTGAGAGCTGAGTTGATGAGATAACCACCTGTCCAGTGACCTTGCAGGGCAGTCTAATCCCTCCTGTAAACTACGGCAGATAAGCTTTAAGCACATGGTGTTGGGTAATTTCAAGTTAAAGGTAAAGACCAGTTATGGTCATGCGATTGCATTGTGAAAGAAACGTTGTGGAATCGATCAGAAAAGGTTGATCATCTAGCATCTAGCATCTGCAAGGTTCTGGAATCATCAAAATGATAAGAAATTTGGCCCATTCTTTGTAAAGTTACAAGCACTATACACAGAAAGATGTATATGGGACTACCTTATATCTCTCACAGACCATGAGAGAAACAAATTTACCAAATATATGAATTAGTAGGGGGTTTCCGGCAAATTTTTTATCATCATGTATTGGTCAAAACATATTCTTTCACATGATTGGTAATGAGAGCTTCCATTTCATTTTTTGAAATTGGGGCGTTACCAATACTGGTCTTTACCTTTAACTAATCTAGGTTTCTAACCATGAGTGTGTCAGCAATCTCAGCATGGTCCCTAAAAATGATATAAATTCAAAGTTTAACTTTAAACCACTAGCTAAACTTAAAAAGAATGGACGTTCATGAGAACCTCACTTTTGATAGCCTCAGTCCTCAGAAAAGAAAAATGAGTCGGCGAAAAGTTATTGAGCATTGAAAGACATTTAAAAGAGGAATTTCAGACTGCACACTGGCATCAAGTTAGCTTTTATGAAAATACGAATTCAAGAGATCAGTGACGGTTTGATCTGATAGAAAAGGTTGTGCTTTTGAAAAAAAGACGAAGTATAATTATCAACTCTTCTTGAGCATATCTCTGATTTGTTGTTTATTAAAAGTTTCTTCTTTTTTTTTCCAGAAGAAATTGGACAGTTGTTTTAACATGCATGTACACAACCTGTGTAAACAAATTAAGATCTACCAGTATTTTTTCATCAGCACCCAGTTGATATTACTGTACATTTTGTTAAGAAATTTAGGCCCTATTGAATTTTAGACAAAAAATCCTGTGTTTGCAGTTTTTATGGTCATGTGGGACATTGGTTTTATATTTCAAAGCTTTCACTCATTCACTTTTGAAAGATAAATATGATCATATTTATTTTTGAAAGGCAAATAGATTGTTCACTGCCTGTCTTACAGAGTGTATTTGCATTTGAAAAATTGAACGATTGTCTGCATTCAACTTTTTGACTGGTAAGACCCTCTATAGAAACAGACTGTCAGTTGGAATGTACCATGCCATTTCTCATGATTAATTTTTGATTTTCTGATTTTTTAAAACCCAAGTGGCTTTTTCATTGTGCATGTATTGACTTGTCAATAGACAATTCTTATTCACTGGAGTCTTATTCATTATTATTTTAAAGTAATATTTCTGATATTTTAACTTATTCTCTTGAGCTCATTTATAGTATTCAAGAGCTCTTTCTAGATCTTCCCTGTCTGTCTCTTTGTCTCTCCCTCTCTCTCTCTCTCTCTCTCTCCCTCTCTCTCTCTCTCTCTCCTCTCTCTCTCTCTCTCTCTCTCTCTCTCTCTCTATATATATATATATCTCTCGTTATCTATCTCTCCCCCTCTCTTTGAATTTCTCTTTATCTTTCTCTCTCTCTCTCTCTCTCTGACTTTCTCTTTCTTGCCCTCCCCTCTCTGTGTCCCTTTTCTCTCGTTCTCCCTTTCTCTTTCTCCATCTACATGTATATCTATGTCTATATCTCTCTTAATATATTTGTCCCTATTACCGTATCTCTTTGTATTATGCCTTACGTTAAAATACAGTTCTAAAAGTTATGAAGCATTTTTTTTTTTGGGGGGGGGGGGGGGGGGGTTGGTTCTGTTTTTCAGTTTTAAAATGATTTCTTTTTTAAAAAGCTTTTTTATTAGTTAAACAAACACCATTAACAATATTTGTATTTTTATGTACAGACTGAAGACTGGTCAGTAGATAGTGACTTGATGGAGCATCTAATTGGCATCCTATTGACTGGCGAAATAGGTCAAAACCATGGTAAGTTTATAGGCAATCATCGCAGTAATACTACTACATGTAGATGAGGGCGAATTGCCGTTTCATTTCTAATTCTTTTCAAGATTCAAGATTCAAGATAATTTATTGTCATGTAAAAGATACATAAAATTTGCCTTCGGACATTTAAAGGTGCTATACATGTACATAAATATATAAATAGAGACAAAATAATTACATTTCAACATAACATTTAACAATCATCACAATTTTAAGGAAGGTTTCATTAAAAGAATAAGATAAAACATTTCTACACCCATATGGTCTACAACTATAGGGTCTACAACCATATCGTTCCTATTGTCATGAAGTGACGGTAGTGAGGGAAATCTGCACGCACATTGTATGCGATTTTCATTCACTACCGTCACTTTGTGAAAATAGGAACGATATGGTCTACACCCATATGGTCTATACCCAGCCCTTCTACAATCCAGATGGTTCAATAATCATTTTGTCTATTTATCATTTGTTCTAATTTCCATTTGGTCTGATCTCCAATAAGTCTACTACCAGATTGGTCTATTGTTCATCTAGTATAATAACCAGTTAGTCTAATTCTCAGTTGGTCCAATGCCCATTTCTTCTACTATCCATAAGGTCTAATAATAATTTGATGATGATTATTGTTTATGATTAAATGACCGTTATACCATATGGATAGTAGACAAAATCCTACTATCCATAAGGTCTAACTCTAATAATAATTTGATTATTATTATTATTTATGATTAAATGACTATTATACCATATGGATAGTAGACAAAATAGGCATTAGACAAACTGGGAATTAGACCGATTAGAAATAAGACTAAATGAGTCATAGACCAAATGGGTAGTAGACTTATTACAGATTGGACCATATGATTATTAGCCTAAATGGTCATTAGACCAAATGAAAAGTGATTTTTTAACCATATATGGCTATTAGACGGGCTGGGTGTAGACCATATGGCAAAAAACAGTAGATGAGGAGCAGAGACAATTGGCATGTATAATAAGGCATGTCATGTATAACGCAGTCAACCACTTTTCTTCAAACTGTTAATGAAGCAAGGAAGGAACTTATTGATATATGAAAAAGAAAAATGGTCCAAAGAATCATGCAATTGATGAATGAATAAATGAGTTTTTAATGAATGGCTGGGTGAATAGAATACAAGAATAAATGAGGAACAGTTTGTTTAATGACTCAATTAATGAACAAAAATAAATAAATGAATGAATGAGAAAGGAATGTGAATAAATAAACTGTATGAGTTCTGAATGAATGGCTGGGTCAATAGAATACAAGAATAAATGAGGAACAGTTTGTTTAATGACTCAATTAATGAACAAAAAATAAATAAATGAATGAATGAGAAAGGAATGTGAATAAATAAACTGTATGAGTTCTGAATGAATGGCTGGGTCAATAGAATACAAGAATAAATGAGGAACAGTTTGTTTAAAGATAAACTTGAGTTCTGGTAATGCGATTGCATTGTGAAAGACAAGGTGTGGAATGGATCAGAAAAGTTGATCATATAGCATGTAAGTAATGGTGTGTAATGCAAGGTTCTGGAGTCGTCAAAATCATCATAAATTTGGCAGAGTCTTGGTAAAGTAACAATCACTTACACAGAAAGATGTATATGGGACAACACACATGGTGTCGGGGCTAGTACTACCCAGATTTCCGTATCTTTCTATGCTCATTACTCAGCCAGTATACATTTTCTTCCAAAATTGTTTGGCACATGACATTTATTTGTAATCTTGAACATTCAGTGTAAATTTTGTTAAATTCTGTGAGAATTCATTTTCTTTTTTTTACCAGAACTCAAGTTTATCTTTAATGACTCAATTAATGAACAAAAATAAATAAATGAATGAATGAGAAAGGAATGTGACAGCAAATAAATAAAACGTTATCCATGCCAAGATTGGAAAGGAAGGGAAAATATGCAACAACCCAAAAAATTGATTTAAAAAAACAATAAAAAAACTGTCTCCTTTCAGAAAATAAAATGAATCCAGGAATGGTGGCTGGCCACAACTTCATGCATACCCTAGCATCAGTGACCAGGCATGGTGCATTCCTAGAGATAGGAACTGGGGTCACCAGTCTCTACATGTCTGGCAGTCAAAAGATGAAGAGTTTGGTTACTACACTCATCATACCAGGTAAGAATCAACCCTACTTTAGATCAACGATTAGGCCTAAACAAAAACATGTGGATTGCCCTGTGCGACTGACCCCAAAATCTTGAAATCTACGGTCGGCTTTTTTTTAAAGTTTTTTTTTTACTGTTTTTTAGAGAAAAAAGTATTGAAGCATTCAAAACTGAAAAATATCAGCCTAAAGAGGGAGTAAACAAAAAAAGAAGAAAAGATTTCTTACCGACCGATCCATGTTTTGGCACCTAAAGGGCAATACATCATATTTTTTTGTTAGGGCCTTATGATGCAAAGAGCATCCAAACCTTGGTAATATTAATGTGTGTGTAAGCAGAATCTTGTAATTGTAAAGTGCTAAAGAATATACCTACAATGTACCTTCAACTTTTCAATAGGCGCATTCAAAACCTCCCCGCCCCCCCTCCTCGTTTTGTTTTGTTTGTCAATGAATGGCAAATACAGCCAACAAAGGTCCTACACATTAACTTCTACAGCTCTGTGTAATATAAAGGTGAAGGGTATTACACCTACATCGTCTTTGAAAAAAAATTAGACCGAAAATTTGATATAGTTATGGTAATCAGGCTCTCATATTTGAACAAGACTTTATAGCCTTTTATAGAACAATAGAAGTGAAACATCATGTTTGATATCATTAGAATTTTATGTTTATTTTTACAGTCTTCATAGTTTTACAATCTAGTTTCACATACTAGTAAAACGTTATAGCGCTGTAGTTTTGTCTAGTAACTCTCTTTTTTGGTCTCTCTGTGAATAAATTAACAGGTATATTGAGAGTCTGATTACTGTGTCAAAAGAAGTATATATAATTTTTCAATCTTAGAGAAAATTGTGTAGGTTTTGGGTTTGACAATTTTCATATTATTTTCGAATTGTGGAAAGTGTAACAATTCAGTTTTTACACATTTTCATGTACCGGTAGCTCAAATCTTTCCAATTCAAATGTACAGTACCTTTTCTTCCTTGCATTTTATTACAGAAACTCAGGAATGATTTTTTTCTATACACAATACAACCACTTCCATTGTGTCAAAAACATTCCTGTCTTTGATTAACAAAATCATAATTCAATACCATGCCAAAGTTTTTGCAATGACGAACCTTCGTCATTGCCTTGTTTTCGTTCACATTCTGCCCCATTAATATTCTTATCGTCCAAAAATCACATTCGTTTTGCACGTAGTGTTTGTTATTCCTAGTTAGGTGCTTTCCTCATGTCCTTTTCATTTCAAATTTCATAGACATAGTCTCTAGCATCTCATCAAGGTCACCTACTTTTTCGATTTTTGAAATCACTCATGCATAACCGTCCAGACGCCATTTTGTCCGTTTCTGGTCCATTTTAAGGCCTTTCTTTCTTCCTTCTCATCTCCACTATCCTAGATCCTACAAACTTCTAACAAATTCCTCTAGATAGTCTGAGAGATGTTCTTTCATCTGCGACATATGACTTGACCTTTAAAATGCCATCTTCGTACTCAAAATTTAAATCTGAAACTGACTCCGTCAAAAATATCTCAAATTCTTGAAAAATGGACCCCTAAAAATCTAAAACTGCCCTAACTTTCTCATATAAACTCCGTTTTGTGTTTAAATCTTACATTATCCTTATCTCATAATTGCACATAGCCATGCCAAATTTCATGCTCCAATGTCTATGCAAAACATAAATAGCGCCCTCTAAATTTCTGGGAATTGGCTTTCTTTCTGTGGCCGTATCTCCATAATGGCTTGGCAAACCCGTACCCTTTTTTGGATTTAGATACTTGAAGATATGCCCTTTCCAGCCATATACAAAATTATATACCCTAACACTGACCAAATTTGAGAAAAATGCCCTCCAAATTCGCCATTTTCGAGAAAATTCCAAAATAACTTCAACTTGCTCTAAAATAGCGATCTTTATACCTATATCAATGAAACTTGGCAGATATATGTATCCATATAAGTGACAACTGTCTGCCAAGTTTAGTAAAATTTTAATATGTCAGCACAAAGTTATCGCCAAAAATGATGAATTTGCTATGCATTACGTAATAGCGCCTATAATGCGTGCAGTACATTGCGCGCAGATGACAATGGTGTTAAACTGACCACAATGAAGTGCCCTTTCGAATGATCCCAAGTATGGTATATGTTCACATAGAAAATTTTGAGTAAATCACATTTGAATAAGGGTCACTATACGCTTTCCGCCCAATATTATAACACGTATCGGCTAAGACGGCATTTCTCAGACTTTTTTTCGCCCCCTAAACATCCTTTTTTTTTCTTAAAATTTTGCAGTGACATTTAGAGTTGCAGTACGCAGGGCACCTCGTGGCCGGATTTTTGAAATTGGTCGAGGGGGTCATTAAAGACGCCATTTTGTACTATAAATCTATTTTACATCACGTGTTTCGATTGGTTTCTCATAGAAAAAAAGAGAGTGGTTTACAATAACAACCATGAAATTCTCTTTCCAATGATACCAAATACGGCCCATTAAGAGACATCAAGAGAGAGAGAAAAAACAATTTAACTCCGGTCATAATACAGATCCTGTACGTTTTCCGCCCATGCATTACACGCATTGTCTATGGGACATATCGGGTTCACGCTTTTGGCTCCCAGAACGATCTTTATTGCAATGACGAACATGCACCAAATCCCGTTGGTTTTTGCACGCATTGCTTGCGAGCCCTTTCTAGGTTCTTTCCCTATCCCAATTTCTTTCAAACTTCGTAGGCATAGCCACTACCATCCCATCAAGGTCACTGTTAAGGCGTTTCTTTCGCCCTACCTATCTCCAATATCACATAAGCTACAGACTTCGTACGAATTGCTCTGGATAGTCCGAGAGAAGCTCTTTCGTTTGACACGTAGAAACATGGCGTCATTGCACGCACATCGTTGTGACACGATTGCATTTCTAGTTTTCTCTTGGTATTATCAGTTTTATGCTCCGTATCATTTATTAAAAAATAAAAAATAAATCTGTTTTGGAATTTGAAGAGACACCATATGGCATACAGCATTTGGACTTTGTAAAACTCTATTCAACATGCATCAATCAGGCTGTCAAGTTAAGTGCTATTGACCAGCTTGAATAGTCATGAAAAATGGAGGCATGATTCACATTATCGTGCCAAAAGTGCCTGGTAGTAGGATCAGGGATTCAGGTTCCCATAGATACCGGGCATTGATATTATTCATGCATAACCATACCCTTGATTAGGTCTTTTTAAGGTTTTTATGATTTCAGCAGAATTGTAAAGTTATTTGTGTTCCATTGGTCTAGTACAGTATCTCATCAGAAATACAAAATGCTTGAATTCAATTCTAAAGCTTCCAATTTCATGGAAGTATGAATTTGAGGGGTACCAAGTGATGTATATGTACACATAGTAATTTATGTGACTTCTTTATTATGCTGGCAGTGGTAATCCAATTTTTTTTTTTTTTTTTATGTATTTAGGCTACCTTGTGAAAAGTAATTTTATGGTTCAAGATTAGAAATGGAAGTATTCTGTAGATGAATTTAACAAGTCTGAATGAGAGAACAATAATTAGAAAGGGAGGAGATACTTGATACATGTAGGCTAGTACAGAGGAGAAGAGAGAGAGAGAGAGAGAGAGAGAGAGAAAGATAGAGAGGGAGAGAGAGAGAGAGAGAAATATAAAAAGTGAGAGAGAAAGATAGAGAAGGGGTTGGAGGGGGTGGGAGAAAGAGAGAAAGAAAAATGAGAGAAATAGAAGAAGGTAATACACTGTATCTGTAAAAGGAAGTGGAGGTAATATGTTAAACATTTACATGTAGTAGGTGATCCAAATATTGATTCAGTATAAAGAGTATTTCAAATATAATTTGTCAATATAGATTAATCTTGTAAGGAAGGACAGAATTAAGCACTCATCACATATTTGTAGTTTAGAAAGTATGCACTTGAGGAAGAACAACATCATTAACACACAAGGAAATACAAAAAGACTTCACTGCAAGACTGAGATACTTCAACAACGTGTTTAATAGATT
This sequence comes from Strongylocentrotus purpuratus, assembly GCF_000002235.5. Classification (NCBI taxonomy): domain Eukaryota; kingdom Metazoa; phylum Echinodermata; class Echinoidea; order Camarodonta; family Strongylocentrotidae; genus Strongylocentrotus; species Strongylocentrotus purpuratus. Next base: position 35,189,737 of record NW_022145598.1, read on the forward strand.
AGTTACTGATTAAAGCTGCAATAGATTTGCCCTTGCTTCAATAGTGAAACATTTCCACAACCTTAAGAGATAATAAATCACAAGTCTTTCATTTAATGGGATAGAGAGATTAGGAAATACATTAATTCAAGTACATGCTTAATATATCTAAATGTCTATTGTGTCATATAGAATTGATTAGCAGAGTTTCCTTTTTGTAATTTCTTTTCAGAACCGAAACATGAGAAGTTGGTGCTATGGTCTAAATCCTGTGATGCTTTTATTGGAAGTGTATCCCCTAAAAACATCAAGACATTGGTGAAGTCATTGGTACAGGATCCAGAGGTAATTTCTTAATTTTTTGCCTTATTCTGATTTTATAGAGCATGAAGTTTTACTTTTGTAAATTACTAATTTCTTTTCTTGTCTTTACCTAAATGTTGAGCCTGTTTCACTTCCCTCAAAATAGCCAATAAAAGCATACCAGTTTTTCAAGTGACATCACCTATTTGTGAAAATCTAGTGAGTTGTTAACAGCTTGCTGTGAACAGTAGCGTAGTGTGGACCTAGGTTTTTAAAGGGGCACTGTGGTATCTCGTGAATGGGTAGGGGGGGGGGAGATTTTGGGGCACTTCTCTTTAATATACTGATTAGTGCATATAATGTCCATTTCATCTCATTTATTCGTTTCCAGATTTAAGTAAAAACATGCACAATACAAAGGACAACACAAGAAAACAAAGATCCCCAAAATAAGTAATTGAAAAGAGTGCAAAATAATGAGTAATTATATAAACTAGTTTGTGGATGGGGGAAAATATTAGCAAAAGTTGCTTGTTGGGGTTTATGCCATAATAACTATATGATCATGTTGTAAACAAAGGGGAGGGCAGTCATTGGAATATTAGAATTACTGGGCTAAAAAGAAAATTCTGTATTTAACAATAAATGTGAAAGTGTTTGAATAGGAAGAGAGTGTGTGAAGTGGTCGTTCTGGTTTCTTTTTGTGTTTTTCCCTCTCTTTCTTTGTTTTCTCACTCTTTCATTTTTTCCATCGTTTTTGACATTTTAGTTGGGGGGAGGGGGGAGGGGGAGGGGGGAGGGGTGTACCTCTCGACCCCCCTCCCATGGCTTCACCTATAGTCACACTACTTTGTTAAAAAGGATTTGCAATCAAACTGTTGCATAAGTAGGATCCAACCATAATTGACTGCTTTCGGAGGAATCAGTTTCTCTTGTAAGAAGTGTTTTTTCTTGTTGAATTTCCCTTGTATTTCCTGTATATCATTGTTACAAACGAAGCAGAGAATACGTCATTGAAGGCAATGTTATGCAGTGGCTTAAACAAAAATCCAATTATTCCACATGGCTGGACATGGCAATACTCTTCATAGTAATTGCTGGATGGGTTTTTTTATTCCCCCCCAAAAAAAATATGCATTTAAAAATTACTTTTTGTCTGTCTTCTGATTTTGCTCATTGTATTTAAATATCTCATCTTTTCTAGAAATAAAATTAATGTCTACTACCTGCTGTGAACTGACAAAGGCTTGATTCAATAATTTTTCTATTGGTAGAATCATGTTGGGTCATATATTAATTTCCAAGATTTTAGGGGGTATAAATAATCTGATTTAAAGGCCCACTGCATTACTTGTAGCTACTTGCGCCCTCTTACAACAAACAATGCCTAATCGGTGACCATTGGTCCCCCATGATCCTCTTTTTCTTATGTTAACTGAGAGCTGAGTTGATGAGATAACCACCTGTCCAGTGACCTTGCAGGGCGCTCTAATCCCTCCTGTAAACTATGGCAGATAAGCTTTAAAGATCTTTTGGTCAATATGACCCCTCCTACTCATAAATAAGAATTTCAAAATATATTGGCAAGAAATATTATATGTAGCAATTTAAAGAAAATTAATGGAATATTTAATACAGAAATGCACATGATATTGAGAGTAAAAATATTCTGAATACATACATAACACGTAGTTAACTTGATTAAGATTTTAGTTGAACCCTGTTCTCTTCTCCACTAGATGCTATTTAATTAATTTAGAGAAGTTTTCATTTCATGTATATCTTTGTTTACCCCTGTTTTCCTAAATAACTTAACAGCATTATATATTTTTATTTTCTTTAAATTTTGTTTATTTCCATTTCCCAACAAAATAAAATGAAATACATAGGATTGCATTGTACATAGTAAAACAATGAAACTTACATGTAACAATATATTTGTAATTGGTCCACAGTGTACAACAGGCATATAAAACAGGTTGGTCATGGAGGGGACTGCTGAAAAGCTGGGCTTGTAGATTGCACCCCCCTATAACTTTTAATTGCAAAAATAGTACATCAATAATAAGGGAACATGTTATTCATACATCAATTTGATGAACATCGCTACTCTTCGGCTCTCTACTATAAAGTGGAGCATACTCGGTAGCTGCATGGGGTATACAATTATACATAATTGGCATAGGATTAGTTTCAATATCAAGTTAATGCCACTATGCTAAGTGAAAATTGATTAAGCATCAATTTACCCTTGATGCTTTGTAGGGCCCGACATGGAATGAGTAGGAATAACCATAATCGTACAATGATTTTACATATATACAAGAAGAGAAACTATTGGTTGGTTAAAGGGGCCAGATAATAGCACATGTGCTAGTCGAGCCTAACCCCTTCAACAGCTAAACAAAGTATTTTGGTACAAATCAGTTTAGAAAACGTAACAAAACAAAAAAACAATGAATTTACTATTGCAATCGATACTTTAAAAAACAAGAATGCTCAACAATGTCTTACAGTATAAAAACTAATAATGTAATGTACAAAATTGATCAGTGGAACATGAGCTATGCTTTAAACCATTGTTATCTACCAGGTACATGTATGTACATGTTCATGTAAAGTGCTCTCACATAGATATACAAAAAAAAGGAGGAGGGGATTAAGTGAGGTAAATTTGCCTTCTTTTGACTCTGGTAAATTTTATTATGTTGGCAGAGAGATTTATTGTCCCTAAGTTGACGCACAGTAATGTCTTGCATTCAGTTGCAAAGCATCTGCTTGTACAAGTTTGAGTGTAATGGTAAACACATGTTTAATAATAAATGTTTGCTGAATAAATGGACTTTTAACCCGGTGTGTGCTCCCTGATCAATCTTAGTGTAGATCCAAGGGATTTAGGGACTTTAGTTCACAAATATTTTGTCCTGTATGATGCTTCATTTCCACATGTGTGTGGCTGTGAAATATTCCATTCACCTGCTATTATCTTTTGTGCTATTATTGGCAGAACACCAACTGCATGAATAAGTTGGTGCTCTTCAAGGCTGAAGGTTTCTCATAAATAAAATAGATGTGTCAATCCCTACTTTAGGGGTATTTTTACATAATTGAGTTATAATTTTCCCTTTTGTATATTTTAATCACCAAATATTATATTTACATTTTCAGCAGTGACATTCACTCATTTAATATTATAGATTTTGATAGATAAATTTTATTAGGCGGAGGCATTATGTTTTCTTGCTGTCCGTCCGTCCTGTTCTTGTGATCGCGTTATCTCAAGAAAATAGATTACCACCAATTAGATTACCACCAAACTTGGTTCACGTTTGTTTCTTGCAGACTTATTAATACCAAATGGATAACAATACATGACTGAAAACAAGGTCTCTTTAAGAGAGGGGAGAGGGTTGGGGTCACTTCATCTTGAATGTTGATTTTGCCATTTCTCCTCTTTCTTATTCTGACTGTCTGTACCTGTCTCTCTCTCTCTTTCTACTTTTCTCTCCCCTGTCTCACTTGTCTCTCCCCCTTGCTCTCACTCTCTCTCACACACAGTCCCCCCTCTCTCTCTCTCACTCTCTCTCACACACAATCCCCCTCTCTCTCTCACTCTCTCTCACACACAATCCCCCTCTCTCTCTCTCTCACTCTCTCTCTCACACACAATCCCCCCTCTCCCTCTCTCTCTCTCACTCATTCTTTCTCTGCGATTCTCTTCCTTGTTTTTCATGCTGTTCTTTTAGCTACAAAGCCTACATGACTATCCACTGTGCCTTTTCACTAAACAAAGTTCTGTATTTTGCATCTCGTTTCTTTTGAAGGTATTTTTTGGTTCCATTCTCCTGAGTAACCTGACAGCCTTGATCGGGGATAACTTGCCCCATGAGTTTGAGAAGCTGCTCGGGCAAGTCATCCTGTTAGCCAAGGAGACCTATATAGCTGCTCCTTCTGGAGATCAGTACACTGTGAGTATAGTGGTTTCATTCAGTATATCATCTGTTCAATAACAGAAGGGCGTTAACTCTGTGTTATGGAGTAGAGGTAACTGTATTATTTTGTTAAATACAAAACTAAAATCTGACAGAATGTTGCCTACGCCAGAATTTCATCTACTGGTACACATTTACATGGATTGTATTTCCAATTGTATTTTCACTCAGATGTTTTGTTCATACATCTTAGCATATAAAATAAGCCATAATAAAAACACCATATGGAATAGAATTACAGGTAGCTATAATTCCTTGATTAAGTGCATAATAATCAAACTGTTTTGATCATGATAATAATAAAAAACACCATATGGAATAGAATTACAGGCAGCTATAGTTGATTGACTATTTGCATAATAATCAAACCGTTATGATCATGATAGTAATAATAAAAAAAAACACCATATGGAATAAAATTACAGTCAGCTATAGTTGATTGATTATTTGCATAATAATCAAACCGTTATGAACTTATGATCATAATAATAATAAAAAAAAACCATATGGAATAGAATTACAGGCAGCTATAGTTGATTGAATTATTTGCATAATAATTGTTTTTATTTTTTTCATTTTTTTAAAAATTTCATTTATTTCAATCATAAAACCATAACATAATATATATATACAAAAGTAACATGAAACATTCATAATCTTACAATTCTGGAATTAAGAAATTGGAGACTAAGCTTGAAAAACTTGTAAGTATAATAGTCCCCTGACATAAATAATAAATAACGAGATTACATGTTTGTACACGTTACTACAACAATAACAATATATAAATAAGATACTACACATTATATATACACACCGATGAACACACACACACACACCCACATGCATGGTACATTGCAAGGTAGAACAATTTAAAAGAAAGAGTTAAGGGAAATAAGAAGAGACCAACTGTCTCTTCAATAGAACTTTAAAGGATGATATAGTTGTGCATAATGTTAGCTTATCAGTTAAATCATTCCAAATACGGGGACCATTACGTCTAAAAGAGTAAAGCATTAACTGGGTAGAGACCTTTGGAAAATGATATCAAACCGTTATGATCATGATAATAATAAAAAAAAACACTATATGGAATAGAATTACAGGTAGCTATAGTTCCTTGATTAAGTGCATAATAATCGAAACTTTCCGATCAATTATGTTCAAGATCATGCAACATATGGTGTTATTGTTTTGAAAAAGAGTGTTAAAAATCATTTAGAAGTCTAGACAGCAGATGTAGTGTCAGAATCAGATCATATGTTGAAGGTTGTATTATGATGTTTGGGTTTTGATAGTGATATTCAGGTGCTCTGATATAGGTGCTCCAGCAGCAGTTGCTGTGGGTCTGTTTGGTTAAAGAGACAGTGTTTAGGATTAGGGTTTTAGGTGTTAAGTAAGGTTTAGGGTTAGGGTTGGAAGACATGTGGTGTTTGGTCTAGAATTGAATCTGTTGGTTAGTGTACTTAGCGTATATAGTGCCCGTAGAGATGTTTTTGCTGGAGTACATACATTTTACACTCCCCCTTTGAAATATATCCCAGATCTGTCCCTCTATCTATTTGTATACATCCAAACACATCCCATAGCGCGCTTGATATCCTATCAGTAAAATCAATATACATTTCAGCTCTGACCTCCGTCCTGTAACACATCTTGTTATGATTATGATAACAATCCATTAGTAAAGTCTTTTTCAACTAGACCGCTTCCCCAGATTGCTCAAGGGGGGTGTTTCACAAAGATCCTAAGTTAAACTTAACTCCAAGTTAGACTTAAACATTATGGAGAGCCATTTCTGGCCTTAAAATAAAATATATTCAAAAGCAAAAATTCAAGTATTTCGAGTCCCGCCACGGCACTAATTGTCCTTTGGTAAGACATTGATCTACATCTGCAACACTCAACCCAGGTGAGGTAAATGGGTACCCTCGAAATTCCTTGAAATGCTGGAGCACTGTAAGGGCAGCTAGGCTAAAGCCGGGGTAATAATAAAAGCGCCCTGGAATAGAATTTCTAGATAGACGGCGCTATGGAAATGCCTATTATTATTATTATTATTATTAGTATTATTATTTATTATGTTTTGTTTCTCTCTCTCTAGACATCATACATGCACTCTTGGAAAAGTGTTCAAGAGCTGGCTGCGAGGGCGTGCTCCTCCTTGGATGTGACCTGTGCAATCTCTGCCATCACCATGGCACCCTGGGACCTCCCGACCCTTACAAAGGTCACACTGATAGAAGGCCAACGACCTTTGAACCGGCGGTATTGCTGTGAAGAAACACTAGAGGTGAAAATTTATCATGTTAAAATTGTTTAATATGGGTTACGGCGCAGGAAATGCATATGCAGATGTGTAAACACGTGCATAAAACGGCATCAGAGAATATGCCATTTTGCAGTATCTAGTCAAAATACCTGAGAAAATATAGCTAAAACTACTAACTTACACTTTGGTATTGGAATATCCCAGTGACTTATGCATATCTGCAACTTCATGAACACAATGTAGGTTTATTGACCCGCTTCTAAATCACCCCTAAAAATTGATGTAGCGGCATTTTAAAAGGGAAGACCCCACTTATATCAGTTTCTATCACCAATCAGTACACGATTGTACACGATTGATTATCTTTTATGAAACTACAACTCCCATTAAACCAGTATGACAGACCATTGACCGAGTCAACCTGGGCCCTGTTTCATCAAACTTGTTATCATTAACAACTGCCACATATCTATGACAAATCTGATCTCAGCCAATCAGATGTAAGGATTTCAGTAGCTTATAACAGTGATTGAACATGTATCTTGTTTGTGAAACAGGGCCCAGCTGGTCATGGAAGTAGGGCAGGTGAAATATTGGCAATTTCAATTTGATTATTCTACAGTTTTGTCAAATTTCATTGGGTCATTAATTTGTTTTGATTAGGACAGCTAGATGCTCTCTTACCATTTAATTGGTTATTTGCATGGCTGCTCCAATAGGCCATTTTTATAATAATAATAATAATACATAACATTGATTAGGCGCTTAAAGCTAAAGACCAGTTATGGTCATGCGATTGCATTGTGGAAGAAACATTGTGAAATCGATCAGAAAAGGTTGATCATCTAGCATAGATGTACTGCAAGGTTCTGGAATCATCAAAATGATAAGAAATTTGGCCAAGTCTTCATAAAGTTAGAATCACTGTACACAGAAAGATGTATATGGGACTACACACACGTGCGCGACACATGCATTTTTATCTCTCAACAGGCGAGAGATACACTAATTTACCAAATATATCAATTAGTAGGCGGTTTCCAGTCAACACTTTTATCATCATGTATTATTCAAAACATATTCTTTCACATGATTGGTAATAAGAGCTTGCATTTCATTTTTTGAAATTGGGGCGTTTCCAATACTGATCTTTAGCTTTAATACAGGTGTTTCTAAGCGCACCATTGTCTGACCAAATTTATACTAAAGTGCCAAATTGATACAAATTATTTCATGCACCTGTTATAAATAATTTTATTTCAATACCCGGTAGTTATAGAATGCAAATTACATACAGTATGTGTTGTTAGGAAGCTAGGGTGAGCCATAGTGTTTGCCCTCCCTAGCAACAACCAAAGTATGCAATTTGAATTCTGACCATTGAGAAGCAAAAATAATTAAAAACACCCTTTTAATATTGATTGCTTCACATACATGTACAGTTCCTCCTTCTTGCTTCTGTTCTGTTTAACAATGTATGTTTGTCCCTTCTCAGGATTGCAGCATGACATACAGAACGGTGAATGGGACTGAAGATATAATTATTGGTGCTTCTCGTCACAGGGAAGTGAGATTTCAAGGAACAGGGCTCCTACTCAGCACATTGCTCAAACTGAGTGAGTGTCTTATTCTGTAATTATCTAGGTTACTTCACAGCTTTAATGACAAGACATTATTTTGCTTTGGTGACGTTTACACCAGTGAAGTTTACTCCATGCTTTATTTTAACAACGCTAAAGGGTTTGATTTGATTTGATTTGATTTGATTTATTGGTTTCTGCATCTTTTTTCTTTTTTTATCATACATTTTCATGAATATAATATGGTTTGATACAATATTTTAAGTGTATAGGGTATGTTTAGGGATAAGATTAAACTTATAGGTCCAGTGTTTGGGGTCCAGGGCTGAAGTCAGAATTTGGTTAACAGTGCAGATCGAGAAATCAGTCTAAAGAAAGATAATGAGAATTTGAGATCATATAATTGGCAACAAATCAAAACTTAGTACATCCTTTTTTGTTTCATTTCTTTATTGCATTTGATGCAAGTAATTAGAAAGGAAATTCTAGCTTTAAAATCTCTAAATTGGCATCATGTTGAGAGATTCAAAATCAATATTTTTTTGATTAAAACTGTTTTCAATTTTTCGACAACATTTCTGCCCATGTGTATTGTTTTCCAGAGACATAATATTTTACTCTAACAATATATCAGTAATATTATTACCAATTTGAAGAATGATATGTGATCAATTTAGCTCTAAAAATAAATCCTGTCCTGAACGGATTAGATAATACCTTTAAAGCCCCACTGTCCTACTTGTAGCTACTTGCTCCCTCTATATAGAAAACTTCCCAAATCGGTCCCTGTTGGTCCCCCATGATCCTCTTTTTCTTATGTTAGTTGAGAGCTGAGTTAATGAGATAGCCACCTGTCAGTGACCTCGCTGTGTGGTCTAATCCCTTCTGGCCCAGTAGTATTGACGGTCTTTCATATTCTTTTCTTGACAGACCTTGTTGGATCTAGTCTTGAGAGACTTGTCGTACCTCTTTTAGAGATGGACTATTGTCCTGAGAGACTGGCGAGGAATATCCTGGTTACTAACGAACAATTAATGATACACTCAGAGGTAAGATCACTTATGTTTACTTTTTACTGACATGGTTTATAAAATTGCTGCTCAATTTTGCATCGTCAGTTGTATATTTAATGTGGGCATCTGAAATTCAGTATAATGAATCTTGAAGAATGGTGAACAGCACTCAATAGCTATTTTCGTTTTAATCCTCCCCTCTTTTTCACTCTCTCTCTTTTTCACTCTCTCTCTTTTTCACTCTCTCTCTTTTTCACTCTCTCTCTTTTTCACTCTCTCTCTTTTTCACTCTCTCTCTTTTTCACTCTCTCTCTTTCTCTCTTTCTCTTTATCTCTCTCTTCCCCTTTCTCTCTCTTCCTCTTTCTCTCTCTCTCTCTTTATCTTTCTCTCTCTCTTCCTCTTTCATTCTTGTTCTTTGTCTTTTTCTCTCTTTCCCCCTACCAATGCCTTTTTAGGCATATTATATATATTTATCATTCTCTTTCTGTGCATGTTTATGTCTTTTCCTCTGTCCGTCTGCTTTACCCCCCACTTCCTCTCTCTGTGTCTCACTATCACTATGAACATGACTGACAAAGAAAGCGCACAAAATATACAGTTCCTCAGTTAGACAAAGGAACATCCCTTCACTGCTATTATGTAAAAAGGTGAATATGATTGTGACACCTGTTCTACACATTTGAACATAATAGCAGTGAAGGGATGTTCCTTTGTCTACCTGAGGAACTGTATATTTTGTCCGCTTTCTTTGTCAGTCATGTTCATAGTGTATGTTTGTCTCTGTTTTTATTGTGTTCTCTGTTTTTGTACAAATCAGAACATGAGGCATTATATACAGTGTACAGAGCAGTGAGTTTACCTGCATCAAAGCTGCCAAATATTACCGAAAAAAATAAATGATTATTACGATTGCACCATTAAGAATTACGAATATAAGCGTGAATATACATGCAATGTATTGAGTACACACATAATACATGGCGCAATGGCAAACTTCTCAGATTTATTTTGTGTATGTGTTTGGGAGGGGGCTTGTCCTGTACCCCTGCCACAAGGGCTTCATACTTTACTTGGCGTGCTTGTAATGGCCATGTTACTCTCATTACTAATGTCAAATGTTAGCAGTTGCATTATGATGCTTTTCACATTTACATAAATACAGGGGGTTGTTTGAAGAAATTGCAAAGTTATCACCAGTAAAGTGAATCAATATTTTCTTGATTGTTATTATTATATTAATAATACCAACCATCCTCTCCAACCGGCGCTATAGTCCTCCTTATAACTAAAAGCTAAGAAAGATAACCAACAGTCCTTTTCAGGACTACACACCCTCAAGAAAGATTACCGAGAATCCTTTTCAGGACTCCCCAATCCTCCCTCTCTCTCACATGGTGCAACCGCAAGCCTACTGTATATATTAATTATATCTTTAACTTTTAATCTTTAATCGTTGCTTTCACATCCACAGCTACCCAGGTGCCAGAGCATAATCTATGAGAATCACAAAATTCAGCAAGAAAAACTCATCTTTGACATCGTGATAGGAGTCGAGGAGAAGCCTGCAGAAACCTTTGACAGAAACAAAAAGCTATCTCTGCCAGATAACCAGTACAAGGAGAACAAGAATAATAATGTCGTGAAAGAAACAAGCAGGGTAAAAAGTGATAAATCAACAGTACTACTATCACATCAGAATAATGATCAGAGCTTGGTCATGAATATGCATACCAAGTATGCAAATAAAGACAGCGCAAATCAGAATATGCGTGCCTTGCATGCAAATGATGGTTTGAATATGCATAATGAATATGCAGATGGGGACGGAGGAAAGATTATACAGAGGAAGGAGAGTGAAAAGCTTACTCTTCAGGGAGAAGAAAAGAGGCAAGTAGTGGGTGGGGTTGGGAAGAGTAAAAGTGCAATAAAAAACAACCAAAGAACTTTCAAGAGTGCATGGGAATCACCACAGGTTAGTGACGGGAAGGTACACTTTGCAGACACAGATGTAAATAATGTGGGACTGGACAAGGAGATGGAGAAAGCAAACACAAATGTGAATAACGTGGGACTGCCGAATGGGCTGGACCTTGCAGACACCAATATGAATAACATGGGACTACACGCGGGAGTGCAGACGATGCACCTTAGGAAGCGTGATAATGTTGGTTGGGATGGAGACGAGGAGGCGGAGCAGAGACTGCATGAAAGACCGCTGGAATGGGAGAGAGCCAGGGAGGAGCTGGATGGTTACCGAGGGGCGGGGCAGCAGGTCATGATGAAGAGTCAGGTTGATATGGTGGCTGATCTATGGCAGCGGGAGAATGAGGATGACTGGGATGCTAACAGGTTAGACATACCTACCAACCCTTCCAAATAATCAGTAATATTCAGATTTTTCAATTTTTTAAAAATGTGTTTTTGTTTGTTTGTGCTAAAGCCAAATTAAGCTTGTTTTATCATGTGCTGCAATTTCTTATTTTCGAAGGGCCAGGCATACCATGCTAAACATTCCTTGGCAGGTATGGGTGACATAATTTATAAGAAATATGCAGAATATATAAGTCAGTGATGTAATGGCCTCATGCGAGTCCATAGGTTTATGGCCTTGGCCTCAAATTGAGTCATGGGTACAAAATCTATGAAAGGTAATATTTTCAGCAGTCTGACTTGGAAGTTGGATCACTGCCTTTGTGAAAATAAGAATTGTGTGAGATATGCATGTGACATTATACATGTCAGGCTATTTACTGTATGTAAGATGTGCCCTTTTTTTATTTAAAATGTAGATGTACAATATCTGTACATGTACATCTTATGATAGGGGTGTTATTCTTTTCAAATAAAACTTTGTAAAGGCATGAAACTTGACTATCAGTATGGTTTCCTGAAGCAAATTTGTACAAATATTGGCAAAGTACCTTTGAGTAATTCATTCACTTGTTTGCATTTGCAAGACCAGTGCATAGTGGAAGACCAGGGAAAAAATACAAGGGGGCTCAGGGCGAAGTTGCCCCCAAAATGCCCAAAAGAGCCCCCGAAATTCAGAAAAGAGCCCCCGTAAATTTGCATAGAGTTCAATGCAAAACAAATTAAAGAGTGTTATTTTCATGCAGGCAAGCTTGAAAAGTAGCCCCCCAAATTTTTAATAATTTTTTTTTAGCCCCTTAAGTTTTTTTTTTCGATGTGGAAGACAAATATTTGATGGACTACGCAAACATGTTCATGTATCTGTACATTGTATCCAAAATATTTTCTCATTCTACAGAAATGCAGAAGTCCAAGGAAGCAATTGGGACAGAGAGACGAATGGTCGATCGTCCAATGATCAGAACGCATCCAAGCTTGTTGCCGTGGGTAACCTCCTCCTCACTCGAGATGAAGAAAATCCCCCTGTTCATGAGAAAAGTTGGGAAACAGGGAAAGGAGAAAAGAAACAAGAAGGTCAAGGTAGAAAAGAGAGTGAAAAGACGGGAGGATCAAGATACGAAGCGGAGGGGAGACCTCTTGAAGTGATGTCCAGTGCCCGAGACAAACAACAACGTATGGAACCACCAGGAGATGAGAGCATCAGGACCAACGGCGTGCCATTCAAGGACAAATCAAATACCCAAAGAGATGGAAGGTTTCCAAAGCAAAGAAGGAAACAGTTCAGACAAGTAGCAGGGAGCTTGCAGGGAGTTGCCAAAGGGGTTGACACAAAAAGTGTGGATGAAACACTAGATAATAAACAACCTTTGACACCATCCGTGCCGATTACTGCAAGAAGAGCAACAGAGAGAGGAGACGGAAATAGAGATGAGAAGGGCAAGGTAATGGAGGAGCCGCGTTATCGACAGGTAAATAAATTTGTTGATTTAGAGAATGGTTTGTAATAAGTTTTGCCCGCTTAGTATATGATATAGGATAAAGATATCTGGCATCATGATGCAGTATTATAATACGTTCAAGATAAAGAAAACGTTTTGAAGTAGCACTATTAATTCATAGGTTAATCAACATTAAAATTTTACATTTATGTTGTCATCTATGATATTGGTTTTGGGACTCTATAAATTTCCTGATCATTGCTTAATTACTTTCATTGGTTTATAGTTTTCAGGATTTGAATTATTAAAAACAAACTTGTTATCCCTAATTTTGAAATGAATGCAGCCTGTAAAAAAGAAATCATTACATGTTGAACCATGCACACATCTATAATGATCTCTCTAAACGGCATCATCACCATGCCATCTTTCCTTCTCTGCCTCTCTTTTGTTTTTTTGTTCAGAGACAACTTTTACAGCAGTACTACGGAAATGACATGGCCTACAATGATGGAGGAGCTGGAGGAGAGGTGCGGTCAAACGCCGCCAAGGGACCGATCGAGGTCCAACAAGAGATTGTAGCTTGGAGGAAGATGATGGGATCGGTTGTTAGGCAACAAGAGCACGGAGGAGAACCCAGGTGGGAGGAGCTCGAGAGTAACAACAAGGAGGAGGAGATCAATGAGGTGGATGAGGGGGGTGATTACTATTACGACGGGGTGAAAATAGAAGAGGAGGGTAAGGAGAAACCCAGAAGTGGAGATGATGAGGGTTACTATGGCAACAAGGATGAGGGACGAAAACCAGACACCCGTGATGACGGGAAGAAGGAGGGGGAAGAGGGGGATGATAATTGGAGAGAAGATGCATTCAAAAGCAGACGGGTAGGAGGAGCCTATGGAGGAGATGATGCGGAGGATGGAGAGGAAGAGATTGAAAGAACGATGGAAGAGATGCTGAAGATGAAGGAGACGGAAGGAGAAAAGATCTTTGACTCTATGTGGCAAGTTCTTGAAACTGTCTTCTTGGAGGCGAGCAACCAAGAATTCAGCTTGATGACCTATGGTAAGTGAATATCAGTATTTAAAGGGGGACTGCACTACTTGTAGCTACTTGCGCCCTCTTTATAGCAAACAATGCCTTAGCGGTGCCTGTTGGTCCCCATGATACCCTTTTTCTTATGTTAATTGAGAGCTGATTTGATGAGATAATCACCTGTCAGTGACCTTGCAGGGAGTTCTAATCTCTCCTGGCCAAACTAGTGCAGATAGGCTTTAAAGGACAAGTCCACTCGGCTAAAAAGGTTTAATGATTAGATAGACAAAAATCTAAAAAGCCCAAATATAACTTGGTCTTGGAAAATGGAGCTCGGACTTATTTTTAATTAATTGTTTTAATGAGCAAAGAACAAGTTAGTGATCGAGCCGGTTCACCCCCACAATGCATCGCGCGACATTTTTTGTGACGTAGGGTCCTCACAACACAGAGCTAGCTAGCTAGCTAGAGACGATGCCCATTCGCGAACCAGTCAGACCGCAGCAGCGCTCGCCAAATCGCACGTATTTACTCAAGTCGTATGCACGTTTTTGCTCCTCATGAATACGTAATAAGCAAAAACATGGCACAGTTCTCATCTTTCTGTTATGCTCAGGATTCATTTAATGACATTGAATTCGTCATGAATATTGAGCCAGAACTATAAACATTATAATGTACTATTCAATAAATAGTGAGTGAAGTTTGAAAATGTGAAAAAAAACACCAAATAAAACTTGCAAAAAAAAATATTTGAAGAGTCGGATATACATGTTAAACAACCATTTTTATCGGGGGTGCGTCTCGCTGAATTTTGGCTTACCACATAATGTAGATATTTTCCTAACATAATATTATACTTCCTGTCAATGTTTGTCTCAATACCAGTCAGGAACTAGCAAAGTAGTAGCTGATGCATAATAGACTTCGGCGGAAAATACGACATGGCCGATCGACGAGCGTTTCGCATCGAGATCAACCGGGGGATACCACGTTATATATAACTCTGCGTCGATTCGCGGTCCAACCAGTCTGCGCGCTATACGTGAACACGCACGGAAGATAGACGGAGATTAAGGATATTCATGAATTACTCTCGTGTGCGTAACCCCCGGTCGTAGAGGCTTTGCATTGCCCCACATACTTATTATTGTGTACGATATTCATGCGCTACATACTTATAGAAGTGAACGGAAAGTACAAAGTTGGACACAGATACGCACACAAGTACAATCAAGTACAATATAGAATACCAGCTCTAGGGACAGAAGAGGGGATTTAAGTGTCTATATAGGCTATTTTTGGCCAGGCTTTGATATCATTTTAACAAAGAAGACACATTATTTGTATGAAATGTATGTTTGTGTAAATACAAACTTCTTTTTTTTTGGGGGGGGGGGGCAATGTGATTTAAAATTGAAAATATGATTGTTCCCATCCCTGCTAATAATTTCATGGTTGTGAAAGTTCTGAAATGTGTTTTTATATTTGTAAACCATAAGTTCATGAGAAGAGCCTTAAACAGGAATTTCTTTTGGTAATTCCCAGACATTTGAGGATGGTAATATTTTATTTCATAGTTCTTTTGTCAATTGTGTTACTCCAGTTCATGTGTATTCCTGGAAATAAAATATTACAAAATTCTTTCCCTTATTCTTTTTTCTGTTTGATTTTGTTTTAAAATGACCCGCGGAATATATATTTCTGAAAATTTATTTTCGGGGTTTGTTTGACCCTCGGATAGAAATATTAGTGTGCGGTGGGCTGAAGGGCTCAAATATAACTTGAAGAATTCTAATTTTCATCTTCAACATCATTATCACAATCGTCATCGCCATCACAATCATTATCATCATCACCATAGCCATCATCGCCGTCACCACCTACATCATCATCACCACCATAAGCATTGCAATCACAACCATCATCGTCATCATCATGATCATCATCTCCATCATCATAATCACCGTCATCATCATCGCCATTATCATAACCATGATCATTATCGCCATAATAATCAACGTCATCATTGCCATCACGTATCACGATCATCACCACCACCGACATCACCATTAATTGCCATCATCACCACCAACCGTTAACGACCAGCATTGCCATCATAATCACCCTCATCATCACCACCATCAGCATTGCCATCAAGATCATCTTCGCCATCATCACTATAATCATCGTCATCATGATCGCCATTACCACTGACGTCATCACCGTTGCCATCATCATTATCATCATCACCATAGCCATCATGATCAATCACCTTCACCACTGACATCATCACCATCATCTCCACCGTCTCCATCACCACCATCACAATCATCATCACCAACGTATCAAAATATGTCAATGCTTGACTATTTATATTATGTTTACCCTGTGTAGGTACTATTTCTGGATGAAATACAAATCTGCGAAAAATATCTTTAAAAAAAAAATTGTTTTTCTTTTGTGGGGGGCTATTATTTAACAGGTCTGTGTAATTTACATTCTTTAATCAAAATTCATGCTAACTAACCCAGAAGAAAACCAGCTCTGGTTTCTTCTGAATAGCCTAGTAAACAGACAACGGTTAAACAAAAAATGTATTATTTAACACTACTTCTAATAATAAATGCGATAGGACTAGGAATAAAATTTGCATTTTCTAATATTTATATTTTATTTATGAACTGACTTTGACATTTATATTGGGACCATCACAGGCATAAAATGTGTCGCTGAGAATAAAAGTATTATTAGAGTTCAATATTGTTAAATTGTATAAAGGTGACAGTTCTTCTTTCTTCTTCCTCGGTAAATGCTACTTCATACAACGAAGATTGATGTCTGTCAATGTCCCGCAAGCTTCGATGGTTGAGTGCGTCTGTCAGAAAAACAACAACAAATGATTGTTGTTCAGTCAGTTTTCTATTAATATAATAAATGCTTTGTTCGTGTGAAGCTCTGGAATCCCACCTTGGAACTTTGGGAGTATCAGAGATTTTTGTTTTATTGAAAGGATTAAGCTGAACAAAATCCTTTTCGTCCTTCTCCCAAACTCCCCGTTCAAGATTGTGTGTTGCAAAGTGAAGCATAACTGCTGATGAGTCTTCAAATTAATAACCATTAAAACGAACAAAGGCCTGGAGTCCACTCAGTCCAGCAAATGTTGATCCAGGAATGCAATGGAGACTGATGTGTGATGTCTGTCAAAGTCCGGCAAGCTTCGATGGTCAAGTGCGTCTGTCAGAAAAACAACAAATGATAAGAAGAATAAAATGGCTTAGTTCAATGTATGGGGATTTGAAAAGAACTTATCAAAGTAGCTAGCCATTTATGGTAGCCAAAACTGGCTTGCTTTCAAATTTATTTTTTAAATGAAAACAAGTTACAGGTGTCAGATTCATGAAGTTTTCCCTTCATTTTTCAAGATGTGCACAAGTTCTAAAATGTAAGTGTTTAACTTTTGCTTTTTGTTTTAATTCTGCTCTGTTCATAATCATAATATATACTACTCGCACAAGGAATTGTTGCTTATTTCTGTGGCTGGCTGTAAGGTTTGAGTTGACCAGAAGGCAGAACCAAAGTTTGAGAATACCAAAATAATAAAATTAATTATCCTGTAATTTGTCATTCTAATATCCAGCTCAGCTCAGCTAAGGATTCCAGTTCTTTACAATTCGACCAGTTATCAAACCCCTTCATTACTTGTCTTAACATGTTTAAACCCTTGTAAATATACATTTCAAACATATCATTTGTTCTAGATTTCTAATAAATAGCAATGACTAATGAGCAGTCAGTGTCAGCAGTCGATTTATTTACATTGCTGTCGATTTGCGACAACAAAAACTAAAAAGCTGACACAAATATATACACTTGGGACTACTGTATGCGCCACACAATGGAACAGCGACACACAAGAAACCCCGCCATTCCTGAGGCTGACTAAAAGGCCGTAGCCATAGCAATTTCCCGCGGTTTCGAATCATTTTCCGTCTACTTCCGGTAGATTTCAAAAATATAGCCCAATAATTTGGGCAAAATGTCTATGAAGTACATTATTATTTTTAAATATAGATTCTGAAAGACATTATTTGTGTTTAATGTTTTTCAAATAAGTTCATCCCTAACTGTAGTGTACTGAGCTGAACAGTACATAAACTTGTGCTGTTGTGCATTTAGGGATTAGCTTCTTTGAAGAACACTGAACACAAATATTGTTGATTCTTGTGTCATGTTCATAGTGATTAGTGAATGTGATATTATGTGAAATGGAATCATTTAAACTGGAGGTGAAATAATTAATAATGCATGCAAATAAAATAAACACTCGTCGCCAAAAATAGATGACTAATTGACTTAAAGCTTGTCTTCCAAAGATCAGACATACATCCAAACCAAATATTTTCATCATCTTTGTCATCATTAACACGATCCTTATTTATTACTAATAATATCATTAATGTTTCAGGTTATTATTACATCTACAGTATTCCACAGAAGTAAGTACACCCTCACAAATAATTTGCGCTTTAGTCTGGAAAACATCTACAATGTATCTCAGGAAAGCTAGTATTTTGTCATCTGTCATCTGTTTTGTCATATTTACCACAGCGCTACTAAGGTCAACCTATAATTTAGACGAGTGTAAATGATCATTTCTGGCGCATTGTTTGTATTGACTAGCAGCAACATGCATATGCACATGGCACGGCCGCACGCATAGACCTACGACGCTGTAGATCTACGCCTGAGCGGCCCGGGCACGCAGGCATCGCGTACGATACGGTTACTGAATGAAGCCAAGATCTACGGTTGTGGATGTACTTTTTAATTGTTTACTTCATCATATTTTTGTAAGAACATTACCTTTTGACGCTCAGACTCTTCCCGACGTCGTGTTGTTGATTTCCTCTTGGATGGTGGTTGAGGACGGTGGAAGAAGATGGTAGGAAAGATGGCATCGGGTTTTAGTAGTAGTTTCATTCGGGCCTCGTACTTCATCACCTTCGCCCGAATTCCTGAAAACAATCAGCCTCGAAGTGGTCCTCGCAAACGACTCTATTTTTGCTAAATTGATATGTCCGTATATTAAACTTGTTCGTCCCAATATTATTCAACCACTGAGAACATCTCTCCCTGTCTTTCAATGGGTTTGGGATGCTAAAGAAACTGTTTTTACTCCCATACCCTGGCCGATTGGAACACCCTTACGCCTGGCACAGCGGCATCTTGACTAGTCAGAATGTAAGACATGCGCTTAGTTGTGAGGACCATACGTCACATCACGTGATCAACAATCTGACATCGGTGCGGCAAATTTAAATGTTTTGCTAGAAATAACCGAAATAGAAATCGCTCTTAAAAATCAACCGATTGAAGTACAGCAGTGATATTTGGCAGTTTTAACCTTTGATTTATTTACAACATGCTATGATTTTTGAAAATTCGAGTGGACTTGTCCTTTAAAGCAATGTATCTTGTTTGAAAGTGTTGTTAATATGCTAAGAAAATTATTACAGTAATATTGCAATTGTTATCAGGCAAGGTATTACATTCTTACATGCAGATATTTGCATGAGAATACATATCTTTTGGGATAACTCATCTAGAAGTAATCTAGCTACATTTTTACGTACACTGTGTATACACGTTCATACATGTACATTGAAAGTATTCTTGTGAGGTATCTGCATACATTGATTCAAAGACCAGTATTTATTGAGAAGATTTATCAACATCTTTGTATTCATTTTACTCCTAGTACTCCTACTACTCTTTCATGATTAAACTGTGATGTACTGTGTTTCTACCATTGCTCATAAAATATATGCAAATGTACGGTACCAGTAGTCTGTTACCTTAAACCAACTGGCCTACTTCCTTGACTGTGCATGTATATAGGAGGTGAGGAGCTAAGTTTGCTGAGTGCCAAAGTTTCCCGTTCATTCCGCAATGCAAGCATCTTGACCGTTATACCTGCTGAGGATGATCACCTCATGAAAAGCCACAGGTTCGGTTTCATTCTCTTTGTTGACATTCACATTAGCATTTCAGAAACAGACCCTTCTTTCCCTCTGTAATTTTGATACTGTTTAAAAAGAAACGTAATTACTCTTCTTTTAGATACCAAATGATTTGTTGTTGTTGGTCAATTGATGTCTGTGGTTTCACTATGGCAGTCGAAGGATATAAAGTCCATAACTGCTCTCAGAAAAATTTATACTTTTTTGGACCTCTTTAGACATGCCATCTTTTTTCTTCATCTTTTTTGTTACATTAGTTGGAGGATTTGTGGTATTAATTGTTTGCAAATTTGGTATAAAACCCTAACCTCTCCTCATTTTGACCATTATTCATTCAAGCAACACAAGTGCCTTTGCTTAATTATTAAAGTAAAGACTACAGAATTTAATGTTTTTGATGGAGAAAGAGAGAGAGAGAGGGAGAGAGAGAGAGAGAGAGATCGACAGAGAGACAAAGACATGCAGAGACAGAGACTGAGACAGAAGTGAGTAAGTGAGTGAGTGAGTTAGTTAGTGAGTGATAGTGAGTGAGTGACTGACTGATGAAGTGAGTGAGTGAGTGAGTGACTGACTGACTGATGAAGTGAGTTAGTGAGTGAGTGAGTGAGTGAGTGACTGATGAAGTGAGTTAGTGAGTGAGTGAGTGAGTGACTGACTGACTGATGAAGTGAGTTAGTGAGTGAGTGAGTGACTGAGTGACTGATGAAGTGAGTTAGTGAGTGAGTGAGTGAGTGACTGACTGACTGATGAAGTGAGTTAGTGAGTGAGTGAGTGACTGACTGACTGATGAAGTGAGTTAGTGAGTGAGTGAGTGAGTGAGTGACTGACTGATGAAGTGAGTGAGTGAGTGAGTGACTGACTGACTGATGAAGTGAGTTAGTGAGTGAGTGAGTGAGTGAGTGACTGATGAAGTGAGTTAGTGAGTGAGTGAGTGAGTGAGTGACTGACTGATGAAGTGAGTTAGTGAGTTAGTGAATGAGTGACTGAGTGAGTGAGTGAGTGACTGAGTGACTGACTGACTGATGAAGTGAGTTAGTGAGTGAGTGAGTGAGTGACTGACTGACTGATGAAGTGAGTTAGTGAGTGAGTGAGTGAGTGAGTGACTGATGAAGTGAGTTAGTGAGTGAGTGACTGACTGACTGACTGATGAAGTGAGTTAGTGAGTGAGTGAGTGAGTGAGTGACTGACTGATGAAGTGAGTGAGTGAGTGAGTGACTGACTGACTGATGAAGTGAGTTAGTGAGTGAGTGAGTGAGTGAGTGACTGATGAAGTGAGTTAGTGAGTGAGTGAGTGAGTGAGTGACTGACTGATGAAGTGAGTTAGTGAGTGAGTGAGTTAGTGAATGAGTGACTGAGTGAGTGAGTGAGTGAGTGAGTGACTGACTGACTGATGAAGTGAGTTAGTGAGTGAGTGAGTGAGTGAGTGACTGATGAAGTGAGTTAGTGAGTGAGTGAGTGACTGACTGACTGACTGATGAAGTGAGTTAGTGAGTGAGTGAGTGAGTGAGTGACTGATGAAGTGAGTTAGTGAGTGAGTGAGTGACTGACTGACTGACTGATGAAGTGAGTTAGTGAGTGAGTGAGTTAGTGAATGAGTGACTGAGTGAGTGAGTGAGTGAGTGAGTGACTGACTGACTGATGAAGTGAGTTAGTGAGTGAGTGACTGAGTGAGTGAGTGAGTGAGTGAGAGGGGGATAGCGAGTGAGTGCTTGTTTTTTATTTCTATTTTTTTTATACTTATTTGAACAGAAAGCTTCAAGAGTCCCTTCAGCTGACAAACAACATAATTACACAGACTGAGCTCACAGACAGGATTGTATTTAATCTCTACCAACAGATGGAGTACTTCAGATTCCAAGTAAGAGCGTCAAATATTCCATAATCCCTATTTCATTATTGAAGCTCAGTCTGTACTCCCAGTTCTTGCATTGAAATTAATTTGAGTCACTTTAAAATCAAAGAATTGTTCATATTGTAAAACATGTAATATATACAAACTTGTATCAAGATATTTTTTTTATTCTTGGATGAAATAATGCAAATTTATATATTTTTTTATTCATTCATGGTATAAAACAAAATATGATTAGCAGCCAATGGCTGCATTGTCACATTTTTCAAGCAAGTTTTAAAAATACATAAAATTCAACACTAAAAATGTAAGAATAAACAAAAGACATGCCTTACGGGACACAACGCAAGCAGTTCTGCCTTTCCACATCAAAACAGCATAACTGACATTTTAGTGTTTCTGAGATATAGGAAGAAACATGCAATTCATTTTACTATTAAAAGTGTTTTAATGTTTTTTATCCAGTGTTGACTTATCAAAATAGGTAATTAAAGTGTTTTTTCAACCTTAAATTTTAGTTTCAAATGTGTAACTTGATGTTATGCTTCACCCACACTAAATAAGTCAATTTTCCAAAAAATAAAAATAATAATAATCTTTTAGTCCACTCCAAATTTTATTAAACCGAAAATGGAAATTCTTTTTGCCCAAGTGATCGTGAGCCCGGCAGCAACTGAGCAGCGCCAGATCGACGTTGCTCTATCCCCTTATTGTTGAACGCCAAACAAGGTAGCAGCAACTCCCGTCTTTTAACGTATGATGCGGCCGGGGTTCGAACCCACGACCTCCCGGTTGTGAGGCGGATGCTCTACTCACTGAGCCAACAGTTATGCTGTTTTGTCATGGAAGGGAGAATTTCCCAGAGAGAATTTCCAACATTGTTGAGTTCATAGACTTCTAGATAAATTTTTGTGGAAATGTAAGATTTGGTTTCATACTACGTAAATAGATAACCGAGACATTATTATTATTTTTTTTTTAACTCACTCACTCACTCAATCTCGCTCTCTCTCTGCCTCTGCCTCTGTCTGTCTGTATATCTTCCTCTCTAGGTTCTTGGCCTAGCAACATTCCAGAAGCTCTTCACGTACGGGCGTTCCTTCCCATCATACCTTGGTCACATGCTCGCCCTCTCTCAAACGACATTCATTGAAGTGCCTCATCCCGTTACCTTAGCCTCTCTTCAAGTCTTACTGCATTCCACTGGCAAGGGCACATCTACAGTACCTCTATACAAGGTGACTTTGGAATAAGCGGTTATTTTCGCGGTGGTTTTATTTTTTGCAAATTTCGCGAATTGCATTTTATCGTGAATTTATGAACACACGAAAATATTGCCACCTCATCATTCCGGAGCGCGAAAATATCAGCATAATTGAACCTCTTGAATCTTGATTTGCCTAGCTAGCTAATTGCCTTAACGATGTTCTTAATTCTGTCGCTTCCCACCCCACGCGTACATTGCCCAGAATGCTCAACGCACTCACGTAATCCTTGTACTGAACAAACGTGTGTGTACTTACATGGGCCGAGTCTGTGTGTGTATGTGTGTGTGTGTTGGCGTGGCAAAAGTTTGTGTATACGTCATGCCCATTCATTAATTATGCTGTGTGCTATTCGCTAAAGTAACGACTCTAAAAAATGTCGCTTAGCCTGTCATTCACGAAAATATATGTACAAGAAAATGTCTGCTTATACTGTACTGTATCTTGGGTTCTAGAATTTAGGATGTTAACCTGTTGGCTACTGTATTCTCTCATTCTAATAGACTTAATACAGGAGCAACCCAGTTCAAGTAGGCAATGGGTTAGTTGAATGAATATAAGTTTAAGAATGTAGTGTAGATAGTACCTCTATCTTCAGTGAAAGTGCGTTGCACTGTGTAGATAGTAGTACTATCTACACAGTGTAACAAACTTTTTGCTTTTGGGGCGAACTATCTTTCATCACGTGATTTACTTTTGACCAATCGTAGAGCAAGATTCTTAGTATGTGGAATATAAAATAATGTAATATAGTAATGTAGTAATAATATTAATAATGATAATAATAATAGTAATGATATTGATAGTAAAATAAAAACAAAATAATAATAATATGTCTTTTTTATCCATTTACTTGGTTTGTTACAAAGCAAGGGGCTGTTGAAACTCAATTGTGAATAAGCATTTTCTTGTCTTTTCTCCATGTTTGTTTGTTGTGTACAGGGCTTCTTGAGTGCATCTTTAGAAGAAGCTGGTATCTTAGACTACAGCATTACAGTACTCAACAAAGTCTACCTCCAAAACCATGCTAGACTAGTCAGAGTCGACATACATGCTTTTTATAGACAGGTAACAATTTTTTCTTATTTTTTTCTTTACAGAAGATAGGTTTTCCCACCCCAAGAAAGGGTTACATTGTTTGCAACATTTATTTAATTCTGACAATTCGTCCTTGTTTTCACGAAGTGACGGTAGTGAGGAAAATCGTAACGCAAAGTGAATGCAATTTTTTTTCACTACCGTCACTTCATGAAAACAGCGACTAATTGTTTAACCAAAACGCTCCCTTTTGCTACGTTGATTATGTTGAGGATGAAGATGTTGATAATGATTATATTGATTATGGCGATGATAAGACATGTTGATGATGACAGTGATGATGACGACAGGTGATGGCAATTATGGTGATGATGATTTTGTCACTAGTCCATATCTTTATACATGTGCGTATGTCACAGAAGTGTCTGCTCTGTCATGTACGTAGGAGCTTGTAAAAACCATTTGTCCTATCGGTGCAAAGCAATGCACCTGGGGGGAGGGTTCATAAAGCTGTGCGTAAAGTTACAAATGCCTTTACAAATGATTTGAATATGAAGAGCCAAATGGGATGCCTAAAGTCTTTCCTGACATTTTAACAAAGTGTGACTGTATTTCTTATATTTTCAATTAAATTGTAGCCAAAAATACACTTTGCATTAAAATGTTTTGTTAATAATGATGAGGTTAATCTACATCTGCATATTTCAACTTTAGCTTATGCAATTGAAATGATTTGAGAATCTCATTAAGCTCTTCATATTCAAGTCGTTCGTAAATTAGTCATGCGTAACTTTACGCACAGCTTTATGAAACACCCCCCTGAAACCACGCCCACCAAACAACCTCTTCATCTCATTCTCTGTCCATCAGGTGACGATGGATTGCAGTGGATTTACCGCATGGTTCAAACAAGATGCCTCTAAACCAATCAGCTTAGCTCCTCTCAGTTCAGCTGCTGCAGGGGATTTCCCCATTCAGAAAGTGGGCAGGGCCATCAGACTCCAGTCACTGTTATCTCTTGGACTCCACCCTAATGAAAGGTAATAGTGTTAACTATGCTAAGAATTTCATGGACAGAAAGAGTTTGTAATAATGAGGTATTTGCCATGGCAGGAACAAGACGAAAGCTTCTGAATAATATAAGAGGTCGACAGCTGAGCTTCTTGGGCCATGTTATATGAAGAATGGTTTGGAAAATCTTGCACTGACTGGAAGAATCGAGTGGAGGAGGAGTAGGGATAGAAGGAGGATTCTGTTGATCAGCAGCTTAATGAGTGGGATTTCTGAATGTGGAATTGATCTCGGGGAGAATGAATTACTTCATAGAATATGGGATAGAGAGTTGTGGCACTCCATGGTCCAACGTCTCAGGATATGGCACATAGAGATGAAGTATTAACTTGCTCAGAGTAGGTGTACTCAAGATATTATGATGGGTAGGGATAAAGGGTGTGTTTGGGGGGGATGTTCTCATCGAGGATACACTGTCTAGGATTTACATTTAACTGCTGGACAGAATGTGAGTTTGGTGTCTGTACTA
Organism: Strongylocentrotus purpuratus; assembly: GCF_000002235.5. Classification (NCBI taxonomy): domain Eukaryota; kingdom Metazoa; phylum Echinodermata; class Echinoidea; order Camarodonta; family Strongylocentrotidae; genus Strongylocentrotus; species Strongylocentrotus purpuratus. The sequence goes on from NW_022145598.1 coordinate 35,215,439, forward strand.
TGATCCTTGGGAGTGTTGAATTGAATTGAATTGAATTGAATTGAATTGAATTGAATTGAATTGAATTGAATTTATTCACCACTTTCATAAAAACATATAAAGGCAAAGAATACAATAAAATATTTCTTGCAAATTGACATACATAAACAAATAAAATGGAAAATACACTTAAGGAAATTACGAAGTGGTTCGATCATCAAAAAAGTTACAGAAACTTATAGGTAGATGATCCTAAAAATGTTGATTCTTTTTTAGGATACTATACTATTATAGCTACTGTAATACTCATCACATCATCCCAAGAAACATGAGATGGATTTCAAACTGAGTTTACATATATTTATATTTCCATTCCATGAGCATATTACTAAGATCTTAACCCATTACCAACCGGAACCAGGTGGTCCATGTACATGTATTAAAGGTACTATGTCCCACTTGCAGGTCAAAAAAATGAAAAGGTTAAATTCCAACAGCATGTGAAAGACAATAATATACAGAACTTCCCTCAAAACGAAAGGGTTTGACAATTTTTTTTGTGGGAAAATAATGACTATTAGTCATCAAATCAACATAAGTGATTGCAATCACCTAAGTAATAGTCTGATTTTCAGACCCTTGTATTGAATGGTTGTACTTTTTGTGCTGCACAAAGATTCAATCATTCAAATTTGGCCATTACAAGTAGTGGGTTATTGATGTAGGCAAATGCTCATGTACCTGTTACAGCTCATTTTATGTACATGTTATTACCAAAGAAAAAATATGTCAGTCAGTCACTTAACAGTGTCTGACAGGGAAGTCTAGAAAGTGAACAGGTTTCCTTTCATAATTGGAATATTAAGACACTGCTAACGTTTAAATTTGACAGATAGGACATACATGGCATATTCATAATTCCTGCAAAGTTCTACAGAATTTGATGTTGGCTGCAAAAGGGACATATAGTACCTTTATAAGTCTATGGGCATTGGAGAATTTGAGAAGTCAGCGAGTTACCTCATTGCCTAGAGCCCACAAAGGAACCTGGCGACCCCGGTATTTCTTGTGCGATTGAGATGATGGAACTCTTTTAAGATTTTAGTTCCCTCCAGAAAACAACATTCATGTTCAAATCACTGTAAAACATGCAGAATTGAATTCCATTGATAGTTAATAAATGATTTATTATGTTATCATTTGATTCTTCTTCTTCCAGAAAACTCTTATTTAGAGAGTACCTGCAGTTGGCTGTTTACAGTAACATGTGTCCCTTAACCATCCTATGGCAGAGAGGTAGACTCCTGTACAGCCCCATCATCGATAGCACCAACCCAGACCAGCATATACCTCGTGCTGATGATAGGAGGGCCCTTGTGGAGACCACGATGGAACAGCTGGATATGAGACCATTCTCTTTCATGGAATATGGGACAGGACAAGGTGACATATAATTTTGGATGACTCTCGTTTAGAGGAAAAGGTCAAGAAAGAAAGAGCGATAAATGAAAGAAAGGGTTCTGTGCAAACAATATACCTGAATTTTTGTGCATGAAGGAATGAAGGAATTTTAGTGTCTTTTAATATTCTCTTTGCCCTTTGTATTAATTTTGTTTATGCAGTTAGTGTTTTATGTTTATGATGATTGATATATAAGGCTTGATACATGTATGTTGTAGTTTTGTACACACTATGGTATATCTACTTACAGGTAATTTGTTCAACAGTTACATGTTGTCAGTTATTTCAGCAGAAATATTTATATTATCTGAAACTTAAAGAAATAGTTGAATAACCAATTATTAGATTAGTCAGTGCCCAATAAGGTACAGTCCAAAAATAACTGATTCCTGAGGTTTATTTGTTGCTCACTACTATCTGATTTATCACATGGTAGAGGTGTTGTGGTCTAGTGGATAAGTCACCCGACTGTAGATCACAAGGTATGGGGTTCAAGTCCCAGCCCAGCATTAATGTTCTTTGGCAAGACATTAATCTACATTTGCCACCCTCCACCCAGGTGTTAGATGGGTACCTAGTAGGATGGGAACTTTAGTTTGCTCAGCATTGTGGGCGTATGTAGAATGGCCCCCGGGCTGGAATGCTCCTCAGGGAGTAAAGAATGTGCATAACATTGTGTGTGGGCAAGCCTGAATCCAATGACCTAGGTGATTTTCAGGCCCTCTCATCAATTCTAACTGGCATCCCTGTATATAATTATGTATATGCTTTGAGACATCATTGATGTATTGAGCGGAGCGCTATATAAATGTGGGATGTTATTATTATGGCGTGCTAGGACACATTTATCTGAGTAGCTATCAATCTTTGCACTCCAGGGGGGTGTTTCACAAAACTTGTCATCAGTGACAAATGACAGTTTTTGTACTGAAATACTTGCTTCTGATAGGTTATCAGCAGATTTGTCAATGATTTTAGTCATTTGTCATTGAAAAACGGCTTTGTGAAACGGGCCCCAGAAGTATATACATGTTCTTACTGAAAAAATTGCCATTCTTTTCTTCACTTCCAGATGGACTGAGCGTATCCTTAGCAACCAAGTATCCCAATAGTACTTTCATCCTGGTAGCGGGGTCACAGAGAGAGGCTGAGAGACGGCAAGATGATTTGGATACGAGGCACATCAGTAATGCTGTCGTTACCAGGATGGGCGTTGAGATGTCCTTTACCAGCAATCTGGTATCAAGTCCGGATTTCATGCGCTATCAGTATATTGGTAAGCCTCTTTAAAAATGATAATAATAGAGTACCGAAGCTGTGACATCATAAAAATCTATTTTTAGAATTTCTCAATTTTTTCTTCATTTTCCAAAAGAGCATAAAAAATAATGTCCGAATGTCGAAAACCAATTGAATATATTGAATATTGGCTGACTTATGACCATATGAATAAAAAGATGTCCTATAGGAACTCAGTGTTTATTGCTCTGGCTCGTAATGTTATGATGACGACACACTTCACCACTCTATAGTAATTCTCCTTTTCTATATATATAATGTATATCCCCTTTTTCTGACTTGTTCCCTTCTCTCCCCACTTTGTTCTATTGTCCTTCTTCCTCTGTCACCCTCTGTCTCCTTTTACGCTAATTGACGCAAATTTGACACGAATTGGCAGACTGAACTAAGCTGCAAATATTCCGATCACCAGCGGTTGTCGTTTTTTGGATGTGACAAAAGAACTCTAAAATCAATATTACAACCATCCTGATGAACTCTCTCTTAATATTGTACCAGTTACAAGAAATTTTTGCTTTGCAAATTGAGGTTTTATACATGTATGTATTTCACCTATTTACCTATTTTCACCTACTACGTGTATATCCAATTGCCCATTTCATGTAAGAACAAAATAACTGCTCTGCTCAGATGAATGTGAACTTTTATAAATGTTGTATGCATGCAGGTATGGATCAGCTGTTTACACTAATGACTATGAACAAGCCGTCTGTACTGAAATTCATGTTTGGTGATATCGTATCGACTGGAGTTACGACCTTCTTCCAGATGCCTTCTGCTCAGGTGTGTTGTGGTTTGTCCCTATTTCTTAAAGATATAGACCGGTAGTGGTAAAATTGCGTTTCAAGTGTTTTAGGTGCAAAATATCCATTCAGTATTGTTTAAATATTGCCTTCAGAGGTCAAGATGGCAAATCTTCAACCTAAATTCACAAAAAAGCAGAAATATATGCCCAAATGTTCATTATTGAAGTGCATTTGCGAGATCTATCCATATAAGCAGCCAAGTTTTGCAGTGGAAATAAGGAATGAATAAATGGATTTTTCCAAATGATTGTTGAGCAAATGTATTCTGAGAAGGAAGCTAGTAATATTTAAATTGCCTCCAGATTTTCCTTGGGCCAAGTTCAAGCTATTAAAGCAAAATCAAACCTTGATAGCAAACTTCTCTAGAAGAAAGGAGAAAAATCAGTGAAGTAGACTAGTGTAAGTTTGAATGAAATTGGACAAAAAATAAGAATTTTGTTAATTTTTGAAATTTGCAATCACTATGGGTATATGGGCTCTTCAAAGTGGCTGAATCGGTAATGTCTCTGTGACAACTTCCCCATTGTTCCAACACACAAAATTACTAAAAATTTCAATTTGTCAAAAATGTATGACTCAGGATGGTCTTTTCCGTTTAGAGGACCTGTAGTAATATGATCTCCATGATATATTTTGAGTGGTGACTGAAGGTGAAGTCACTTGAGAGAAAAACTGAAATTAGTGATATCATATCAAACGGGAGAGTAAACCGTCTCTAAAGTCACATTCCACTGACAAAATTGCCAATTTGAGATTCACATAGCTGTAGCGATCTCATATTTCAAACATTCATAACGTTCTTGTTATTGGTCCTACGAAACTTTCGCCATTATATGTGTCTTATATTTCTGATTTCATATAAAAGAATGAACTTATTATAATGGTTCGATTGTCCTTTAAATGTTTCCTTTTATTCCTATTTGCACAGATGTTCTCCTTGGCAATATCTACCCTCTACCCAGAGATCCTCTGTAATTTCAAGGAAACCGAAAGTATGGTTAGTATATTGTTGCATTACATCCATACTTCTTACTTCATATATGCTGTAATATTGATGACATTTGAGGAATACTGGTACACTTGGGATACATCAGGTTTAAAGGAATCCAGTAACTTTGTCTCAGATTCTGAAAAAACATCCTGGATTTAGCTCATGCTGCAATGATATATATACCTTTAGGTCAGTCAGGAACACCATGACTTTTACAAACCGATCGCCTGTCTGATTATCAAGATATTTATGATTGAAATATATCAATTCATAGTCCTTCCAAGGTGTAATTTGACTTGTTTGACTGGCTGGTTGTTGACCACCCTGGGGACATACTAGATGGTATAAAGGAGAACTATTTTAGAACCTTTTACATTTACATGTAGTTGATATGTTCATGTGAATGTAGCATAGTTAGTAAGATTACATTCATGGTTATGAGTTATATCTTTTGTTTCTCTCTTTCTTACTTTGATTAATACAGGACAGTTTCCAAGCCAGCAGCCATCCTCTACCTTTATTCAAAAATTTTGAGCTCAGGCTTTTGAAAGAGGTAATTAAGTAAAGTTTATATATCATTGGTTGAAATTAATTGAATGTATTTGAATGTAATTGGATGTATTTGAATGTAATTGGATGTATTTGAATGTAATTGGATGTATTTGAATGTAATTGGATGTATTTGAATGTAATTGGATGTATTTGAATGTAATTGGATGTATTTGAATGTAATTGGATGTATTTGAATGTAATTGGATGTATTTGAATGTAATTGGATGTATTTGAATGTAATTGAATGTAATTGAATGTAACTGAATTTGCATGTAACTTTCATGCCAAATGTTATTATACTTCTTCTGTGTACAGCTAGTGTACCACATTTCCATAATGAGCATTATTCTGATTTTGGGGCTTCTTTTGAGAGCAAAGTCAAGTTGCAAATGTTTTCATGCAATAGATTACCCACGTACACGGTGCTACAATAATTCAATTTGGAGGCAACAGTTGCAACCTCCATATTTTATGATAGACAATTGACTTCACTTGGAGTGAGGGGCAATGGCTAGTTGCTAGAGCACCGGGTGGTCTCGTCACCAGGAGGTCCTGGGTTCAAAACCAATTTGATGCGCTAGTTCCCTTTGGTAAGGCATTAATCCTTAATCCTTAATCCTTAAAGCCGTCGGTCCCCTGGTTTCTTACTTACAAGTATATACATGCTTTTTATCAGTCAGGAAAAACAAAGAAATCAACCAACCAACTTGCAGTACATTTGCCTGCGATAAGTATGTGTAGCAAGATTACCTCCAATTGTAGAAGTGTATCAATATGCCTGAGAACTGTAAAAAGGATAATAGTCCTGTTTGTGTAGTACTAGATACTATGTTTCTACGTGCTTTACATTTGTAATTATTATTACCCTTACATTGTAAATGTGCATGTACATAAAGTAAATTTATGAAGCAATAGGCTATCTGTAGTATATCTATAGTATATCTGTAAAGCGCTTAGAGACTTTGGGTGGTATTCTCATAAGTTAAGCCGGGACTAAGTCCAGACTAAACAAGAATTTTAGTTCACACTTCTATGGAATGCTAGGTATCATCTTCCTCCTTCAATATTCATGACAAAGATAATCTACCAAAGACTTTGTTGAAATTCACTTCATACTCATATTAAATTTTTCTTCCCATTACATTGCAGAAATAATTTGTTTTCATTGCAGGAATAAAATAATCTGTACAGGATAAATGAGTTGGCAACAGGCACTCCATAAAAGTGTGGACTGAGTTAAGCCAGGCTTAACTTAGTACGTGTTACCGGATTACCACCCATTGTACTAAGCGCTATTTAAAAGTGGAATATTATTATTATTATTACAACCTTTCTGTGATCTTTAATTTCCATAGAACATTGAATTGCAAGCCGGAAAGGTGAATTTATCAGCTAGTGTGATCCACCCTCAACCCAACCCAGACGGATCTCAGCGGGGATGGAGCATGGTTAGGATGGACGTCAGACAGCTAAATGTCATGGTAAGAGATTGGACATAACCCCCCTCCCCCACTCCCCCACCCCTACTCCCACCCCACTCCCCCACCCCCAATCCTTGACAATTACCTACAGAACAATCACATTAGCCCCAGAAAGCTAAGGAAGTAAGCTACCATTTATACAAGTTAGGCCATTTAATTTCACTTATTCAGTTATTCCCTTTCTCCTCTTTGTTACTGTAAGTTATAAGAGATGATAAAGCAGGCCTTTGTGTTTTAGTCAAAAAAAGGTATTTATTATACAGCAATGCAAAAAACATGTGCCTAGCTATCACAGAGAGAACCTGTTTATTTGTTCGATCTTTGAATTAATTCTCGTTAAGTAATGTATATATTTGAGGTTTTGATATTCAAAGTGGCTCTTGGTTTGTTAATCTGTATTTTCATGATAAATGTTATTTGAGGGTAGATTATCATTTCATTGAGGAACAATACTATATTTTGTGCTTTTAATCTGTATTTTCATGATAAATGTTTGATGTTGTCATTGAAGGTGGATCATCATTTCATGTACGTTTTGGATGGACACAAGCGCAAGTACTCCCTTCATTGTGAATCCAATGCTACGCACTATGAGGTCTATCTTGTCAGAGCTCACGATGGTTTCAAGATTCCTTACCAAGAGGTTAAAGGTGAGTCCCCTTCATTCAAATCCATTCATTATAATCCACTGTACATCACTATGCGTCGTAGTCGAGTGGTTTAAGCACTTGACTTGAAATTCAAAGGTCCTGGTTAGATCCCCGATATGGCACTAATATCCTTTGGCAAGGCATCAATCTTCATTTGCCACACACGACCCAGGTGATGTAAATGGATACCTGGCAGGAATTAATGCCTTGAAACGCCGGCGCGCTGTAATGGCAGCTAGGCTTAAGCCAGGGTAATAATTAATGCGCCTCAGAATAAAATTTCTAGATAGACATCGCTATAGAAATGCCTATTATTATTATTATTATTATTATATTCGGGTCAATGTAACTTTATAATATTGTATAACCTAAACCATTTCCCTGAACATTTTATAGCTTTATTTTGTGACAATCATTTACCCCTTGGTACTGGAGCTTCCAGTACTAAGTTGAGACTAATTGGAGCTTACCTACCAGTGTAACAGACAATTCGATGTTCCACTCCATTATTGAGTATATTTGCTAAATGTTCATATCATGAAACATGTTTTTAAAAAAAAGTTATTAATGTTTTTAATATACAGATAAATATACTCTGTTTGTATCTAAATGTTTGATAATTAGGCACAAATGTACTATGGAACCTGTATTACAGGTATCTCCTTGATAATTATTATTATGAAATGTCTTTGTATCTATATTACAGGTATCTCCTTGATAGCTCTGTTGAGGCTGGGACTCCTCCCACAAATCAAAGAAAACTTCTACAATCAGTTCTTGAGACTACCACTATACAGTGATATGGCTCCATGGAACATATGTAAGTTTTTTTTTTTCATTGCTGATATTTCAAATTTCAAAGTCCAAGCTATATAGCCCCCACATGAATATTAATCATAATAATAATGGTGGCTTCTTTTACATGTATAGCGCACATGTCCGCCACATCGTGATGCTCCTGGCGCTGACCACTTCCTAGATTTCAGTATATCTGAAGACTGTCTCGAGCTGATAGCTATGCCCTATTAGAACTTCAAACCGACGAGACATGTGATAGAAAATTGGTTTTATGTCAAGTTACATGGATGTTCAAAGTTTTGTAATAAAAATACCTTGTACTTGCAAATGAATTTATACTGTGATTTGTGGGATCTGTTTTCATTACTATACCGTAGTAGGACTGTGATTCAGATTGGGTATCTTTGTCTCAGATTCTAAACAAAATCATGGATTTAGCTCATGCTGCAATCATAATTATAAACCTTTAGGTCAGTCAGGAATCCCATGACTTTTACAAACCGATTGCCTGTCTGATTATCAAGATGTTTATGATTGGAAATCGAGATTTCAAAAACTGTTTTCCGAACGATTGTTATAACACTACAGTCTATTTGGGAGCGCAATTTTTGTAGGGCTTCAATATTACACCAAAACACTGATAACACGTAGGGCCATGCAATATAAGACTTAACATTGTTAAATGATGCCTTTGATAGACGTAATGTAATCAATTTTAATGCACAAATATTTGTTAAGTGTCTTGTTACAAATTGTTAAATTCACCTGTTATGTATAATTTTATTTCAATAGTCATTATAGGACAAGCCATAATGCTTGTCCTCCCTAGCAACAATTAATGTATGCAATTTTCATCTCTCCCTCTCTCCCTCTATCTCTCCCTCTCTCCCTCTATCTCTCCCCTCTCCCTCTATTTCTTTCTCTACTCTACACTGTATCTCTGTCTCTCTCTCTCTTTGTCTCTATCTCTGTCTCTTTCTCTCTTTGTCTCTATCTCTGTCTGTCTCTCTCTCTCTCTCTCTCTACTCTTTCTCTCTCTTTCTATCCCTCCCTCTCTCTATCTCTCCCCTCTCTCTCTCTCTCTCTCTCTCTCTCTCTCTCCCTCCCTCCCTCCCTCCCTCCTTCCCTCTCTATCTCTCTCTTATGATATGTAGTATTTGCAGGAGGACAGTTGGAGTACATTGACTATGACACCAAACAGATGACTCTTGATAAAGTAGCTCCTGCAGCCTATCAGGTAATAAGTGAAACAAATGTTATCTAATTCCATGTATGAACGGACCTATCATGATGCAGCTCAGTTTAAAGGACATTTTTCACACTTAAAGGGGAAGTTCACCCTCATATAGAGTACCGAAACTGAGACATCATAAAAATCTATTTTGGAATTTCTCGATCTTGTCTTCATTTTCCGAAAGAGGATAAAAAATCATGTCCAAATGCTCTGGCTCGTAATGTTATGAACCAAAGCAAATAACACTGAGTTCCTACAGGAAACTTATTTATTCAGATGGTCATATCTCAGCCGATAGTAATACATAACATATTCAATTGGTTTTTGACATTTAGACATTATTTTTGATGCTCTTTCGGAAAATGAAGACAAAATTGAGAAATTCTAAAAATAGATTTTTGATGACGTGACACTTCACCACTCTATTGAGTTTGTTTTGGTAGAAGCAGAAATTGAAAGGAACAGGTCTTGAGCATACAACAATCAATCAAACACAAATTGGCAGCTCTATGACGTATTTTGCATGCTCCCCTCCCATTTGCCCTGTACTTAAAAATGTACTTATGTCAGTTTGATCAGTACTGCCAGTTAGTGATTTACCGGTAGTAAGTTTGCGATTGCATGTCGACGTGTATATAATTTCTATCCTGATTTTGTCACTATAGCTGGGACAGGATTTATCAAAGGGTACTATTTTGCATATTATATGATGCACTATTTTTAGGAATGGGTGTAAGAGAAGTGCATCGTATGCGCAAGAACAGTTCCATGTACTTCCAAAGCCCTTCTCTGCTCTATAATCCTCTTACATTATACATTATCACCATGAACTTTCACTGAAGTAAAATAACTAGTAATATACACTCAGGCACTCTTCTTAATCATGAGCACGCAAAGTAGGGATGTGTTCTTTGTGATACCCTCTGTATAATCCAGCTTTTAATAAAGAGTGTCCATTCTAAGTCAAGTCCAAGGGGCGTGCTAAACTGGCCTCCATTGTTCTTTGTTGACAACATGGAGGTTTAAAGGTCACTTAATCCTATAACTTAACAAGTTCTTATAAATGAGCTGCCATTATAGCTCTGTACTATCTTGAGGGTATTATGTGCATAAATTACATTCAAACTCAGATCTTACCAATTGTGGTCAGTGCTTCAAATTTTGCTAAGACCTAATCCCTTGATCTACTTAAGGCTTGAGCTTAGGTTGTGTTTTTCATCATGTATACAGTATGGGAAAGTGATTGACTTTCTTACTGTCAATGCCCAAGCTTCCTCATCCAGGGAGTTACTTAAGCCAGTCTTTTGTGTCTCTCCTAGTAATACTCAAACAATAGGAGTCACATGACACCATGCAGCTTTGTGTTCATTCATTCCTAGCTCTCATGTATTGTTATTCACTTGTACATACATGACCACACACACTATACCTGTACTCTTCAGGGAATCGGGTCAAGAAAAGGAAAACCTGAAATAAACATAATGGGTGGTATTCTCGAAAGCAGACTAAATTTAGTCCATGGTTTAATCCTCCGACTAAGTATGCCAAGTGTCCATATAGATATATTTTTGAATAATTTTATATGTTCCTAAATTACCATGATAACATAATTATTTCTTAGTTATATTGTTGTTTATTATTTATGTTATTAAATTTTATTTTAATTTAGTGACAGATTAAATTATTCAAAAACATATTCATATGGACACTTTGCATTCCATACTTAGTCGATGGATTGAACCATGGACTAAAGGTAGTCCGCTTTCTTGAATACCACTTTAAGAATCGCACCCAATCAAAATGTAGACTGAGAAACCCTCCCTTTGAGTCTTGATATTTAAGACACTATACATGTCTAGAGTGTGTTTTCATTTTCACTGAGACATGGGAGTGGTAATGGGTGATAAACATAGAACCATGTATGTAATATGCTGATATACATCTTCCTTTACACATATATTGATCATAAATATTTTAATGCTTGGTATTAAAGCCCCACTGTACTACGTATAGCTACTTGCGCCCTCTATATAGCAAACAATGCATAATCGATGCCTGTTGGTCCCCCATGATCCCCTTTTTCTTATGTTTTTGTTATGAGAGCTGATTTAATGAGATAACCACCTGTCAGTGACCTTACAGGGAGGTCTAAGACCTCCCCCCCAAAAAAAAAAAAAAAAAATATATATGGTGAGAGCTGCTTCTCCCTCAGTGATATTACCCCCCCCCCCCCTCCCCACCACCTGTCAGGGATCAAGGCAACTACCAGTATAATATCAGTCTAGATATTTTTTTGAAGTAAGAATAATTCACTTCTTCTTCTTCTTCTTCAAGATAATCTGCCTCCTTCAATACTGAAGATTCTTGCAGATGCCGTATACTCGGCATAATTTAAAGAACATTTTTCTTGTAATTCTATTTTGTGATGTATTGTAGATAATGGCCATGCTGCTGAACTACAGAAGGACTGTAGATGACTTTGGACACTGTAATTTTAATGGAAGGTGAGAAGATAATGTTTTTTAGGGGGGAAAATTCCGCCAAAGATATTTCAAATTCTATGTTTAGGTTATCAAGATTAGGCACAATCACAGAATTACATATATCGTCGGCCGGCTGGCAGAAGTGCGTTAGCGCGCAAGCGACTCAAAAACTATTTTTCAAATTACTCGCTTTTAAAGATTTGTTTTATATTTAAACTGCTTTCCGTCCCGAAAATTGGTTTAAAACTTAAAAGACTAATAGAAATGTTTTAGTAGAACACAGCCACATTTTTTGTGTGGAAATAAGTCGGTTTTATAAAAGTTTGAGATGATTTAGTGCTAATGCCCTTCTGCTTAACGTTTCATTTTTGACCTGAAATTCGAGCTAACGCCCTTCTGCCAGCCAGGCGACGATATCTTTCATGGATGAATATTATGGCGATAACCTTCTTTTTTTTTTTCTACTAACCTCTACAGAAGGCGAATGACCAGGTGAATTTGTCATTACTAGTGGATATCTAACAATCTTTAGAAAGATGGTGTCCTGGAAACTTCTAGTAGGCCTATATTTTTCAAGCAGATTCAAAAATGCAATTCAACCATCATCAATTTTCACTCCAAACAATTTTATGAGCACTGTTGAAGTGAAATGTATTCATCATGGCAATGTCATTTCCTTGGTAAAAGCAGATGTATTTTGATGTCGAAGAGTCAAAACATTGTGGTTATGAACAATTTAATGATTCATAATGATTCAAATCCACGCGCATGACAAAAGTCATCATAGTCGGACCGACGATCTGATTGCGCCACACTGCCAACGAGGGGGTGTTTCACCGTACAAAGATCCTAAGTCGAACTTGACTCTAAGTTGGACTTACCGGTATAAATTATGAAGAGCCATTTGTAGCGAAAAATCAAGTATTTTAGACTTTTTATGAATTCCACATCATTGATTTGAATCAACATTTTATGCCTTTTAAAATAACTTATAAGAAATATTTGTAGAGATGCTAACAGCTTTCCATAATTGTTCAGTCCAACTTAGAGATTAGTTCAACTACGGATCTTTGTGAAACACCCCCTCGTTGGCAGTCTGGTCATTATCATTATACAACTTTCTCTCCCTTTCTCATCAGGAACCCATATGGTTTTGACCTAGTTTCTCACTGTGTTGGGAATAGCTACGAAACACCGTGCACGGATGAACGCTTCCCTGTAGCCTGCGCTGACCAGACCTGTCGTGGTAACTACATTGAGTGTCTGAGAGCCCTTAGTGAGATTGAGCAGAAACACAGTGGAGTCAAGGCAGTGGGTAAGTACATGTACCTGTCCAGTCAGTGTGGGGTTGTTCACATGGATAGTTACTTATCTCCTTGTATTAAAGGGATCCGGTAACTTTGTCTCAGATTCTGAAACAAAACCCAGGATTTAGCTCATGCTGCAATGATAGTTATAAACCTTTAGGTCAGTCAGGAACCCTATGACCTTTACAGGCCGATTGCCTGTCTGATTATCAAGATATTTATGATTGGAAATCAAAACCAAATTTTGTGCTTGCCTAACGGTTTTCATAACACTACAGTCTATGGGGAAAACGAGTATGGTAAAACCGGTCACTCAAATATTTTTACTTTTTAAGGCACTTCTTGATCATTTTGAAGCGCAGATTTGTTACGATTTGTTAGGGCTTCAATATTACACCATATCACAGACACTGATAACACATAGGGCCGTGCATCTCAGATTTAACATTGTTAAACAATCCCTTTAAAATGATGCAATGAACTGGTTATGCCATTTTGGGAACCCTCAAATGTACAGGAATGGTAGAAAAAGTTTACATAACTAAGGATGTTGCAGTAATGTTCATGCGCATCTTAGCTTCACAGGCCCAGTTGGTTATAATAATAATGATAATAATAGTGGATATTTTCATAGTGCACATATCCACCACACAGGGTGCTCAAGGCACTCCAATATTACCCCCGCTCTGATAGGCTACCGATAACAGAAGCGGTGAGTGATCGAGCTCTGAAAATCTCAAATAAGAAGCTTTGGTAAATTGAAGAAAAAACCTCTGGTAAAAAAACCCAAACCACTAATACCGGTAGATACCACTGTTTAAACTAATCAAACTTTAAAGATAAACTTGAGCTCTGGTAAAAAAAAGAAAATGAATTCTCACAGAATCAAACAAAACTTACACTGAATGTTCAAGATTACAAATGAATGACATGTGCCAAACAATTTTGGTAGAACATGTATACTGGCTGAGTAATGAGCATAGAAAGATAAGGAAATCAACATAAGTAGGCCCGACACCATTTGTGTAGTCACATATACATCTTTCTGTGTACAGTGCTTGTTACTTAACCAAGATTGGGCCAAATTTATTTTGATTTTGATGACTCCAGAAACCTTGCAGTACACACCAATACTTACATGCTACATGATCAACTTTTCCTGATCCATTCCACACCTTTTCTTTCACAATGCAATCGCATGACCAAAACTCAACTTTATCTTTAAAGTAGATATTCATTGATTTTAAAAACTAACTTTATTTTCATTATTGCAAAGTTGAAACTTTGATTCGACAAGGTTATCAAAATTCAATGCTTGGAAACATTCAAAGTAATGATTATTATAAATTACAAAACGCTTAAATACAGCCCCGGCATACCACCTGAAGAGCTCTCCGAACGCTGCTGAGATGTGTGAGATCACAGTATGGACATGATTTGCACAAGCAGACGATGTCCCATGACATCTCACACATTTTCAGTGCCTGTGTTTTCATCTTCTCTTGAGTTCTTTCTCTTACTTCACTACCCTCAGGCTAAATGTATAATACATTGCCTCACTCTAAACCCCTTGCATGGTTTTATTTTGATGACAAATGCAGCGATACAAAAATAAAGGAATCTGTCGCTTGTAAACAAAATAAGACGCCATTGTATATTCAGCTGCACACACCGCGGTATGTTCGGCATTTCAAGAGGGAACAAATGCCGTCCTTAATATCATTCTGGGGGGTTTTCAATTAGAAAGTCTGGTTTCTTTGATTGTTAATTAACCCCTATCCTGTGTATTTACAAGCAAAAGATTTTAGTTATCAGAATCGGGTCATATCCCCTTTTGAATGGTTTGACATGTCATTACATTTATATACACTAAACTCATTATAATTTGACAAATAATAGCTTTGCAATTATGTTCATTCTTGATGGGATGTCGTCTGCTTGGGCAGTAATGGTCCATATAGTGACGTCATTAAAACATTGTTATTTTCCGGCGAATCTCTCGTATATCCCAGCTGCTATGGAGGTGGTTGTATTTGTATTTTTATAAATCACTGGATATGTAGTTGACCTAAAAGTTGTACGGTGGCCATCTGTTAGCTTACCAGTTTCTAGTGATACATTAGTTGACATATTTGTGATTTTCTTTGAATTTCACCTTTAATATACAACACTAAATCCTAAAAGAGAAGTCCCTGAACACAAAAGCATTTTTTTTTTTTTTTTTTTACTTAGGAGCCAAAATATTGCAGTTTCTACATTTATTCGCAAGATTATCTTCCATTAAGCATTGCAACAGAATTATGAAATCTGTAAAGCACTATACAGCTGTAAATCCAGATTTATTTTCAAATATTTCTTTCCAAAATAGTTTAACTTAGTACCAAATGCAATTTTATTCATTATATATATATATATATATGTATATAATATACCGGTAGATATATTTTGATATAACGATTAAAACAATTGAAACAAAAATCCTTGAGCGTTCACTTCTTCACTATGCAGGTTTAATTGTTATTTCTTCAAATTGTCAAAATAAAATTGAAACTGGTCATATAGTGAAGAAGTGAACTTTGAAGGATAATTATTTCAATTGTTTAACTATTATTAATCGTATATTACTGTGATGGATGACTATCCAAATTGAATTATTTTTTTCTATAATTATGCAATTTAAAATATTGAATTTGGTATGTTTTAAAATTGCATTTGGTTCACACAAGAAGTTATATTATTTGCCAAAAGATGTAATATATTATTTTTTCTTTTTCTTTTCTAGGAGGTTCTGCACAGAGCCATTCATTGAGCAAAGTATTACTAGATCAGAAGACTGCATCTTATCAAGAAAACATTGAGACAGAGGAAAGACTGGAACTATCTTTTAAAGGACAGAGGTAGCATGACGGATGGATTCCTAAGATAAGAGATGATCACCAGTCTGCTATAGGGGAGAGACTGGAATCATCTCTTAATTAGCAGTTGGCGACATGTAGAAGGGATGTTTTTTTTTTAAAGAGATAATTACCGGTCTGCATAGGAGACACAGGAACCATCTTTTTAACCAAACTATGGGTCGCAAGGGCGTGATATTTATTGAATAGATGATCACCAGTCTTAGATGGGGAGAGAATGGAACCATATTTTTGACGACACTACAGGACAGGTAGGATGGTGCTTTTTGTTAGAGATGATCACCAGTCTACCATGGGGAGAGACTGGAACCATATTCTAAATAAACATTAGGGCCTGGGAGGATACTGTCCTATTGGAGTATATGATCACCAGTCTATTGAAGTTGATAGGTTTGTTTGGTACATTGCATGTCAATATATTATACTTAAAGTGAAGAATGGTGTGAGTGTGTCAATTATTTTGAAGTTCATCAGAGAAACTACCAATGGTGCCTTTCAAGTTTGATGATGGAAATACTTGAAATGTCTGATGAAATTTCAAATTATTTCAATTCCTTTCATGTTCATGAGGAATAGAGGAATTAGGAGGATTTTACATATTGAAAATCAAATTTATAGGATTTATTTTTGTACTATTCTACTAAATTTATTTGATGTCAGTTGACGGGTGTTGTATGATAAGTGAAGTATTGGTATTGGATTCTTCAGGATTTATGTTCTTCATCACTCTGAGTAATATATTTTTACAAATTCTAGTTTTTCAGTTTGGAGTGATCAGTGCCCATGATTGGCTAAAATTATTTTATCTACATGTAGGGTTTAATTTATAATTAATAGTAGCCTAATTTATGATTATGTGGTGCCAACTTGCAAAGCTAGATGTATGTTCAAGCTAATAAATGCACAATAATCAGAAAGTTTTGAAGAGGTTAAAAAGTAAACGTTTTCTTTGAATCATGTACTATGAAAAGCTTTGAACAGCTTGCTATGGAATGTTCACATCTTTGAGAATTTTGTGACCATTCTTACTAATTAACTCTTTATCTATGCAGGTACATTTCTTTTGTTATGGCGGATTTATTCAGTACTTGATATCTTATGGATGAAATAATTTCCAAAATTGCGATTCTCAAATGAGGTGCTAGGATATTTTAAAGGAGAAGGGAATGTCTCTATACATGTAGTCCCACAGAATAGGCCATTTTCATAATGTAATCACATTTAATGCACAAATCTTTGTTAACCTGTTGACTACTGGATTATCTTATTCCCATAGGCTTAATACAGAGACCGCCCGGTTCCAGTAGGCAAAGGGTTAAAGGGATCGTTTAACAATGTTAAATCTGAGATGCACGGCCCTACGTGTTATCAGTGTCTGTGATATGGTGTAATATTGAAGCCTTAAAAAAATTGCGCTTCAAAATGATCAAGAAGTGCCTCAAAAAAGTAAAAATCTTTGAGTGACCGGTTTTACCATACTCGTTTTCCCCAATAGACTGTAGTGTTATGAAAACCGTTTAGTAAACGGTTTTCAAATTTTGATTTCCAATTATAAATATCTTGATAATCAGACAGGCGATCAGCTTGTAAAAGTCATGGGGTTCCTGACTGACCTAGTGGTTTATAATTCTCATTGCAGCACAAGCTAAATCCTGGATTTTTTTTCAGAATCTGAGACAAAGTTACCGGATCCCTTTAAGTACCTCATTACAAATGTTGTCATTCACCTGTTACGGATAATATGTTTCAATAGTCAGAATGCAAATTGCATACATTAATTGTTGCTAAGTAAGACAAACATTATGGCTTGTCCTATCTAAGTATTTGCAATACATGTATGCAATTCACATTCTGACAAATTGAAATACAATTATTTGTAAGAGGAGAATGACCTAATTTGTAACGGGGCACTTAACAAAGATTTGTGCATTTAGTTTGATTACATTACGAAAATGGCCTTTTGTTTCAGTGAGGTGAGGCTGAATAACCGTATAAAATGTACAAACTGAACTAGCTATCAAGAGGAGGCACTATGGCTTAGTGGTCTCAAAACTGGGAGGTCCCAGGTTTGAAACCAAGTCGATGAGCTATAGTGCCCTTTGGTAAGGCATTAATCATCATTACCAGGTCCTCAGAGAGGACTTCAAACCGTTGCTCCCCTGGTTGATTACTTACAAGCATATACATGCTTTCTTAGCAGTCAGGTAAAACAAACAAAGAAAGAAATATAAAATAAGGCACAACCAGCCTCCCTACATTCCTACTTACCGGTATATGAAAATGTGCCTCAACAGAATAATCCAGGGACGAAACCAGCCTACATATTTTATATAGTTTATTTGAAAGCTGGTGAACTATGAAATTGTATTTTCTTACTTATACCATGAGGCTATCTATACAGCCTTCTATGTGTACCGGTATGTATATTATATTTCTCAGGTATTTGTACTTTTAACAAATTATTCTTCATATAAAAATACTGACTGGATGACTTACGCAAGCGCTATGGTACTGGGTGTACCTATTTTCATAGTATGTTTTTGTATATTTCTATATTATCATTGTATTGATACAATTTAGCAATGTCTATGCAGCTTCTATTTTACTAAGTCTACTATATATTCTTTACAGTGCTGCTGTATATCACTGTTCACAGTGTATTATTTAACACCAACATGAATGATAATGAGAGAAAGCCTCCTCCATTGTAGAAGGTCAAGGTATCATAGCAATACTGAAGATTTTTTGTAAAAAATTCATACATTATAAATGATTTTTTCATTGATAGTTTTGATTCTGTTTCTGAATCTTGACGTGTGATGGTAATAATTTACAGCTATTATATATCACATATTACAAAAGGTCCTGTCATGATGTAGTTTATTGATTTCAAAAGCAATAATATAATGAATTACAGGTGAAAACAAGAAAAAGGTTTTAATTTTCAAAAAGTAAATTCTCACTCACCAACAAAAAGCTATATTATATTATTAGTGAAAACATAGACTAAAACATTTATAACAACTTTATATTTATACCTCTGATATTCATAACATGTTTCACGCTTATGGCAGCTTATTTTGCACTTGCATGTGTCAAGACTAGAATATTACAGATTTGTAATTATCAATTTCCTATATTTTAGGGGTGGAGTAGATTGATAGCAATATGGTTTTCTTCTCGGGGTATGAAACAATTTGGCAATAATCTTCTTTACCATGTTCTATTGTGTGAAACAATATTCTTGCACCATATTTCAGTATTCAATAGATTTTATAGTGTTTTCTTCTCTATAGTTCTATATTTCTTGTGATAGTAGTTAGTACTATCTTTGTTATAATACTACTTCCTACTTAAAGTACTATCTTCTCTGTTATAGTACTATCGTCTTTGTTATAAAACTTTATATAACACCTATGTAGATCCTTGTCTTTTGATTGGAGGATTGTTGGTCACATGACATTCAATAGATAATCTATTGAACGAGCGTACATTTTGGGCTATAATCGCAGTGCAGTTATTGTACTATTCAGCCTGCATTTTTGGTTTTGCCCTGCGCTTATCCAATTGTTTTCATTGTCTTAGCTGCGCGCATCTGATGCGAAGGCAATCTGAATGTAATCAAGAAGACCTGACTCCACATTTAATTTATTATTAATTGAAGGAGGAAAGCATAATTCGTTAAAAGGTTAACATTCCACTTGGATGTTAAAACAAATAATGAATGTTTTTCATTTGTTGAAATATTAATTTTCTATTCAACTTGGCTGACGCCGCGTTGAATAGGATGTTAATCTTTCAACTCATTAAAATATATGCACTATTGAACTCATAAACATTCATTTTTTTGTATATCCCTGGTAATCTCTTTGTTATAGTACTATCTTAAAGTACTATCTTCTTTGTTATCTCCTTCTTACGATTCGTCAAAAGTAAATCATGTGATGAAAAATAGTTTAGCCCATCAATCACCCTGCGGTATTTTGTGTTTCGCTGATCTCTCAATTTAATAGCTTTGATCCATAGAGTTAAACAAGGCGCATATTCACTATTTGGAGTATATGTGAAATGAAAGTGTGTTGCACTGTGTACTATCATTGATAAAAGTGCGTTGCACTGTGTACTATCTTGAATAAAAGTGTGTTGCACTGTGTACTATCTTATAGTATAGTATAGCGCACTAAACAAAAACAAAAATTAAGAACACACATGCACGCACCCAGGAGGGGTTGGGTTAAAACTTAAACTTTTTTTGTGTGAATTTGGGCCGAGGTGTCATTCATGTAGATGAATACACGTCCTTAATTTCTTTCTGTACCGTAGTTAAATTGTTTCAGATGTGGAATTTAAAGCAAATAATCACCTTTTGGTTTAAGGTGGTGGAAAACTATCCCTTCCTTGGCGATCTGAATATATACGCTATCTATCCTCAGCTTGGCTTAAGAAAGATAGCTACATCCAGATCGCCTCGGAAGTGATGGTTTGTCCCATCACCTTCACCACCGGTAATTATTTGCTTACTATCTTTGTTGTAGTATTATCGTATTCATAGTACTTTCTTCTGTTTATATTAGGAAGTTGTGCAGCTGATGATGCAAGATGCAGTACATGACTGTTTTATTTAAAGCACTTTATTTCAAACAAGTATACCTTTATAAGAACTTTTGAAGAAATTTAAACGGGTTGAATGATGTTATTATTGCTTTTTACTTCTGTTTACTACTGTTTATTTCATTTCGTATATATATATATATATATATATATATTTGTACTGAACAAATCTGCTGCAATTCTCGCTACCCCAAATAGCGATTCTGCCGAGATCCGGGGAAAATCCTGAAAACGCGCATTGCATTATGGGATAGCTTTTCGACATTACAGCTTCCTGTGCAGGCGTTCGTGATCACAACCCTCTCTTTCACGGTAGAGTTTAACGGCCTTTTGTGCTAAAGTCACTAATTCTGCCCGAAGCTTTCCATTGCATATTATAATCTGTACAAATTACACTGATTGGCATCGATTTTAGAGTGCGTGAAAACTCTGCACAGCGAACACAGGCGCTAGCGCCAGCGGGATGGGACTCTATACCGGAAGTTGTAGTGACGACCCGAGAGAGTGAAAATTACCTCGTCTCGCGAATTTCGAGATTTTCGTACCTATTTAGGGTAGCGAGAATTGTCTAGTCATACAATCTTCTTCCCAAATTAAAGCGTTTTTGTTTGTACAAGAAACAAACTTGTCTATTTTGAATCATGTTGCAAGCTTGTTTTCAATTTATGAATTTCCCTTTTTTTTAAATTCTTTACTGGACGTGTAAATTGTATTCATTCATTCATTTATTCAAATTTGTGATGGAAGAAAATATGGAAACCTTAAATTTTGACACAGTTTTTCAATCATGGACATCTTTTAATTCATTTCTCAATGTTTTTCAATGGTATACAATGTGTAACATGATAAGCATGTTGTTCACGTTCCTACTCTCATATTGCTGTTATGTGTTTGCAGCTACAATTATTTATATTTATATATTTTCTTCACATGTGTGCATGTATGTAATCATCAAAGATCAAAGTCACCCTCTCAACACCCAGTATTCTTTCAACCGTTCTGGAATTCGATTAAACGTCCCACGCACAAACCGAGCACGCTTCCGCCTTCGTACCAAACTCTATCCACATGTTCAACCAACTTGTTAAGAGATATGTTTTAATAATAATATTAATAATAATAATAATAATAATAATAATATTAATAATAATAACAATAGCAATGATGATCATAATTATTTGAATTTATAAACTGTTATCATAAAGCTATTTCAAAGATATTTTTAATCATCTAATCAAGTTTAACAATTTTGGATGGCTTAAACAATTTTGTATTATTGTATTTATCGTATTATTGTAATGCTGGTGGAAAGCATATTTCCACATTGTGGACGAATAAAATAAAATAAAAAAAATTCGTTTGTGAAACTTCATTCATGTAATGTATTATGTATTGATAGGATGAAAGTAGATATTCTTCAATTTTCTTTTTAAACTCCTTATACAGAGATTTGTCAGATTATGATCAAGACTGCATTTTTAAAGAAATAACTTTATATCACAAATCAGGAGGTACTTCCCATATACAATTAGCCATGCAGTCCCTAGCATACACATTCAGGCCATAGGTTCCCTGGAATTCATATTGTCTGTTTTCCCCTTGCACTCAAGTAAAATAATCCAACAATGAGGTTATTGATTTCTTAATTGTGTTTGCTCACTTAGTTTAGCACTTTGTTGTACATATATTTCTAACAATTATTTATGAAGACATATATCATATAATCAATACGATTGACATGAATGTAATTTTTTGAGTTGGACACATTTTTGCTGTGTGCCTTGTGGATGTGCATATATTTAATGAGGTATCATATGAGTGCATTCTGATTGTAAGATCATTGAAGTCGTAGAGGGCCTGGCTTTGTTGCCTTACTATTTTTGGAGGTGCTTTTAAGAAAAACGATTTGAAATACATGAGATGAAAGTAAATAAACTATTGTACTGGCTCATGCAGGAAAGAAATGTGCTAGTAGAAATCTCTTTAATTACATACATTTCAAAAGCAAATAAAATATAAATATTATCCAGAAAATGCAGAAAAAAGGACATCAATCTGAATGTAAAACCATTGTGGTTGTCAGAGGGCCTGCTTTGTTGCCTTACTATTTTTGGAGGTGCTTTTAAGAAAAACGATTTGAAATACATGAGATGAAAGTAAATAAACTTTTGTACTGGCTCATGCAGGAAAGAAATGTGCTAGTAGAAATCTCTTTCATTACATACATTTCAAAAGCAAATAAAATATAAACATTATCCAGAAAATGCAGAAGAAAGGACATCAATCTGAATGTAAAACCATTGTGGTTGTCAGAGTTAGTCTTACTCCTTTTGTTTGAGGTGCTTTAATTTTAAGACAAATAAAAGTAATAAAACTATTAGACAGGTTAATGCATACACAAATTCAAGTCAATTGATTTGAACAAGTGGATAAGCAGGCTTTGTAATTAAAGAAATATATGATAGTAGTATATTGAAAAGTAATTATGGGAATGAAATTAACTATTTTGTTTCCACATTGGCTAGACTTGTAACATGATGCGGTACATGTATTTGTGTATTTATCTGCAGTACATAGACTCGGATGAGAAATAAGTTCAACATCTTTGAGTGAAGTATCAGCCATACTTTTCAAGGTGGAGATACTATAAAGTATAGGTTAAGTTTCAGGGTTACAATGAAATATTGAAAACAAGATGGAACTCTGAAAGGTTAAAGATAGGCTTGAGTTCTGGTAACGATAGGACAAAAATTCTCACAGAATCCACCAAACTTACACTGAATATTCAAGATTACAAATAAATAACATGTGCCAAATGATTTTGGTAGAAAATTTATATGGGCTGAGTAATGAACATTGAAAGATAAGGAAATCGAGGTAAGTAGCCCGACCAGCCCGACGCCATGTATTTTCAGGTCACTATGTGCACATGAGAGTTGTGGTTTTTATTGAAGACGATTTGCAGCAAGTTATTATGAAGTTGTTTTTATTTTACTGGTTTAAAAAAAAAATCAATCTACTGCAGTATAAACGATCCAGAATGGATTATAGCCATTTTCTCTCGACATAGATGCCCATACCAGAGCTCAAGATTAGCTTTTACCTACCAAAGTCGACATCAAAACAAAAAAAATTGTCTTTCCTCTGATAGTCTACCTCAACCCATTCTCAATGATTTAAGAATGGAAGAGCAATATACATAATACTGGCACATAACTTCTGTTTGGTATGATGTGCATACAAAACGTTTACATCACAATAATGTCTTTTATTAACTATTACTTTTACTTGAATACATGTATTCTCTATTTTTACGTATGTTTACTGAAAATAAAATGTTCTCACAGTTTCCTGACATTTTGATTATTTCTTCGTTTTATGTTTTTTCAGAGGTAGTATATGCAGTATGATCTTGAAACTTGACCATAAACCGGTCAATGTGTGTATGCAGAATGCTCATAGGAGACTAGTTCAGCTACTATGTCCATTTTTACATAATTTGTTCTTCTTCAGTCATTAATTTCCCCTCCCTTAAGCCCCACACAGAGCGCAAAGTCTCCATTAGCTAAATTCAGGATTTTGTTTAGAACCTGAGACAAGTTTTTACAACCATAACAAACCAGGCGCGGATCCAGGGGGCGAGCGGGCCTTGGCCCCCTCCCTGGCCACCAAAAGAAGAAAAAAGACGGGGCATCCCCCCCCAAAAAAAAATATGACCGAAATTTATCTCTCTTTTTTTTGCTCATGGGGGGGGGGGGGGGGGGGGGTGTTGACCGAAATATCGGCGGGCGCGATTTCCAAATTTCCGGGGGCAAAAAAATAAATAATTAGTGCTCACTAACCCCACTAAGAAACCCTGGATCCGCGCCTGTCAGAAACCGTTCAAAATTTAGGTGTTATATGTGAAAAACATTTATTTCTGACTGATCAAGTATGTAAGGTTGCGGTGCAGCCTCCTTCCTGATATAAAATAGGACAAATTAGGTGTTACTTAGATGAGAAACCGACAGAACGACTATTGTCTCGTAATGTGTCCTATCGATAATTGTAATGCTCTTTTCTACAATCTACCTGAAAATCAGCTGAATCGAATCCGAAATTCTGCAGCACGGCTTGTTAACGTGAGATCTCGTTCAAGTGAACATATCTTGCCTATTCTGAAAAACTACACTGGGTTACCTTTCCGCGCTAGAATTGAGTTGAAGATCCTTGTTTTAACCTTTAAGTGCCTCAAAGTATTAGCTCCTACTTATTTAACGGAATTACTTACCCTATATGTTCCAAACAGAATCCTCAGATCTTCCCAAACATCTCTCCTCACCATTCCACAAATATATACAATTCTACGGGTCTCGCTCTTTTCAGGTTGCATTGCCCTTTGCGACCGACCCAAAAATCTTGAAATCTACGGTCGGCATTTTTTTTAACCGTTTTTTTTTTCAAAACTAAAAAATATCAACCCAAGGAGGGAGTAAAAAAAAAAAAATTCCGGCCGACCGACCCATGTTTTGGCACCTATAGGGCAATACAACAGGCCTAATCGCGCGTTGAAACATTTCACACATTTTGGGGTCTAAAATTATCTTGAATAAGAATCATAAATAAGAATAAGAGCAATAACCATGCACTTTGAAGCATTTGCGGTCTGAAACAAGAACTCAACTATCCCTTTTATTTGCACTTGTAATTTTTGTATGAAATTTCATTATTTGATAAATTATTGCATCATATTTCAATATTGTTTTACATATTGTAGGCTATGTACATTAACATGCATTTTTTCTCTTTTCTCTCTCTCTCTCTCTCTCTCTCTCTCTCTCTCTCTCTCTCTCTCTCTCTCTCTCTCTCTCTCTCTCTATTAATCTCCCCGCTCAATCTTACATTGCTCCCCCAACTCTAAGTCAGAAGTACACTCATCCGCACACTTGCTCTTTGTCTTTTTCTTCTCAGTCTCTCTCTCTCTCTCTCTCTCTCTCTCTCTCTCTCTCTCTCTCTGCTTCCACTTCCCCTCGTTTAACCGATCTCTGTATTTCCCCTCGCTCTCTCATATATTTTTCCTCTTCATCTTCTCCACATTCTATTTTTTAAGTTTTAGATTTGAGTTCTTAAGTTTCTTTCTTTATCTCTCTCTTTCATCCTCTCTCTTCTTTCTTCCTCCTCTCTTTCTCTCTTCGTCTATTTTGACCTCCTGGATGGATGAAGAAATAGAAATAAAAATGTAGATAATCGATATACATGTAAAATTAATTTCTGCTTCCACTTCCCCTCGTTTAACCGATCTCTGTATTTTTCCCTCGCTCTCTTATATATTTTTCCTCTTCACCTTCTCCACATTCTATTTTTTAAGTTTTTATTTTTTTAAGTTATTAAGTTTCTTTCTTTATCTCTCTCTTTCTCCCTCTCTCTTCTTTCTCCCTCCCTTCTTTCTCCCTTCCTCTCTTTCTCTCTCCTTCTATTTCGACTTCCTGGATGGATGAAGAAATGCAAATAAAAATGTAAATAATCGATATACATGTAAAATTAAAACAATAGTATGTAAAAAAAAATATAGGCGAACGTGAGAGAAAGAGAAAGAGGAGAAGCCTTAGGGAAGGAGAGAGAAATATTAGAGAGAAAGCTATGAAGTTCAATCTAAAGAGATAGAAAGATAGAGAGGAATCAGACGGAACAATGTCAATATAGACACGGGACATTTCAGCTGATAGATGTCATATTACTTGATTTTATTCAGGGAGAATTAGGCATTGCATGACACTGGATAATATTTCTCATATAAATGCCTTTTAACGAATGAAATTCATTGATTAGCTTTTATCCCACAAATATAGATAGATTTGATGAAGTTAGACGCCCCCCCCCCCCACCCAGCAAGGCCTGGTGCAGTTAACAGATCTACATTGAACGTATGATGTATTGACTCTTTATAGCCCTTCCTTTGTGGGTCGAAAACTACAAAATAATATCATGTCTCCTCAGTAAATACCTCCAATAAGATACAAACAATATTAATGTTAGGTTTCAGTATAATTATAGTCGCATGATATTATGACAGTTTGTATCTCTATTTTCACAAGATTAAAAAAAAGCATAATGGTGACACAACGATTACATTTGTTGGAATTCGAATAGTCATACCCTAGAGCAATATGTATGAGAGATAAGAGATTGTGAACAATGATAATAAACGTAATCAAACAAGTTGTCATCTATTAATGACAAAAAGAAGAATTATGAATTTGAATTGCAATGTCAGATGAAGTTGAGTTACGTCCATTTAGTCCCAGGTGCGTGTGCAAGTGTTTGCTTTGGATCTCCAATAGTGATGCCGCCACGGACCCGGTCCTGTAAGATTAGGAAAATGTTTATTGGTTATCGTGTCACGGCATTCATGTCTCCACTCCATACTCATTGGTAATCGAGAAATTATTCACATCGTAGTGATTCATTGATAACATTATTTAAAATAACCATTTTCCTTTTTTTTTGAAGAAGCATTCATCATTAGGTCTCGAAGTAGGCCTACTTAACATTATTTTGTGATTGTTTTTTTTTTAGTGAAACATTAAGTGTAAATTACACTTCGAGCGAACTGAGTGAGCGAATTGGGAAAGAAAATTCATGCTTTAACGCTCGAAAAAACAAAAGGAATTACTTTCTTAATCATTGTATATGTTTTGGCAAGAGGGGGGGGGGGGGTGTAATTGCTAAAATCCCTCGACATTTATGCCACAGGGGCACTAGCTTCCATACTCCCACCATATGCCCATGCTAGTGGTTCCGACCATGCTTCTCGATCATTTTTTAGTATATAATTTATTGTTTGAAAGAACGTCAATTGAATGATACGAGACACAGTATGCCTGACAGAGTCCAACACACCAACATTACCTACGAATACCAATGGGTCCATGCACAGCGACCATTATGGTTTACACGTGCATGGTTGTCGCACGAGACAATTGCCAGGGCCTATAGAATGTAAACTATTTAACATCTCCCACTTGTTCAATATAAACAAAGAGCAAAATATCATAAAAACTTTATATTTCTTTATCAACTAATCACGAAAAAAATCTAGCAAATTTGTTGGGCCTTATAAAAATAAAACGTACACGGCTTCAAAATGATAACTCCATCAATGAGATTCACATTAAAAACTAGCATCGCCATAATACCAACACAACTTTTGTCTCATTGCAATTTTTTTATTGATTTCTATCGCTCGTGAGTACTTGGAGTCATTACAAGAACATCATGAGTGTCAAAGGTACTATGTCCCATTTGCAGGCCCCCAAAAAATGAAAAGGTTAAATTCCAATGGCATTTGAAAGATAATACTAATTTAGAACTCCCCTTAAAAAAAGGGGGCTTGAAAATGTCTTTAAGTGGGAAAATAACGACTATTAGTTGTCAAGTCGACTTAGGAGCTATAGAGCCAATATAAGTAATATTCTTGATTTTCAGACCATTGTACCGCATGGTCGTACGTTTTATGCTGCGCAAAGATTCAATCAGTTTGATTTTGGCCATTACAAGAAGTGGGTTATTGATGTAGACAAATCTTTTACAGCTCATTTTATGTATGTTATTACCAAAGAAGAAAAAAGCCAGTCAGTCACTCAATACTGACAATAGTGTCTGACAGTGAAGTCTAGCAAGTAAACGGGTTTCCTTGCATAATTTGAATATTAGGACACTGCTAACGTTTAAATTTCACAGATAGGACATACATGATATATTCATAATTCCTGCAAAGTTCTACATAATTTGAGGTTGGCTGCAAAAGGGACATATGTATCTTTAAAACTTACATTATTTAGCCAATTGGGGGCCGCGATGGAGGGAGCCGCAGCCCTGCTGCCCAGTTTTGCATTCATCTGTTGAAAATAATTGAAGACAAAGTCGAAATGTGATACAAATGTGTTTTCACCTTTAAAAAAGAATGATAACTTACAGCAAATGCAAACATTCTCTTTGGTAATTCAATCATTTTTAATCATGCCTTTCACTGACTAAATTTCACGGATGCTATTGGTTTAATTAATGATTTGATGTCATGATATCTTTATACCAGTTGTGAAATCATGGGACAAAATGAGTTGTTACATTAAAGATGACATGTAGTTAAGATGTGGGTCCCGTGACACAAATTGTATGCAATCAATTGCAAAATGGTAATAGCCAATCAAGATCAACGTTGCATGCATTGTTGACCAACAAGGCTGACTACCGACCAATCAGAATCGTTATTTCAAATTTGCAATTGATCTCAAACCTTTGTGCCACGTAGTGGCGGAGGGGTTGGGAGGGGGGGGGGGGGGGGGAGGAGGAGGAGCCCGGCCAAATAAGTTTGGTAGTTTGGTAGTGACGTCGAACGTGCTACGATCGTGCTGGTAGTGGTCCATGCGAGTGAAAATAAGAAAACAGTACTGGAACCATTATGCCTCCCTCCCTGCCGGCTGGATCCGCCCCTAGTGGCACGAGGCCACGACATAGAAAGAAGTCCAAATAAGGGTTGTAAAAAGATTGCTAAATCCAATTGTAGAAAATAACTGAATCACATTGTAATATGCTCTCAATTCATAGCGGACATGGGGAAGTGCCAATCACCATCCTATACACAATTAAATTAAATAGAATTCATTCCGTATATAAGCATGAATGAAAAAGGAATTGTTGTAGTCGATTATGGCTGAACGGGAATAAAGTATCAGAAGTGAGAGTATTAAAATTGCACTGTAAAAACCAGGGTGTAGAAATTCTTACACCAGTATGGTGTTGATTATAAAGGTGTGTTGTCTACGGTGGTGTTATGTTTAACACCGGTCAGATTTAAGCATGCAATAATAATTACTGGGTGGTAAGTAACATTGTGTAGTTTTATGCTCAGTGTTGAAAGTATCATCACGTGATTTCGTTTAAGGCGGTTGATTGGTCGAATAAGTTTTCACAAAGTGTACGCGCGCTTAATGATTACTTTACACGTGTTCACAGAAAAAATACATTTATCACGATTTGTTAAGCAAATTATTACAATTTATTTATTTATTTATTAGTTTTTATTTAGTAGGGTGGCTCCATCAGTAGTTAAATACTGTTTTCCGTGGAGGCCCTACATATCAATTTTGTGATTTGTATTTTCCTTTGACAATTATTGACCAATAGATTTTGTCCGATCTTGTTACAATTACATGAACGTTTTAGCAATAGATATATTGATTATATGATTACTAACCAAGAAACAACATGCATGTTTATTACATATTCGTTTACCAGCCTGTATCACTTAAATGTTAATCTTGAATTTACTTCAAATGATATGTGTGATGGAGTTAATGCAATGGAGATTAGAATTACCTATTGGTGGACAGTTGCCAACATCGATTAGGCCTAGAATAAAAACTTGTTGTATTGCCCTTTGCGACCGACCCAAAAATCTGAAAATCTACGGTCGGCATTTAAAAAAAAAAAAAAAATTAAACCGTTTTTTAGATTTCTTTTTTAAGTTAATGAATACAAATATAATTATGTACATGTATTTTGTTTGTTTAAATGGGATTGAAATGCATAAAATCAAATTATTCCAAAATTCTCACTTGTGTAAACCATGGATAATTATGAGGTGAAAATATCAATGGAATGATGATGCTGAAGCACATGTATTAAAGCATTAAAAACTGAGAAATATCAGCCAAAAGAGGGCGGGAAAAAGAAAAAGAAAATCAAATCTGAAAATATCGGCCCAAAGAGGGCGACAAAAAAAAAATAATCCGACCGACCGACCCATGTTTTGGCACCCAAAGGGCAATACAACAAGTTTTTATTTTGGGCCTTATGAATTATCAGTTTATCACTGGTTCTTCTACCCTGGTCGACAATGGTCGATAATAGGGAATATGGAATGTGGGACCATTAGAAACCCATAGAAAAATACCTAAGGATCAACAAGAATATAAACACCAAAAGTGGAACTGAATTTGTTATGATTCCAGATATTGATGTTAATCTACACCAGTAGGAGTTGTCAAATATTAACACCAAGAGTGGAATTGAATTGTTTAATTCCGAACCCTGGTGTTAAATAACACCAGCTGATACCGGGAAAGTGTTAAAATTAACACCCTTGTTTTTGCAGTGTGTAAAGCGAATAAAATGTTCAGAAATGTCTTCCCTAATTATTATCTCCGAAAGAAATAGGAACAATCAATAAAAGCATTTCGTCGCACATTAAAAACAAATCATTCTTTCACCCAGTCTTATGAATTTATAATGAATTGTGAATTCCAAATGTCATTGCTTACCAGAACCATCTTCATTCACCATGACATCATCATCACTTGTGAGAGCCTCCATGGCCATGCCTAACGCGTTGCCACCTTCATTCTCAGAGTTTACAGCCTGCGCACTCGCCGCGGCTATGAGAGCGACGAGAAGGAGCAGGGCGGTAATGGTCTTCGATGCCATGATGAGCTCAGCTTAAACGAAAGGGAAAATGATTGTAATGAGCTCCAACTGTAAGCCTCACGAATAATTCTTCAAAGTTGTCATTTTCCAGGCTTTGATCATTCTATATGTTTAGAACATGTCATTTTTTTATAGTGAAAAATCACGAAAACCTGACGTAAATGACATTATTCTGTTAAAGATATTTCAATATGTGCTCAAAAGTACAGTCATACGTGTCAACGTGCAAATGTTAAGTATGCTGGGGACACAGGGTTAATGAATAAGGAACTGAAAAGGGTTTTTGACAAAATCAATTGATATGTTTTAGCGATCGTTTGAGCAGAGCCACTCCACGCCTTTAATTTATTCATTATAACCAAAATGAGGGTCTATACGTCATCCCCGGGAGAAAAGTGAATTCAACATTATGTTTCCTCTCGTTTATGTTCATATCCACCCACCTTCTATAGTATTTGACTTTTGACTTGATAACTGATTATGGGTAGGGGGTGGGATATTTGGTTTGATGCTGAAATTTAAGAGGTAAAAATTATGTCAGAGATAAAATTGTCAAATTTAAGTGGGGTCCTAAGAATTTAGATAATGTATGGGTGTTATACACGGTTGGTAATATACATGATTGTGATCACACATTAAGACTTTAAAAAAAAACTACAAGAACCAAAATACCATCACCAGCGACAAAAATATGTTAGAAAACTAAAACAATAAATGAAGTAATAGGGAAGAACTTGTGTGTTGGCGCAGTCAGTAGAGCGTCCGCCTCACAACCGGGAGGTCGTGGGTTCGAACCCCGGCCGCGTCATACCAAAAGACGTTAAAAGACGGGAGTTGCTGCTACCTTGTTTGGCGTTCAACAATAAGGGATAGAGCAACGTTGATCTGGCGCTGCTTAGTGGCTGCCGGGCTCACGATCAATTGGGCAAAAAGAATTTTCATTTCGGTTTAATAAAATTTGGAGTGGACTTAAAAAGATTATTATTATTACATTCACTAGCTTTTGAATTCTTTCCCTTTGCTCAAGCGAGGTCTTTATATCCATAATTTCAAAAGATATTTACTTTAATTACTCATTGATTGAAAAATGATATTGGCTGAATATTTAAGTATATTTAACAATTATTTCAGCTTAGTATTATCTTCTTTGCTAACACATTCAATCTTAGTAACGACTTGACAGGAAAAAAAGCATGCGGGTATAAAATAATATAACCATTGATAATCTTTTTAACGTAACATTTCTGAATTGCATATTGCACACAATCTAAAATTATTCAGGAGAGTATATTTCTTGTTTCCTATGTTCTTACCTATACAACTTATATCATTTGGTTTATTTGTAGTATTGGAATAGCTGGAATATCAAATTACATATTATTTTCCAAAACATAATCACATCCTTGCAATATGACATGAAGTGAAACGTTGAATCAACGTGTCCACAGGTGTTGCATCAATTATATTTTCACAATTTGTCATTTATATAATTTTTCTTCTGAGGCAACAATCCTGTGAATCATCTTGAAATAAAACTGTTTAGTTTTATTATTTCGAATTTGCTTTAAGTTTTTTTCAATGAAAATACATACTTTCAAATAAAGTCATTATTCTTAAAGCTAGAAAGGAATTCTAAAAATAAATGACAATTGGCTCTTTTATTTTTTTCCGTTTTAGCAAACGATAGTAATCTTTCACTTTCATAACAAATACATTTACTTTATGCCCTGTTTCTATTTCTATAAGATTCGAAATATCATATTCATCTTCAAAATCATTGACATCACTTAATCTATCTAACCAACATTGCGGAAATGCTCTCTTTAATTTAGTATATTTGACATCAAATAAATGTTGTGCGTTCACCTTTTTATTAATTAATCTAGAGTCATTTCGAATGCAATATGAAATCAAATTATATATTTTCAATAAACTGACGTCTTGCCATTCTCGATAAAACAATGGATTTTGTTAAAGGTAATGTTACTATTTTTCCAAATAATATCACTTGTAACTTACTTCAAACAGTACAAGTACAAAAAAGATCTACATAAAATCCTGGCAAATAAAGATAAAAGCACAATAAATTCATAACTAAAAATATTTTTCCAACTAGAGCCATCATTCCTAAGTTACATGTTCATGCAGGAACTCAATTCTAAATATTCATTTTGTTGTCGTTTTACATTTGTAGTGTGAAAAAACGTGTTACACTTATTACATACATTTTGAAAAAAGATTTCCCAAATTGTATGCCAGTAAAATAAAAGAGTTTCAGATTTGTCCAAGTCTTTCGGTTACCACAAAATCATCAAACTGATTATTTCTTGTATCAAATTCTTGCTTGCAGATAAGCTCCGAGAGGATCTATAAATATTTTCAAGCGAAATTTTAAAAGTGGGTTGAATGGGAACAAAATGAGGTGAATAGGAACGAAAAGATCCGGCTTTATTATCCCGATCAACATGATCAGTATACCATGTGTATTCTTCTGAAAATTTCAAAAGTGATAAAATTCCCAGATGGAAACACCGTATTGTATTTTTATATCGCAATGTAATGTATGTACGTAGAAAAAATAGCTTACCAATATGGTTAAGATGTGCGACTGATATTAGTTCTCGATCGGAGGAGATGAGAGATCCGACTTGGATGCTGATATTTTTCTTGCTTGGGTGAAGGCTTCGATCTAGCTAGCAGAATGATTTCACGCTCAGCTATATTATAGGCATCATACTATTTTTTTTTCTCGGATTTAATTGTATTCATTCCTACCTGCATAATGAATCGAATTGATCACTCGATATTCATGTCAATCAAAATTCTACAGCTCAAATTTTTGAAAAGAGACAGGAGAAGGGCCATATGTTCTGTTTTGTCAATGCCAAATTTTTCCTAAAGTTATGAATTGTTTATCCACACTAAATGTATTTTGTTTATCCATACTTGTTACAAGCATTCAGTAATCAAATCAAATCAAATGTTTGCTGAGTAAATGGACTTTTAACCAAGTGTGCTCCCCTGTCGACTTTAATAATAATAATAATAATATGGATATTTATATAGCGCCGGTATTCGCCAGGTAGAGCCTCTAAAGCGTTGGGAGCCCCAAAAGTTTGATGGCAAAATTTGACTCCAATTGTATCAAATGTGAAAGAGGATCTAATTTAAGACATATTTCTGCAAGGGTTTTCGAAACAAATGCGTTTAAAGTCGAATATTGATGAAAGAATACAAAATTTAGATTTTCTGCGTACAACAGAAAACCCAAATTATTGTTCTGCTTCTATTAAAGCTAATTTAATATCAGAGTGGACTTCCCCTCCCTGTATTCAATAATGAGCAGAAAAGTATTATCTATTCCTTTTTCCATTAGACCATTTTTCTCTCACATGTCTCAGCAACAATTTGTTTATATTCTCTCAGCAAAATAAACCAACATTTCAAATATATACAGGGTTTTTTTGTTAACAAAACTTTAAAAAGTTACGCAAAACGTTGTTTGAATATAAAGCCAAAATATGACCGAACTGGAATAGTAGAATTGTAAACAGGTTACGTTGGGTTCTTGATTATGTGCATGACAATCAAACCTTTCTGATTATCATAATAATTAAAACACCATATGGAATAGAGTTATAAGCAGGTAACCTTGATTAGTGCACGACAATCAAACCTTTCTGATTATCATAATAATTAAAACACCATATGGAATAGAGTTATAAGCAGGTAACCTTGATTAGTGCACGACAATCAAACCTTTCTGATTATCATAATAATTAAAACACCATATGGAATAGAATCGTAAACAGGTGACATTAGTTTATTGATTATGTGCATAACGATAAAAACTTCATGATTATAATGATAAAAAACACCTTTGTTTAACAAGTTTTTTAGGTGCCCTTCAAAAAAAAAAGATTTGAGATAAATGAGGTAAAAGTAATTATAGTATAATTGTACAGGTTAATGCACAGAGAAATTCAAGTCCATTGAATTGAAAGAGTGAATAGGCAGACTTTGTAAGAAAGGTAATGAGAGTATTATGGAAAGCGTATTATCTAGGTACTCTGAAATGCAAAGACTCTCCGGAGTCATACATTTTGCACAATAGAAATTTTAGTAATTTTTTGTAAAAAATGTTGGACACCAGAGGTGGATCCAGGGGGGGGGGGGGGGGGGGGGGGGGGGTGAGCGAATTATCGGCCGGCGCGAATTTCGAATTTTCGGGAGCAAAATAAAAATAAATAAGTGCTCACTACCCCCCCCCCTCCCCCCTCCCCTCCCACTATGCGAATTATCGGCCGGCTGTTTCGCCGCTAAATAATTTCTCACGAATTGGGCCCCCTCCCCTGCCGCCGGCTGGATCCGCCCCTGTTGGACACTGCATCACATTGACATTACCAATTCAGCCAGTCACGTGAAGGACCCAAACGTACACACAATCGAAGAACCCTGAACAGTATTATTGTTAACTTTTTTCCCCATTCCACAGGGAACCTTTATCAAATAATATCGTTCACATAATTAGTATTGATAATGGTTCACTCAAAGACGTTGAGTTCATTGCTAATCTGTGCACAGCAGATACATACATAATTATGCACATAATACCGCGTCATTTTACAAGACTAGTAAATGTGGAAAGTAGCAAATTTCATTTATACCAAGATTTACGTTCAAAAACACTTTTCAATATAATATATTTTGATATGGTACACTTTGGAGACAAAACATGAATTAACATGTTTGTACACAGAGATTGGTCCATGATGGTAACTACGTTACAATCCATGAATTGGACTGAATTGCCAATTGAACTCCCCCTCAATTATTTTTAAATTGTTTAAAAAAAAAATATTTAAAAAAAATGTGCTGAAGGAGGCAAAAACAAACAAAAGTGTTCCCCCCCCCCATCCACTAAACGAAATATCTGACGACGAAATTTTCCAATTTCCGGGGTCCCCCCCAAAAAGAAAAAAAAGTGTTCCTAACCCCCCCCCCCCCCTCCCCCCCCCAAACCACATAACGAAATATCTGACGACGTAATTTTCCAATTTCCGGGGCCAAAACAAAAAAAATAAAATGTGCTCCCCTCCCCCCCCCCCCCCCCAAAAAAAAAAACAAAAAACAACCTCCTTTGTGAATTCGGGCCTAAGAGTTTATTATTTACAATTTCATCACTTTAGACTCGATTTCAACCGAGACAACGATCACTGAATATTGTAGAATCGCATATGCTTCCAATATGTTCATCTGAACCAAATTCATGACCCCATACCAACACTTGGTATCACCTATAAGTCTAAACTCACTTTCCATTTTGTTGGCCTACTCAATCTCACATGCTCATTTCAAATACATGTACTGAATCCTTCTCTCAGAAAGCATCAGTCCAGCCTCTGTACCGTTTTCGTTCAGCGCACCCAATCAGCTGATAAAATAACACACCCTCAACGTTGAAAGTAGACCTAGCCATTCCTTTAAGTCTGGACCTCGAATAGTGTGGACGGAAATTTGGGGATTGCGCGACCAGTGGAGAGACCGCGCTCTGTATGGGGGATAAAGAGAACGAACGGACTGAATCTGGACTAAGAAAGCATACGTTCAGAGCCAGCAGGGCGTTCATTCTGTGTTAAGTATCAATACATTATACATGCACATGCACCTTTCTGGTTTCAAACAATATTTTTTAAACATACTGTACGTTTAAAAACGATTATCGCTCTACACAATCATGGATTGTATGTACTAATTTCAATCATGTTTTCTCCCGATGGATTGATTATACTCCTTAGCATATAAAACAAGCTACAATAAAAACACCGTTTGGAATAGTATAAATGTAAACGGGTTACGTGGGGTTCTTGAATCTTGATTATGTGCAAGACAATCGAACCTTTCTGATTATCATAATAATTAAAACACCATATGGAATAGAGTGGTTTGGAGCAAGAAAGGTACATGTACATTACATATTTGTGGAAGACCAAACTCTCAGAATATCATGCTCATTTCAAATCCTTCACTCAGTATACATCATATCGAGGGTTCAGTGACACAAAGACGTAACTTTATAATATTTTGCCCCCAAAATCATATTTGATAACAAAATGTTCAGAAAAAACAAAGCCTCAACTCCACCCAACACCCCCATTGAAGTCAATGGCTAGTGAAACAGACTTAACTCCGGCCCAAATGCACATGAACCAATTTTTTTTTCTTCTCAAAATGGCCAAAATGGAGTTAAGTCTTTGTGTCACTAACCCCTCCATGTGTTCAGAGGCTCTGTGTTCAAGTACGAGTTCATACCTTACTTGCTTCAAACCGATAACATTTCACTTCTCACAATCTCACACATCCACAACAGGCAAAAGACAAAAAATTCACAATCTTTTTAAATATATATAACTGTTGAAACCTCTTTAATGCTGTAATATTCGAAAAAATGGTATGTACATCAGACTGCTAGCTTAATATTTACAATTTTGTAAGCTTGTTATTACAGCATTGAAAAAGAATGATAAAAGAAGTAAGACAGTGGCAGAAAATTTAATAATGCAAAGTAAAGATGGCTAGAGTTATGTGATGTCGGAAAGGCTACTACATTGAAAATTTATATTGTGGCAATTTAACAAAAATTGATGTTTCCCACACGAGGATTAGCTCCCTTTATCATCTATAATTTATTGATTGCATGACGATTAAGAGAAACAATCTGAGATTTACCAATAAATACAAACGTTAGCCAATGTGGAAAGTGGAAAAAGATGAATTTGTGCTCTCAATTTAAACCAATGCATAATTTACAAATTAAAAGGGCAGTGCAAAGCTGGCATTAGAAACGAGGCAAAAAGCAATGTGCTAGAGTTCTCTTTCGTTACATACGATATATATCTATTACAAAATAAAAATATTATAAAATAGAGAAGAAAGGACAGTATTCTTTGAACAGAAAAGATATGGTGAACAAATCCTAAAATAATGTCCATTTTAAAATGCCACCAAGATTTCATTATTTTCTAAACAGATAACTGACAGGGTAGAAAATCACTGGAAACTTGATAATAAAAATCATATGCGATGATTTGCTTTCAATAGAATAATAAATGAGCAGAAGCATAAGCAGAAGCATAAGCAGTATGATTTGTTTCTAATGAATACCGAATATACAACATGCAACTCAACCAAAAGAGCACCACTGCTGGTTATTGCCTAGAAAGTTGAATTTTACAGACATGTATATGGCATGAAATTAAAAGAGAAAAGATCCACAAGAACAGCTGCTAAAAACAGAGGTCTACATAATAAAAACACTTTTTTTTTGTACAAAATATTACATTAAAAAATTCCCCCTCAATAAATTATGGGCTCAAGATACAAAACTTTTGCAATTTTTTTCGTCAGGATGAAAATTCTTTACCGGGTACACATCCTTGGTCCATAGACTCCCCATATAAAGAAGACTTCATGATATTCTAATCAGATCACACACAAATATGAGCATATATTCTGGTTATCATATCTGGAAATAGACGGAACGATGTACACTCGAGGTAGTCTCATTGCACGAATTTGGAACCGGCCAAATCCAAGCGGACAATCAAATTTCAAGTGGGCTGCAAAGGCACTTGGGGAAGGCTAATGTTCAGAGGCACTCCGAGGAAGGCTAATGTTCAAAGGCACTCCGGGAAGGCTAATGTTCAAAGGCACTCCAAGGATAATGTTCAAAGGCACTCGCATCTGATTGGTTTACAGAATATATCAAAGTTTTGTGCTTTTAGTTGAACTTTTAGTCTATAAATATTAAAAATCTATCAGTCTCCTTTAAAATGTGTCTATTCACGTCACCATATAAATATTGTGAACCGACAGAATCCCAATTAAAATCAAATACAGAGTAGTTTATAACATCTCCCTGCTCTAGATGAGTCGTAACCATTTTAAATCCTAGAATGGGAAATCCCGAACTCGCTTCTTGGCTACCAACCAACCAGTCTAGAACATGGCCAATTTGAATGGGTGAACAGCTGAGCTAAAGCATTGAGTCGTTGCTCAGTGATAATGCCTTCAAACCAAGCGATTGAGAAGTGTCCGCTTTCAGTGTCCGGATTAAGCTCTGGATGATCTCTTTCAGTGTCTGGATTAAGCTCTGGATGATCTCTTTAGAAGTCTTCTTCCAAGCTGAAGGTATGTTGTTTCTTCGTTGATGAGTTTGTTGAGCTCATGACGCCCATCTTCTGGTATTCACCAACCCTCTTCTCAAAGAAGTTTGTCTTTCCTTCCAATGAGATGTTTTCCATGAAGTCAAATGGGTTCTCTACCTTCCAGATCTGTACAAATAAAGAATCAAACGTCGGAACATTAATAAGTCAGTGAGAAAATTGTACTTGGAGTTATCTTATAGTTGCAATGGCATGGTAATGGTATTGACATTTCTTTTCGAGAAGGGGTCGGGGGGGGGGGGGGGGATGGCGATTACCATGTTTCTCTGATTAGGTTGTTACGTTAGAATTAGACCATCACAATTAGAATAGAGCAATTTCAACGAAGCCTCACCTGACATTTACATGTACACAACTTAACTTGCTCTGGGCTTTTTCAAAGAAACGATTTATGCCACATGTTTGTGTAGTCTCATATACATCTTTCTGTGTACAGTGCTTGTTACTTTACCAAGACTCGGTCAAATTTATTATGATTTTGATGATTCCAGAACCTTGCAGTAACACACCAATAATATGCTAGATGATCAACCTTTTCTGATCGATTCCACACCGTTTCTTTCACTATGCCATCACATGACCAGAACCCAACTTTATCTTTAAAAGTATTCGGGAGGATATACTTTGAGTGAAGGACATTATATAATTAAATACAGAAGTAATGTCCCCCTGGCTGGCTGGCTCTCAATACATGAAAAACCACAAAATCTCACCTTGCCACATCCGAGCTCGACCAGCAACCTGTCTGCGACAAACTCGATGTACCTCTTCATGAGTACAGCATTCATGCCGATGAGAGAGCATGGTAGAGCGTCCGTGAGGAACTCCTGCTCGATGGCCACAGCCTCCTTGATGATCCCCTGGACGTGCTCCTCGTCTGGTTTGTTGTTGAGATGCTTAAACATGAGACAGGCGAAGTCACAGTGAAGACCCTGAAAAGAGAAGGGAGAAAACAGACCTTAGAACAGAGGCAGGGATGATAGTGAGCACTAGAAAAAAAAAAAAAAAAAAAAAAACTAGATGGAACTTCGACTGCGCGCAGTCGAAAATGATGCCTCCGTCATAGAGCAAGTTTACAAACCAAAACAGAAGAAATTTTTCAAATTCAAGTTTCGTTATCCATTAACAGGTTCTCAGAATATCGTGGTTACAAGCAATTTCTCATATGACCTTTTGATCTTTGACCTCATGACCCTAAAATCTACTCAGTTCATTGGCTCTGCAAGATGGCCCGAGTTAAATAGTAATCCATCTGTCAGTTCTAATGAGAAAGCGTTCACAAGCTATTTTG
The DNA here is from genome assembly GCF_000002235.5 of Strongylocentrotus purpuratus. Classification (NCBI taxonomy): domain Eukaryota; kingdom Metazoa; phylum Echinodermata; class Echinoidea; order Camarodonta; family Strongylocentrotidae; genus Strongylocentrotus; species Strongylocentrotus purpuratus. Next base: position 35,255,986 of record NW_022145598.1, read on the forward strand.
GCATACATAATGAGCCCATGACATTTGACCTTGACCTCATGACCCCAAAATCTAATCAGTTCATCTGCTCTGCAAGTAACATACATGACCTAAGTTTGGCAGGAATCCATCAATCTGTTCTAATGATAATGCGATCACGAGCTGTTTTTGCATACATAATGAGCCCTGTGACCTTTGACCTCGTGACCCCAAAATCTAATCAGTTCATCAGCTCTGCAAGATACATGCATGACCAAAGTTTGGCAGGAATCCATCGATCGGTTCTTCAGATAACGCGATCACGAGAACGGGACGTATGGACGGACGGACAACCCGAAAACATAATGCCTCCGGCTACTTCGTAACGGAGGCATAAAAATTCCCTCAACCATCCCTCCCCTTGAGTAAAAAAACAGAAAACAAGATTCGGGGAAAAAGAAAAGGCATTTAACAACCCCCCCCCCCCCCCCCTTTTGACTAAGTAAATTGGGAAGGGAAAAATCAAAACAAAAATTTGGTAATTATCAGGCCTGCAGAGGTGACCTTTATGATGCCTGTGTATTGCAGGGGTGATAGATAGTGAGCCTTAAAAAACAATCTGCAGAAATTCAGGAAAGATAGGGAAAATTGGAAAGAAAAAAAAAATCGGGGAAAATAAATAAATCAGGAAACAGATTTAAATAGGGTAACTAACAGGCCTGGTATTGAGATTAGAGAAACTGAACTGAAACTTGAAAGTGAATATTTATTTACCTCGTCTCTGCTGATGAGTTCATTGGAGAAGGTAAGACCGGGCATGAGTCCTCGCTTCTTGAGCCAGAAGATTGCGGCGAAAGAGCCTGAGAAGAAGATGCCCTCCACTGCTGCAAAGGCGACAATCCTCGTCCCAAAGTCAGCGCTGTCACTGCCGATCCAGTTCAAAGCCCACTGTGCTTTCTTGGTTACGCATGGCAACGTCTCAACTGCGTTGAACAGGAAGTCCCTGTAGTGAACAAAATTTGAAAAGGAAATCATGAATGTGGGGTTTGGTCGAGAGGAATAATGTAATGGAATTCTCTCATGAAATGTAATTAAAAATCTTGTTTAAACTGTGCCTACATAATATTTAAAGGGGAGTGTAGCTTGGCAAATACAGGTTGATCCCATCTCTTCTTTTGGACAACTGCACATTAACGAAGGGACTTGACTGACAGTAGTCAGTGACTTAATCTCTACACGGTCAGTGTGAGCGAAACAGACTGAAGTTCTCTGCAGTCTCACTCCCTTTAAATACAGTCAAACCTGATTTAGTGAAGACTTGTCTACAAAGACCACAATTGTTTTCCTTGAAACATTTACTAAAGGAACCCTTCTACAAAGACCACTTTGTGTTTCCCTTAGGCGGTCGCGATAGACAGGATCTTGACTGTACTTCTAACAATTCCATTAGTCTTTGTTTTTTTAAAGTGAGATTTACTCTTCCTTTCAGAAGCTGATTGATTTCAGCTTAATCACATAATCTCTTCGTAAAGCTGGTTTATTTACAAAAAGAGATTCTTAGTTAACCTTCAGTAATATTACCCAATTATGTCATAATGAGAAAAGCAGGTCCGTTTTACCTTAAGGCTGGCTGTACTAGTTCAGCCAGAAGGGATTATACCACACAGCAAGGTCACTGACAGGTGGCCATCTCATACAGGCAACGATTGGGGAAGTTTTCTATATAGAGGGAGCATGTACAAGTACAAGTAGTACAGTGTGGCTTTACGATAGATCTGAATAATTCCTACCTTTGGACTGAATCTTTGATGTATGTATCGATGAGTAGTGAATACATTTCTGAGTGGATGTTCTCAATGGCGATCTGGAACCCATAGAAACACCTGGCTTCTGCTACCTGGACTTCTTGGCTGAACCTCTCAACCTGAACAATTAGAAGAAAATAAACACAAGTTGAGAAAGACATCACTATCAACCAGGAATGCCAGTTAGAATTGATCAGAGGGCCTGAAAATCACCTAGAATGAGCTATCTTGTGCATAAAAAGGCTATGGTCTGAAAATAACTCGCCAGGGCCTGAATCAATCAATTGCGACATTAGTGCACTGTGCAATTTTAACCTTGTCGAAATTTGAGGTTAAAAATCCTAAATCTACCATTGAGCCTTTATTAAATCATTATGTGTTAATGAGTATGAGATGCCGCCAAGCATCAAGTCTCTGGAATATACAACAAGGATACAATTCTACATCTTACACTTATAAAGACTGTTGGTTGTCACATACTTAAATTAGCATATTTGATTTCCTTAAAGTTTATAGGAGGGATAAGACCACACCGCAAGGCCACTGGACAGGTGGCTATCTCATCAACTCAACTCCCAATTAACATAGGAAAAGATATGGGGGACCAATGGTCACCGATTAGGCATTGTTTGCTATGTAGAGGGAGCAAGTAGCTAAAGTAGGACAGTGTGGCTTTAACAGTAAAATTCATACCAATTTAGAATGAATGACGAGGTCAAGAAAAAGACCAGTCATCAAGAGGATAAGGACATTAGAAATGACCCTCACTTACCAAGTTCTCATTGACGATGCCATCGCTGGCTGCAAAGAAAGCAAGAACATGCGAGATGAAGTGTCTCTCTTCGTCCTTAAGATTGGCCCAGTGGTCAAGGTCCTTGGACAGGTCAACCTCCTCAGCGGTCCAGAAGGAAGCCTCGGCCTTCTTGTAGAACTGCCAGATGTCGTGGTACTGGATGGGGAAGATGACGAAGCGACGAGCGTTCTCCCGCAGAAGAGGCTCATCCTCTTTGTTCTGGAATTTTGATGGGAGGAAAATGAAAGAAAATTAATTATTTACCACCAAGGACAAACATATGAAATATCACAGAAAAGCCAGTTATTTTAGCCTTGTTCTGAAAGGTATAGTACTATAGACCAGTTTTGGAAATGCCCCCCTCTCAAAAAATGAAATGAAAGCTCCTATTACCAATCATGTGAAAGAATGTTTTAACTAATACGCGATACAAATTTTGCCAGGAAACCGCCCACTAATTGATAGATTTGGTAAATTATATCGATCCGGCCTGGATAGATATCGCAAATGCACTTCCAACATTGAACATTTGGGCATATATTTCTGCTTTTTGGCAAATTTACGTTGGCAAATTTATGTTGAAGTATTGCCATCTAAACCTCTGAAGGCAATACTGAATCGATATTTTACACCCAGAAACCTTGAACCGCAATTGTCAGAAACTCAATAACTGTTTTTAGGGTGGATAAAAATTGATCCCTGTTTAATATGGATACAAGAAAATGAAACGAGTATAAGTTGACCTCTGACCTTGTTGATAAAAATCATATAAATTTTATGAAACTTATAGCAGAATAGTAGTAGGGTGTCTGATCGCGCACCCGATGTTGTGTGCTAAAATTCTTCCCATAGAGATTACACGCATCCCTATGCAGCCTACGTGCATTGCGCGACCATGCAAAAAAAGTCAATTTTTTTTTTCAAATCGAGATTCAAACCTTTATCAGTTGTGATCCTGAAGGTGATAATCAATGAATGAGGTGTCATATGAAAGAGCAGGTGAATTCCAATATTTCCAAAGGGGCGTAGCCCCCGAAATTCTAAAAATATCTTGGTCAAAACAGCAATTTAAACATTGTGTCCTGGCTAACTCTGAGGTTTGTCACTTTTGAGATATGACGCCCCGATCGATAAGTAGTCCCAGTCCTAAGGAACAATTCTATGTGATTATATTTTCGCTAGCCCCCAGGGATCACAACTGATAACAGTTTAAAAATACCCTTCTCGCTATTTGGTGGATCAGCTAATTAGGGGGCGTGCGCTCCGCTCAGTCCAAACCATGGTTACATCGCGTAACATCTCCGCGCACGAACGAAACCCCAAATTCAATTACACATTATAGTGACTGAAATTATGGTTGGAAATTCCCTCGATAAACCCGGAAGTGAATACACGTTATAGTCAATGGCAATATCGCGGAGACAACGTGCGTTGTCTCCGCGATATTGCCATTGACTATAACGTGCATTCACTTCCGGGTTTATTGTGCGACGATTGCCAACCATACTAGTCAATCGCACATGTCGCGGAGACAGCGTAGCTCAAGCTGCAAGTCGCGGATTGGCTTAGCAGCATGCGTACGATATGCATACGCTTGCATATCGCGCGATACAGCTGTTTGGCTAAATTTAGCAAAACAACATCACTCTGCGTGGACGTCTTTTTCGACGATTTTGACCAAAATGATATGAATATACCAGCGTGTTGGAGGGGCTGTAACTTTTGATAGAAACATCGGTGAGACTTGAAATTTGAAATGTATTATTCTGATAACATTTTTTATTCAAATATCAAACAAAAATGGTGAAAAACGATCCCAAATTGAAATTTGAAAAATCGTTCAGACACCCTAATAGTAGATAAATATTAAAAAAAAACAGTTTATCACATCAAAGACAATGGCACGTCCCCACCCCCATCCCCCTAAAAACAAAGAACTTATACTTACAAAAGACACAACTTTCTTTCCACTGTTCTCAGGTTTGACAAGCTTTGACTGAAAAAACAAACACATCAAATTATATAATCAATCGAACAAATTACAATTCATATGATTCAGAACACACAAAGTAGCAATTATTTTGTGCCATTTAGATTTAGTCTATGAATATGATCTGTCTGTTTGGAGCACAAATATTTTTTAAATTTTTTTTTAACTAGTCTAGGTACAGAAAAGGATTTCAGGTAACATGGGAGATGTGATCATAAATTTTGCCAGAGTAGCAACTTGCCAATTTACATTTGATTGTTAACAAATGTTTTAAAATAAATAGCTCAATTAATGCTTCAGTCTAGTCCCTAGACTAGACCCCCTACTTAAAGTTAAAAGCCTTAAGCATTAAGTGTTAAGATTTGTACAGATGTTATCCAACCTTTAACTTTAACCATTAAAAATATATAGGCCTAATGTTAAAAAAAGTTTGGGGAATGTTACCTTTGCATGTTCCTTCAGCTTCTGCGAGTAGGGAATTTCTTCTTGTGGTAAATTCTGGAGAAGAAATCAAAAGTATTGAAATGTTAAAAATATTCGAAGAAAAAGTAAAACACACGCACAAAAGAAAAAAATAGGGGCCTAGGTCTACCGGTAAGTGATTGCAAATGAGTTTTTGAGTGTCACATCCAATAATGAAAAAGTAGTTAAACAAAAATACAGACTTTGTGACTTAGTAAATTTAGATCTAGGCCTAGACCCTAGATCTAGTTAGAGAATCTGTTCCATGATTCACCATTGATTGAATCAGAATATTTTTCTTCTGATTAATCACGAGGCAAAAAGTTGTTCTCCATAAAAATTTGACTTCGAAATCAAATAGCCTACAAAATAATACATGGAACCATTCAGGAATAAAAGGAAAGAAAGAACAAAGAAAACCGAAAGACAAACAAAAATTGTTATGTCACAACGTCAACGAGCGCGCGGAAATCCGTTGGGTCAGTTGGCTTGTGTAAGACCCCCAACGGTCGGGCCAGCCGTTGACTTGCGTAAGCATCAACGCTGTACGCACAATGCAACAGATGATGTAACGTCGAGAAACAAAGGACAATAGAAATTGCATTTGGAAGACAAGTTTCAGGCTTTGGAGTTTGGAAAGCTTCTTACCTGGACTTCTCCGAGGATAGCTCTTGGCTTGAGTGTTTTCTTGGTGAACACATCCTGTCGAGAAAAGAAAAGACAAGATATGAATCATGATTGACAAATTTAGACTCGGGCCGTCGCGTCGACTTCCGTCAGCAGATTTTCCAAACGCGGGAAAATTTATCGTTTGATTAGCCTAGCCCTAAATAATCATAATGCCACGACAAACATGAACAATTGTCACTGTTGACAATTCGATATTTTTACCATTTGATTAAACGAAACCATCCATATTTTAAAACAATTAGGCATGATACACTTTATATCGACACAAATCTATCAATTTAGACAAGTTTTACTTTTAGGAAGGTGATTTTGAATTTGATTAGAATTGGACCAACTTGCATGCAAAGTTGGGCGGTCAGGGCGTGAATTTCGAGGTATGAAAATCGCAGTGGTCTATACTAGTTGAAATCTATTATATAGGCCTACACAAATCTTTAAAAAGTAAGAAAAAATCAACTGTAGGGGCCTAGACTTTGGAAAGAAAAGCATTCGCCACGTCAACTTACCTCATTTTCTTTGTCGTCAATCGCAGAATTTTGCATCTTTGTGGTCAAGTTCTTCATGTTGTTGGTGGTGTTTGGAGAGTGAGCAGAAAGCATGATGATAGCAGATTTAGACAAACTAGTGAAGAATATTAAAATTATCAGGTAAACTTCAAAACTTTTGACTAAAAACTGAAGGGACTGGTTGTTGGGAGAAGGAGCGAGGTTGAGGGACGTCCTACCAGTTGCGGGGTGAAGCGAGGAATACTAAAGAGCGCGAGATTTTCTGATCAAATTTAGCGCCCTGAAAAATATATGAATATTTATAAGACAGTATGCTTCTGATTGGCCGGTGGACCGTGGCATACGCTGAGGCATGCGCTGAGGTCACCTAATGTCCCTGTGATTGGTCACTGTATCGCCTTTCTTTCCAGGTCAACAATAAAGAGATTCGTGTCCAATTTTGTGTAGTACCTAATATCAATGTTTGAACGATTAAAAGAAATCTATTACAGATTAATTTGGTTTATAAATAACTATTTTCAAATTAAATAATAATGAATACATTTATTAAAATAAATAAATTGTTAAAACTACATAATATTGTAACAAATGTAACTATTTTTGCTATCAGCAACTATCATTTCAGAAATGCGGGTAACTCAAAATGCGAAAGATTCGCACACTATAGTGCACACACAATGGGCGTCTACTTTATACGTGTTGTCGCGAGGTAGAAAATTATGCAAGAACATTCTACGCATGCGTTGAATGCATATCAGCTGATTACATTCATTCATTCAGTCCGTCCAGCTGTGTCGTTGGTTTGTTTTCGTTTTGCCGTTGGGGGGACCGGGAAGAACCGAGTCTTTGTGCCATTATGACATGTTCGATGTATTATGAGCCTTATTTATATTTATGATATGATACATTTCTTTCTGTTAATTAAAGACGTGGCTGTTCAGAGGGACATAGATAATTTAGTACCAATGTCTTGAAAATCGTTAATTAATCCATTTAGTGGGACTTGAAAAGCAAGATTCGAGTCTTTGCTTTGTTCCGAATGGACACATTTCGACGTTGTAAGACACAGATTTGGCGGGAAATGGTGATAAATGGTGATATAACTTTTAACGGAATTTTCAGCTTTTAGAAGTTTGGAAATTATAACATCACATGAGCTTCATCATTTGAGCGACATCATTTGAGCTACATCATTTGAGCTACAATTTTGAGCTACATCATTTGTGTCTATAGAGGAAATTAAAGGAATACCTAATACTTGACAGTCAGAGAAGAGAAGTGAATGACATGTTATATGATTGAAATTTGTATTCTTCTGCCGGTTCATACTTTTTATATTTTGTATATACATATATATGTTTTCATACGTTATAGAAATTCTACAAATTCATTATTATTTTCCTCTTCTTCCTCCTCCTCTTTTTCTTCTTCTCCTTCTTCTTCTTCTTCTTCTTCTTGTACTTATTATCATTTCTATCATCAGTTTAATGTTATTATTATTATTATTATTATTATCTTTAATAAGTAATTCTTTTAATTTTCGAATCTGTCTGTAAATATTACTATTTTAACTTATTAATGTTATACATGTCTGTAAGGGACCCCACTGGAAATAAGCTCTCGAGCTTTCGTGGGTTATCCTGTTCAAGCTGATTTAATTTTGATCTGTTATTATTGTATATTGTTGTATGTTGGAAGCTTGTCGAATAAAAATCAATCAATCAATCAATCAGTCTGTTTGGAGTGGAGGAGGAGGAGGAGGATGATCGTGATGATCAAGCCCGTAGCCAGAGTTTGATGTTTGGGGGGGGGGGGGGGGGGCACATACATGTAATCGATCGAGGTAAAAAAAAAAAAATGGGTCTTAAAAAGTTCAACCGATCTTGGAATTTTTTGGCTACGTGCCTGGTGATGATTAGGCATGCCAAATGCCTGTACGTTGTAGACGATGTAATTCACGAGGATGACAAATTCCCTTTCGAAAGGGGGGGGGGGCACTACGGCAGTCTGCTAAAAAACAAAACATGACAAGCTAAAATAAAAGGGGAAAAAAAGCACAGAAGAACAATAATATATATAATTAAGAAAGATCACTGATTTCCTGAAGTACATTCAAAGTCGCCTGGTGCGGGGGCACCATCATAATTATAGACGAATTAGTATTAGAGTAGAAACTTTTAATTCATCTTCTTTGCTTTAATAATATAAGCCTACTACAGTATGCCACGATTTTCCCGTGTAGCTATCAATATAGGAGTTCAAAGAGTAGATGGTGATGATGCCAATATGGCGTATGAGGAGGAGGAGCCGAGGAGGAGGGGCTTCAGAGAAACCGTTCGTGTGCACAATAATATTCCGAGGGGAGCAATGGATCGGTTTACTAGCATATTCAAATGTTATGCATTCACAGCCTGCATGCAGGCTTTAATTCCAGACATAGCAATAAAATGTATGCAGACTGGATTCCAAATATTGTATTCATTAATTAATTACAGGTTAATGGAATACCTCGTCACTATAATTGGTCCCCATGCAGGAATAAACATCCCGACTTTGAATATGTTAGTAAACCGGTCGACGTGCACCCGAGATCCCCCCCCCCCCAACCCCGCACCCTTCCCTGATCCAGTATTTTAAGCATTACATATAAAATTTCTATCTAAATAATATTAATGAAGGGTGAAATTTTGTTACATCACTACCACCAACGGATATCGATTACCGTATAGCCTGCCTAGTTCATTGATCCGGGTTTATGAATAGCCTGTAATACACGCAAGTGCTCTATGTGATCTACTTTGGCACAGAAATGAACTACTGAACCCCGATGAAATCTCATTTCATTTTACTCGGCAGCATGAGAACAACTGGGGGCGTTTCACAAAACTTGTCATCAGTGAAAAATGACAGGTTTTGTTATAAGCTACTGAAATCCTTGCTTCTGATTGGTTATCAGCAGATTTGTCACTGATTTGTGTCATTTGTCATTGAAAAAAGGCTTTGAGGAACGGGCCCATGCATGCAGGAGTGAGAAGGTACACAAACATAACATAACATTTAATACTGAACAGATACACGTATAATATAGATAGCCTGTTTAATGTGGAAGTGAGCAGAAGAAAAAAAATCACTTATGACTAGGCTGATCCAAAAAGGTTCGAATATAATATTTGGAAAATTGTACATGGCTATACACATTAATGGATTTTTGTGATAGTTTTATATTATGTACTATGCATGTAGACAACCATTAGCGATGTTATAGTGTTGACTACTTATTCCAACCTGGCTAAAATGAAAATAGGCACTGAATTTTCGTATTGCAACCAAAATGTATGCATACATTAATAACTTTGTCAGTTTGTGAAGCGTCTCGATATACGAATTATTTCATTCACCTGCTGTGAATAATAATATTCCAATAGTCAGGATGCGAATTGCATATTATTGTTGCTTGAAATAGGACAAAGGTTATGGCTTGCCCTACCTTACAACACGTATAATATATGCCATTAACATTCTGACTATTGAAGTACCATTATTCGCAACAGGTGTATGAAATACATTGTAATTCGTATTGAGGCACTGATATACATTATTTTGGTTACATTACGAAAATGGGGTCCGCTCGCTATTCATAAGGACCGCTATTCACAAAGACCGCTATTCATAAGAACAGCTGCTATTCATAGTCGAATTAGAGGGTCACTATTCATAATACAAAATTGGGGTCGTTATTCAGAAGGTCGCTAATCATAATACGAGAAGTATTATGCGTATTATGAATAGCGAGTTTAGCGACCCTCATTCCGTATTATGAATAGCGAGTTTAGCGACCCCCATTTCGTGTTATGAATAGTGGTCCTCATGAGTCGTGACCCTCAATGTGAATTATAAATAGCTACCCTCATCCCACGTGTGTGTTATGAACGTTATGAATAGCGGTCCTTATGAATAACGGTCCTTATGCCTTTATGAATATTGACCCACTTTCCATTTTATGAATAGCGGTCCTCCACGTATAGGAAGTTACGCGTTATGAATAGCCGTCCTTATGAATAGCGGTCCTTACAAATAGTGAGGTTACCCCACGAAAATATCCTATTAACTTCAGCTAACTAAAAAATGGCCAATGCTCACGAGCCCTATAAGGTTCAACCTTCTTTCCCCCCTTTTCCCCCTCTTTTAACGGAGGCTTTTATTTCCATAATTTCAATACAAAGTCATATTTACATTATTACTCAATGATTGAGTGAAACATAACATAGGCTAAAAATTAAAGAATATTCAACAATCCTTCAAGCTCAGGATTATTTTCTGTGCTAACACATTCATATCTTAAAAATAATCTTAGCAACGACTTGAATAAAAAAAAAGGATGTGGGTAATAAACAGAACCATTTAAAGGTTCAACCTTTTTTTTTATATACATGTAGGGCCTAAGTGTTGCTTGGTATATAGGCATAATAAAGACGACAGCCTATATTTTTCTACTATTTAAAAAAAAATCTAAGGAACCTTGCTTACTATAGAAAATGTCGAAGTTAAGTCGTTCTATTTATCATTATTGTATGAGTCGAGTTTCTTCAGAAGTTCAGCCTAAGCATATATATGCCCTACTGTAGTACATACATTATACATGCCCTCTGCCACTGAGGAATGCTGGACAAAGGTCAACTATTCTTCGTTCTTCCGTCGCCTGCACAGGGGCGTGGCGTATTAAATCGTGCTTTGTCACGTTAGAATGCCAAGTTCGCGCGCTTTCTTTTGTTTTATTCTAGTGGCGGGAATGTTTACGACTTCCTCGTTGATATTACATAATAGAAGAAGAGATTCTACGCTTTAAAGGGACACACAATATGCTGATGTATCCTAACCTATACACCTATAGGCTTACTCAAAATGCTCTCTACCCAGAGACTGTAACGTTCTTATATGCATAATTATGCGCACTATAATTACAGATCTACAAGTTATACGTTGCCTATAAAGTTGGAATAATTTTCTCTTAGTCTTTCATGAAATGATTGTGTCATTAATTATTGATATATAAAATTATAAATGTCCTCAGAATTTTACTGATCAATTAAGTTCTCAGAAGCTAAAAACTGTATGTAGGCTAATATTTATAGGCAACAACGTATACAGGCCTATAGGCTAAACGATATGTTAACAGGCCAGAGATCCTCTCTAATAACATTCCAACTTATTTTTTTGAAATCGAATTTTAGTTGAATTTTCTCCGGGTAGATCTAACGGTAACAACAACAACAACAAGTCAACACAACGACCATAACAACGACCATAACAACTAGTATGATAACGTAGCGGTGATAGTAGTAGTAGTAGTAGTAGTAGTAGTAGTAGTAGTAGTGTAGTAGTAGTAGTAGTAGTAGAAGTAGTATTTTAGTAGTAGTAGTAGTAGTAGTAGTAGTAGTAGTAGTAGTAGTAGTAGTAGTTTATATAAGTAGTAGTAGTAGTAGTAGTAGTAGTAGTACAGTTTTTTGGGTTAGTGTTATACAATAATAATTATAGTGAATATATAATAGGCCCCTAATAACTACATACAAATAATAATAATAATAAAAATAGTAACAAAAATATAATCAATACAAACATATTAAGGGTTAACTTAGTGTCTGAATTCATCAACCGGTTAAAAAAAAAGGATACATATTTGGTTCAAATTTTAGAACCGTCTTTAATCTGGGGGTTATTCCAAAGGTTCGTAAGTCGGAAAATAAAGAGGGACTCCCAGCGTGACTAAACTATAGGTTTATAATTCCAAAGTTCCATACAATTAGAAAAATGAATAAAAACCCTATCTATCAGCAGCCCATATTAAATCGTTTTGTAATAACGAGCCTTTTGAATGTGAACCTTTGCGGTACGGTCCAAGCGGCAATAAATACTCATATGATGAACAAAAGGCCCGGCATTTTCGTAAACTATCTAAAGTTTTATCTAAACTTGAGCCGAATCATTTTATTCACCTGTAACGAATAATTGTATTTCAATAGTCAGAATGCGAATTGCATACATTAGCCATAATGTTTGTCTTATATAGCAACAACTAAAGTATGCAGTTTTAATTCCAACTATTAGCCCTTTGACTACTGAATTCTCTAATTCACATAGACTTAACACAGGGACCACCAGGCTCCAGTAAGCAATGGGTTAAGATACATTTATGCTTATTACAGGTGAATTAAATAATTCGTATCAAGGCGCTTCACAAAATAATGCATATGCATAAATCTGGGCACAAGTTAAAATAATCTGACCGGTCTACTAATAGACCCTATTCAAATTTATGGATGATTCTTTTATGGGGAGTGAGGACCTGTTGTCGGGTTATCAATTAACCTGCTTATATTGAATGAACTACAATACTTGGAATCCAGTCTGCGTAATTGTGTTACTATGTCGGGCTAGCCTCGGGCAAACTGTTTAGGTTGTCAAGAGGCAATGCATACAAACTTAAAGGGAAAGTCCACCCCAAAATAAGTTTGTTTCGATAGAGGCAGAATAATAAGAAAATCAGGTGAGTGAAAGTTTGAGCAAATTCTGAATGAAAATAAGAAAGTTATGAATTATTGAAGTTGTGATCAATCAAATACAAATTGGCAACTCTGTGAATTATTATACGAGCTCTCCTTCATTTGCTTTGTGCATAATATTCCATAAAATCATGTTTTCTTCGTTATTGATGACGGAATATATATTATTTTGTTCCTTGCAGGGGGGGTATAGAAACATATTTGCAATTATTATATTTAGGGTGCATGTATGGTTGAAATTTTTCTTGAGGGAAAATGAAAATTTAGATTTTTTTAGTACTGAGCAAATGAAAGTTGAGCTCGCATGATACGTCATAGAGTTGCCAATTTGTGTTTGATTGATCACAACTTCAAAAATCCTAACTTCCTTATTTTTAATCGGAATTTGCTCAAACTTTCACTGACTTAATTGTTTCTCTCATTTTTCTACTCCTATTAAAACTAACTTGATTTCAGGGTGGACTTCCCCTTTAATTTCCTGTTTATTATGAGCTCTTTGAAGTGAGACATTTTGGCCCGAATTCACAAAGGAGGTTTGGCGACAAACCTTGGTTTTCGTACGTCATATGACGCGTTTTACGCGTTTTTTACAAACCTGGTTTGTAAAGAACAAAAGGAGGTTTGGCGAAACAAAAGGAGGTTTGAGCTCAAACCTTGGTCTGAGCTCAAACCTTGCTTTGTGAATTCGGGCCTTTATGTTTCGGATTCGAAATTAAGAATCCTTTTGACCTTCACTTGTTCACGAGGAAGTTGATTTTCAGCAAATATGAACATTAGGGGGCGCTAGACCAGCTGTCAAAACGACGGGCCCTTTCGCTTTTAAACGGTCCATGCAATTTATTGATCGGGGCGCGAACCTTGATTAGTTTTTTAATAACTTTTGCAGTGTGGGCTTAGTTCAAAACAGGAGACCGAGTATATTCAGAATATTTTAGCACATTATATTGCATATCTAATTTTCAAACCGAATTAAAATATCAGACCCGGCCTTGAACGACATCGGATCACAATCACCCTTTTAGACAACAATTAATGCAAAAGAGATTGAACACATTACTAATCATGTAGGGCTATAATTAAAAACAAAAACAAAACAAAACATAACACAATTTTTGTTTGAATAAAAGCAAAAGGATGGTAGACTTGGCTGGCTCGCAACTTTATTTATTCACAGAAGTTGGCTTTGGCTTTGTATATTGCGTTATAAATAATGTCAGCGAAAACGGACTGTAGGGGCGCTAGACCAGTTGACACATCGACGGACCCTCTCCCTTTCAAACGGGGGTGACAACCCGGTGAGAACCCGGTGAGAACCATGTTTTGTTTTCTACAATTATTCCAGTGAAGTCTTAATCTGAAACTTCAGACCAAGTATATTTAGAAACTATTAAAACATATTAAGATTACAATCGCCCTTTTACACTTAAACTTTTAAACCTATATTAAAATAAACAATGACTGAACTAGAGATTAACCATGTTTTGGAATTCACTAAAAGTCTCCATCTCTCTCTCCCTCCCTCTCTCTCTCCCTCTCTCTCTCTCCCTCTCTCTCTCTCTCTCTCTCCCTCTCTCCCTCCCTCTCTCTCCCTCTCTCTTTCGCTCCTTTACGCTCCCTTTCGCTCTCGATGTATTTAAATATGAGATTAACAGAGAGAGGCCCCTCGAGATGCATAGCTTAAGTAACAAAAACAGTGTGATTCGAGAATTCACAATAATGTGGCGGATCATTGATTTTTTTTTCTCGGGGGGGGGGGGGGGGGGGGTCACAACCCGAAAATTCTGTGACAATCAAGACCCCTCCGGAAAAAAAAGGGGAAACAAAAAGAGAAAGATGTCTCTCCAGCCCACGATGACCTTCTATTTCCCTTTCACGAGTTTCTTTTTATAGAGATAGATAGTTTATTGATTTCCACAATATCTCATTTTACAAAGAGTGTAACAACATATTGAAAATGATTATAATATACATGTACATACAATACCGGTACACACTATTCAGCATATTGTCCATTAAGTTGAACTTAAGAAATATAGTGGCGGAGCCTATGGAAAAGCAGAGCTTGGTGTGGATAGGCCCAGGCACGTAGCCAGAGTTTGATGTTTGGGGGGGGGGGGGGCACATACATGTAATCGATCGAGGTAAAAAAAAAAGGGGGGTCTAAAAAAGTTCAACCAATCTTGGAAAAAAAAAATTGGGGCATGTGTCCCCGTGCCCCCCCCCCCCGTGGCTACGTGCCTGGATAGGCCCCTTAAACTACAAATGACATAATTAACTAAAGTAAAGTGAGACATCGTGAAAATTCAAGTATTGTAGTTGAAGTCACTCTCAAGTCGTCACAGCAGATAAGAAGTCACAGTTCGACGGGGAAAAAAACTTGTCGGCCGACCGACAATATACATCTCACAAACTTCTGCATTGATATAGTACACGAGGATCGAGCAAGAATACCGACACAGCTGACCAGACACAGCAACATATTTACCCGTGTCTTTCTTGCTCCCTCGACGAGACGACTCCACCCAACAACCCCCTTCTCTCTTTTACTCCCACTCCTCCTCTCTCAGACTCTTACCTCCCCTCTCTCTCCTCTCTTTCATCCCCTGTTTCTTTTGTTTCCCTTTTACTCTTTTTTTCCTTTTCTTTCTTTCTTTTCTTTCTTTTCCCTTTTTTCCTCTCCTCCCTCTTTTTCTTTTTTCTCTTTCTTTCTTCTCCTCTCTTTCCTTCTTTTCCCTTCTTCCCTTTCTTTTCCTTTTTTCTTTTCTTTCCCTTTTCCTCTCTCCTTTTCCCTCTCTTTTTTCCCCTCCCCCTTTTCTCTTTTTTCCCGACGGCAGCGCAATTTTACCGACAATATCCTGACAGGTGGGGGGGGGGGGGGGGGAGTGTCGCACCCCCTTTGACGACGCCCCTGTGTACATCTCCACCGACGCTTTTGATTTATCGGAACATAATGGAGTACGTAAGATTGTTTGCATTGTATATTGCATTGTCTTGTAATAATATTCCTTGAGAAAATGGTATGAAATGGACAGAATGATGAACGACAAGAAAGTATTTATTGCAGAGAAGATTGGGCTAGATCAATCTCTTGAATATAAACCTAAGAAAGTCATTTCTATATCCCTACGTCAAGAAGACCATTCGTAATTGACGAGCAAAAAATGATGTCACCTGCACTCGCATCACTGTCCAATGGACGTTTAGAGGTCAGCGATTTCATTAATAAATCAGTTTCGCCATATTTAATCGAACGTAGGCTTTTACAGGAAGGGAAAGTCAACGAACTATGGTGGTCATTATATACACAAACAAACGAAATTGTCTGTATGAGTCATATTGTAGCGGCATATTTTATGAGCGATCAGTTGTGAACCTTTTAATAAAAGTACACAATTTGACACACAGTTATGTAGACGTAAATTAGGTTCATTTGAAGAGACTTTCGACATTCTGCGCCCGAGCACCATACAGTCGATCTTTCAAAATGACCGCCTTCATTGTCCTTTTTATTTAAGAAAAGTGCAATATCATAAAAAAAGCCTCAAATTACGGTTAACTTTATATCTTTTAGGACTGATATAATTCGGAAAAAACGGGAATGAGTGTCCAATGTGAAAATAAGGGTCACATCTTCTTCCCCTCTTCGTCTGTTCTCTCTCTCTCTCTCTCTCTCTCTCTCTCTCTCTCTCTCTCTTTCTCTTTCTCTCTCTATTTCTTTCTCTCTCTCTCTCCCTTTTCTTAACATCCGCTCCACAGGTTTTAAGGCTATTCGCACTTTCTCCCTCCTCTTTCTCCTCCTTCTCCTTCTTCTTTTTTTCTTCTTCTTCTTCTTCTTCTTCTTCTTCTTCTTCTTCTTCTTCCTCTTCCTCTTCTTCTTCTTCTTCTTCTTCTTCTTCTTCTTCTTCTTTCTCTCTCTCTCTCTTTCTCTTTTTCTCTCTCTCTATCTCTCTCTCGCTTTCCTCAATCTTCAAGTCATTCTGTCATCTCTCGAACCCGCCGATCGAAGCAGGTGTATTGATCTAACTGATCATGATTGATGGACCTTTCCTTCCGTCCTTGGTTGCACGCTCGATGATGCAAACATCTGATTCTCTATCCTGCCCTTCTTCACTCGACTGACTGCCAATATCTCTACCCCTCTCTCTTTCTACCCCTCTCACTCTCTCTCTCTCTCTCTCTCTCTCTCTCTCTCTCTCTGCTATACATCAGTCTATGATCTACAGGTGATGCAAACATCTGATTCTCTATCTCTGCCCTTCTTCTCTCGCCTGACTGCCAATATCTCTCCCTCTTCCTCTCTCTCTCTCCCCCCTCTCTCTCTCCCCCCTCTCTCTCTCTTTCTCTTCTCTCTCTCTCTCACTCTCTCTTTCTCTCTCTCTTCTCTCTTCCTCTCTCTCTCTCCCCCTCTACCCTCTCTCTCTTTGTCTCTTTCTCTCTCATATTCATCAGTTTCTGATCTATACAGGTGTTGTATGATGGCATCATCCAGCTAGGGTATAATGACAGGCATCTCTCCTGTACCCCCCCCTCTCTCTCTCTCTTCCTCTCTCTCCCCCCCTCTCTCTCTCTCTCTCTCTCTCTCTCTCTCTCTCTCTCTCTCTCTCTCTCATATACATCAGTTTCTGATCTACAGTTTCTGATCTACAGGTGTGTTGTGATGGCATCATCAAGCAAGGGTATACTGACAGGCATCCTAGTGTCACCATCCAAGGCCGCGTCCATACCAGTTTTTACTTTTTAATCAACAGAGCTCGATATTGGGTCATACTTTAATACACAGGAATAAGCCAACTTAAAACACTACATCACCATTCTGCTTCGACTATACTTCGACTGCCTAATTATCTGCGCTAATCGACCATTACATTTTGAAACGATGAATGACGTACTTTAGTAATTCTAACCAGTATTAGCACAATGCAATTGCCTTTGTTTTATGTACGTCATCTCTAAGAGGCGCGCCAAAGACCGCATCAGTCGTTGCGTCAGACAACATCGATAACGCCTAGTGTGCAAACAGGGGGGTGTTTCACGAAGACTAAGATCGACTTCAAGTTGGACTTAACTATGGCAGGCTGCTCATGCCACTGTTTGCTCTCACCATTTATTGGCATTGGTCTCTCAAGGGACGTACAAATCATGGCCACAAATCTACAGAATTTACATTTTTTGATGATTCATTTTTGAAGGAAAAAACATTATCTAAAGATCATAACGATGAGAGCAACCAGTGGCATGAATGGCCTGCCATAGTGAAGTCCAACTTAAAGTCGATCTTAGTCTTTGTGAAACACCCCCAGGTTTATGATATCTTGACATGCTCTTCCCTTTGCCCTTGATTCGCAACACCACTGCGTCATTACCTAAGTCAATCAAGGCTATGCAGGTAATCCGTGTATACGCAAGTAATTCGGCGCAACGTTTGCGTTTACGTTTCATTTTCAATTAACTTTTTGTACGATGTCACACTCACAGTCATGGTGCATGAAATACCACGCCAGTTGCTAACGCAGTTATACGTCAAGCAAATGACGTCTTGTGTACAACGAGTAGGTGCGTTGGCTCAGTGGTAGAGCAGTAGTCTCGTATTACCATGCAAGAGGTCCCAGGTTCGAAGTCAAGTCAACTTGCTATAGTACCCTTTGTTATTATGTATTGATCCTCTTTAGCAAGTCCCTCAGAGAGGACTGAAATCCGTAGGTCCACTGGTTACTTACTTACTTACAAACGTACAATACTTTCTGAGCAGTCAAGCAAAATAAACAAAACATAAGATATCTCGACCTGCTGTGTCTGTTGCATATAATGGGTCTTTTCAATTGCGTTCCTCTACGTCAATCAAGCAGACGAAGGGAATTGCTACCTGCGTTATGAATGCAGCTCCATGTTCCTTTTGCAAGTTTGATGATTTTGATATTACATGACGCACCAAACACAGTGCTAGTCAGTGACGCAATCATACGCCAGCGAGCGACGCCTCGTGTGCAATACAAATGGACTTTCATAACCTAATGCCTCAGTCACGCCTTTGCGTATTTGGCTTGCGTATTGCTGTGTATTTATGGCAAGCCGTTAAAACATTTATTCCTATTTCTTGATATCAAGAAATGATTTTCTGTCGTAAAGCAATAGTAATTCTTGATGTCAAGAATTCATTTTTTGATTTCAAGAAATATGAGGCGTAATGAAGGAAAGCAAAGAAAATAAGTAATTAAAAGTCCAAATAGACACATCCAAAGAGTCACTGATATACACAGGCAGCTGCATTTGTCGTACAAAGCAAAACAAAAATATTGGTTCGTTGACGTATTTCTCTCGAATCCTCTGACCGTTAATGATGATGAGAGCGAACCAATGATTTATTGTTCATTGCTGCAAGGGGGTATTTATTTGTGACGCTCTAAGCGGCAAATTTTCATACTTCATGGCTTTTTTGTATTTGTTCTGCTGCCCTCGAGTCTCTGTCCCGTCGTACACTGTACACAAGATGTTGTTCGAAAGTATTGTAAGATGACACATAATGCCTAAGAAGGATGTGTGACAGTCTAAAGCGGGGCTGATTTGATGATGAGTTCTTGCCTGAGGTTTCGGTTCAGTTCACAGTCCCATTTTGCTTTGCACATTATACCAAACAAAAATCAGTTAATATGCAAAGAGTACCATGAGATTAACTTAAAAAATACAGCGTTAAAATATCAAATACGTGAAAAATGCGTAAGATCCGTCAAGCGTTTGTTAGATACGCTTGAATATCAGGAATATTTACATAACATAATTACATTTTGAGAAGAAGGTGGAAGAAAGTGAAATGATAGTGACGACATCAGTGTATGTGTTCGTAATATAACATTATATCCTTAAACAGTGGAATGTGAAAGTCTGTAAACTGGCACCTGACATGAATGCTCCCCAGGGAGTGAAGAACGTGCAAACTAGTGCAGATAGGCATTAAGTTTTTGTAATATAAAAAGCAGGTCATCAAGATTATATTGACGCTTTTAATAAGTACTTTTTGACAGGTACCAAATATAGAAAATCTCCCATATCAATTTCCACTCAAAGGAACTAGCTCTGGTTGTATCAAATAATATATTAAAACCAACAAATATATTAAAACCATCGTTTTTAAAGGCATTTTGTGGCATTTATCCTGCGTCACTTGATTATTTCAGTATGAATATAGTTAAGTGTCGGCCTGTATTTGCTTTGAGCAGCCTTTTCAACTGACATCGCACAAATCCAGGGGATGAATAAATGCAAATAGATTGGAAAGAGTTGATTTACTTGCACTGAAAAGATTTATGGCCTTCCAAACAAAATATGAAATTATTCACCACCCTCGGCCGCTGACTGACGTACGTCCACCAATGAGAGGGTGCCCTTTGCATAATTTGGAATTCAGTGACGAAATCAGTGAATTTATTTCAAGTTGGCGCGTGTGGTTTTGTATGGAAGGTCTTTAAGCAAGGTTGAGAGAAAAAAATAGTGACTTGAAAAGGAAAAAAAATGAAATAAAGGAGATGTAAAAAATCGAAAAAAGAAGAAAAATTAAAATCCATTTCGATAGATTTTAAATTATATACAAAGACATTTGCGATTAAAACTTGTTCACGTAGCCGAGGTCATGAGGATTTTTTTAAAAGTAATCTTTTATTAAAATTAAGAAATTTGTAATTTAGGTATAAACAAGATTAACTAGAGTTTCAAAATTGTATTGATTTTTTAATTGATATAATCAAATCAGCCGGAATTTCCAAAGTGATTTGCACATGCCTACAGTAGTGGATAAAGAAATATATATCATGATTAATAAGGTCGCTAATTTGCTTGAAGGAGAATGAAACCCCACAAACTTTAGCTGATAGTCATATTAACAATTGTAATGTGCTTTTCACACTCGATTTTCTAAGCCCCGTACTATCCTTAGCCCCGTACTATCTTTTCGTTTCACTTTTCACACTCAGTTTTCTCAGCCTCGAACTGATTTCTTAACCCGGGCTTAGGAAAACTACGCGGTCCTCACTCGAAAGCGTTAACACCGGACTAACTCTGATCAGAAGGAAAATGGCACTTATTAGGAAGGATAAGGGGACACGTATAAAATAAAACAACAGGGGCACTTATCAAAGATGAAAAGGGGCACTCAAAGTTAAAGGGGGCATCTCAAAATTTGAATAAGGGCACTCACCGGAGATAAAATGGGGCACTTATAAGAATACAAAGAGACTTGGCAAAATATAAGGGACCCCTCTCAGATTTTAAAAGAGACAACTATAAGAGGTGAATGGGCATATCTTGTACCTGAAAAGGAGCGCTCATATGCGATAAATAGGGGCACTTGTGATGATGGAAATGGACACTTATCAGAGGTGAGAAGGGGCGCTCATCAAAGATAAAAAGGGGCACTTATCTGAAGAGGAAAGGGCACATATTACAACAGAAAAGGACATGCAGTAAAATGGGCAACTCTCAGATTTGAATGGGGCACCGCTCCTTTGTAAAAACGGACACTTTGAATTTTATGAGGGGAGGGGGGACTGCCCCAAGCCCCCATCAGTACGCAAGTGAGGATAAACTTAATGTACCCACGATGTTTTATCGTGGAGATTTCAAAAACCAAATTCCCGTCGCGTCTATTCGTCCTTTTGATGCCCCTATCATGTGACAATATTCAATGTATTCCCCTCTTATGTCTCAATGATCGATAGCTATGTTCAGAAGAGATAGATAAATGCGAAGGGACAGAGCCGACCACATGTCTTATACAATCTATACTTATTCTAAAAGCGTCGGGGAATGATGGGGGAGGGGGCTTAGGGGCTCAAGCAATCCTCCATTCCTTAAGTCCCCCTCCCAATTAAAGAGGGGAGTGTGGAAAATGAATGTAATTCAATTCAATTCGAATTGTATTGATTATGAACAAATAGGATCATTCTCAATTTAAAAAAACCCAATAAGAACAATAGATGCAAGAACCCCCGTAATTATACCTTTATTATCCACATGCCTGTCAATTAGTTTATAATTTATTTTATAATTTATTTGTGAAAATGTTTCAATCTATTAATACGGCAATTTCTGTTGTGATACTGCTTATCACTGAACAGTAGGTTAACAAAAAAAAGTTTTACTAGTGCCAGAAATTTTTATTTCGTTTCATAAATAATGCCCCACAGAAAGCATATTCTTGTTATCTTTTTGATTATTAATTCTTATAAATCCATCCCAATTTTGTTTTGGGGTGGGGGCAATCAAGGGAGAACTATATTTGAATTAAGGTTGTTACAAATCTATAAATATGTATTAGATTTATTGTTTGTTCTTCAATTAATTTCTAATAAGGGATTATCCCGCCCACATGATAATCTTTACGGTAGATGGAAATGTATACTTCAGAGAATCAACGAAAGAAAAACAAGTATTTACTAAAATAAAGCCCTTATTGACTTGAAAGTAATTTATATCAAAGTCTTATAACACCTACCTCTTTAATAAAACAAATATTTAGATAGATAGATGGTTAGATAGATTTACAGATAGATAAATGTTTTATTGAAATGACTTACTTACCAACTTTGCCAAATCAATCCTTGTCTCCTCGCGACACCGTGATTTGCTTCCGGCTGAACGACAGCATCTCTCGCGAGGTGGACTTTAGCCTCTTGTCGATGCCCTCGCGCTGTTGGAGTCTCTAAAATCTGACGAGCGAAGCGAGTCAGAGAAACCGAGGCGCTTGCGCGGAGGTTTCTCTGACTCGCTTCGCTCGTCAGAATTTAGAGACTCCAACAGCGCGAGGGCATCAACAAGAGGCTAGGTGGACTTAGGAATTCTAACCACCTACACATTCCTTATGCAAGAACTGAACGATACAGAAAATCAAGTGTCCCCACACTTGTCAAACTGGTCAATGCTCAGTTGTAGATCATCTATAGTAATGTATCCTTTTTGTTTATCTTCTTCTTTTTAATAGTATTATAGTTATTGTCTTGTTACTTTGTTTAATTGAACTCAAGATCGATCCCCAAATCAAAATTTCGTGCACATACTATTTAGTGCTCTTCATTTTTCTTATAAAGTTGTTCTTAAACCACCGTGTATAATTCTGCTGCAATAACATAATTTAGCTCAACTTTAATTTAAAATGTAATGTTGAAACTCAACAGTTATAAGAATTTGTGTATGCGCATAGGCATTATACATCACTTTATATGAAATGCTTTAATGATATATTGTTAATGTAATAATTCCATTCAACATAATTTGACCTTACCTGTCACACAACAGACATACCTGCATGTATACTTTTTTCAGTCTATCGATCTCATTTTAACAATTGCAATATAATAATTTTCTCTCTCTCTCTCTCTCTCTCTCTACATATATATATATATATATATATATATATAGATATATATATATATTTTTAAAATAATTTGTTTATTTAAAGATTATTTTTACTTGCAATAATTGGTTCAATATTTCAAGTAACCGTTAATAGGTTGTTCGTCCATCTATTATCATTTATTTATATATGTATATGACTCTAGGTATGAACAATAATGTTAACTTTATCTTTTATCATTTTTATTGTACATTATTTTGTATGATCATTCCTGTTTTTATGCAAATTTTATGTAAACATTGCGTTATTGGTCCCTGGACTACTGCATTGTACATTGTATATGCTGATATTAATAAACCAAAATTGAATTGAATTGAATTGATAATATTCATGAAAAAAACATGATTGCGGCAAACCGAATTGCGATGACTTTACAATGACAGATTACATACAAAAATGTAATCATCATTGACAAACTTTACTAATAATAAACTCTATTCAACCAGTATAAAATTCATACAAGAAAGGTATAATCAGCATCGACAATTCCAAAACAATAAACAATTTATGGATAAAGGACACATATATAATACCGAATTATAGCGTGCTTAATTTAAAAACGCTTTATTGTTTTGTCCTTAAGTATGCAGCATTCGTTTAACAATGTTAAATCCGAGATGCACGGCCCTACGTGTTATCGGTGTCTGTGATATGGTGTATATTGAAGCCCTACAAAAAAAAAATGCGCTTCAAAATGATCATGAAGTGCCTCAAAAAAGTAAAAATCTTTAAATGACCGGTTTTACCATACTTATTTTCCCAATAGACTGTATTGTTATGAAAACCGTTAGGAAAACGCAAAATGAAATTTCGATTTTCAATCATAAATATCTTGATATTCAGACAAGCGGTCGGTTTGTAAAAGTCATGCCGGATTCCTGACTGACCCAACGGTTTACATTTATGATTGCAGCATGAGCTAAATCTAGAAATTTGTTTAAGGATCTGAGACAAAGTTACCGAATCCCTTTAAGTGAAAGGTAAGGATTGTGATTTGTAACTCGGCAACACCGCTATATGCCGTGATAAGACCATGTCTTAATATGATATGCTGATCCGATTATCAGAATCGAGGAGAAATGAGCCCTTTCAAAACTACATCCATGTCAACGAGAAAGAAATAATCAATTATCACACTCGAATTTCCCTCCTACTTTGGGATTGACGACTACAATCTAGTTAGGGGTTAAACTTTTAAACATAACCACGTCGTATTATAACGAGAGTATTCAAGGGCTTTAAAGCCCGTCTGTACTAGTTTGGTCAGGGGGACTAGACCTCCATGCAAGGACACTGACAGGTGGTTATCTCATCAAATCAGCTCTCAATTAACATAAGAAAAAGGGGACCATGGGGGACCAACAGGCACCGATTAGACATTGTTTGCTATATAGAGGGCGCAAGTAGCTATAAGAAGTGCAGTGGGGCTTTAATTAATTCATGATATTTCATTTAGAGGCAGGTTTGGAATTAACATGTTTCAGGCTGGACCACAACAAAACAGTAAGCGTAATCTAACATCTTCCCCTACTCAGTCTCTATGATCGATAATCATGTACAGTATCCCCTCACAAGTCTCGGAGGAGCCGAAGATAATCGAATAAGTTTGGACAACGATCTGGAGTAAACATAATAGCAGCATCAACAACAACTGCAACATGAACACAGGATCAGCGTGAACATGATATCACTTTTCATGTGAACAACATAGGTTAGAAAATTAGAAATCTTAAAAAGGGAGCAGAAACATAAAGCAGGAGAATATTTAATGGTACAATTTTATTCTTTTCTCGATGTTTCTAGATTTTGCAATGTCTTGTCACTATCTTAACCCCCTCCCCCCAACTAAAAAGGAATATATTATACACTTTGAAAATATCTTGCCTTTTTTGGAAGCATGTTTGCCAACCTTGCCCGAAACATTTTATGTGGCTTCAAATTATTGTTCTCAAAAATTTCAAAGTAAATATCGGTCCTCACTATTTCCATCGTTATATTGGCTAGCATTAAGTGTGTATTAACTCATGACTTTATGTTAATTGACAAGAATTCTCATTTTCAAATCGATATTGTAAGCTGCATTAATTTCTTTTTAATTGATGAAAAATGGCAGCTTTCCCGAAAACTATACAATTAATATTGAAACCTGAACATTCTTGCTTTTCAATCTCACCAAATGAGGCAAACCTTGTTAACATGAAAACATACCACACAAATAGCTGGAAGGTAAATAATTACAAGAATCAGGAGTTTTCCCTCAAACTTGCATTCCTCTGTGCAGGCGAGAGCCGTCGACATTATGTGACCGCTATATATTTTCCATCAATTAAAACTGGTAAAATGTGGTAAACTTATCCGCCATTATGTCCCGACTGGACACTGCACGAGGGAAATTATTACAATTTTTTGTAGAGAACAAGATGGCGGAACCCTTTGTCCACCTTCTTGTAATCTGAGTGTTGTTATTCCTCTGTTGCTTGTTGAGTTTGATTACGACAAACATTCTACCTGCCCTCCGCCCGCA
This sequence comes from Strongylocentrotus purpuratus, assembly GCF_000002235.5. Classification (NCBI taxonomy): domain Eukaryota; kingdom Metazoa; phylum Echinodermata; class Echinoidea; order Camarodonta; family Strongylocentrotidae; genus Strongylocentrotus; species Strongylocentrotus purpuratus. The sequence continues at coordinate 35,281,676 of NW_022145598.1, forward strand.
GGCGACAGCAACGTGAACGCAAGCAATTCGATTTAGGCGGGAATATACCCCCTAACAAATTACGAGTGACTGTTGCATGCAAGCCGTCGTATATTTTCTTGCGTACATGAACTTGTATGAGGTAAATCCTTGCCTCTTGGTTTGTTGTGATGGTCAAAACAATATGACGAATCAGGTTTGAATAGAGTCGATTCATCAAGAGTAATTTCGTGTGTTGGAACAGACAACGGCAACGATAAAATGAGGGATAGGAGGGGGATCTGGAAAAGCAAATCAACAACAAGGAAACACTTTCAAAACTTGAACCCCCAAGCAAAACAAATTAATTTATAGAAAATAGGTGAAATTAAAAGAAAACAACAACAATAAAAAACAAAAACAAAAGAAATTGAGAAGAAAAGAAAGGATAAACAAAAAAGAAGTTAAGAAAAATAAGAAGAACAAAATTAAAATCTATTTCAGTATTGGCAAAATTGGAAACCTCTGTGTTGCGGTAACGCTATTGACTGATAACGTAGTCATGGTGTATTTCATTTATGGTATATTATTCATAAAAAGCAACGAAAACAGACAGAATATATTTTGATTACCTTATATCATCCAGCAATATTGACATGGGCTGTAATCTCGGGACAGGGGGGGGGGGGGGGGGTTATGTCGTTAGAATGAAAATTGTACTATTCTTAACTTGCGCGTATTCACTAAGCTCTGTGTTATGTGATTTAAAAAAAACTGGCGCGATTTTACGTCACTATCTCAACGAACCTTAATGCGAGCTAGTAAAAAGGAAAGACACACAAAAATGAGATAAAAGAGGGTGGAGAAACTTCCGAAAACAAAAAAAAGTAATATCTTCTTTTTCACACCATTCATGGAATCATTGCAAAACAAGTTTAAAATTATCAGTCGCTATCTTAATCAAATTATCAAACATATTACTCAGTTCTATTCAACATGGTCCTAATATAGACTTCTGTACTCGGTGGTCAAATTCAGTCATTAACAATCAGATTATTATTTCATATGCAATGTTGAGTCTTTCCTGACTACTGCGTGAGCGCAATATTCATCTCTACACACAAATTATCCCTGTCGGTGTTCAAAAGATTTTCAGTTGCTGTTCTAGATGAGCTTCAATCCCCTCCCCCTTAATTTCTTTAAGCCCCATCTTTGTATTGATTATCAGTGAATCTAAGCGAAGTACATGACAAATGAAAGCAGGAACCCCCAAGATCCCCAAGCTCCGAAAGCCCCCGAATATTTTTATGCAACCGCGCCTGTTCGTCGAATTAACTAGGCAACATAATATGACATAGAACTTTTACAGTTCGCGGCACCAAATATACCCTTTTGGTTAAATCGCAACTTACAATAATCTAAAGAATTCACCAACACCTCTGCATTATCAATATCTATATGTCGCTGTTGTCATCAGAAGAAGGTGTTTGTGGAATACCTCCTGGCCTAGTTTTCGCTCTCTCCCTCTCCTGGTTTATTAGAGCCCCGTATTGGTCTTCCGGTGGGTGACGAACTGTAATGAAATAAATATTGACACTCCGGGGGAGCAGCGAATTAATCAAATGTTATGATGATGATAACACAAACTCGGCCAGGCGGCCTGTTTTCAACTTAAGAAAAGCAGGACATTCGTTGATTTGGAGCACATAAAAAGATCACTCTACTTAGACAATTTTCTCTGAAAAGCAGAAACGCGATAACAAGTTATATAGAAAGTGATGCCAAACAAAGTCGGGGTATTGAAACGAATGCCACTCCACGAGGGAGATGGGAATAGCATTAAGGTGAATACGTTTTGTCATCTGTCAGGTATTACAAACAGGGAAAAATCATGGTAATGGTTGCACGATTTTTCTTTTGGATGAAAAGAACAGACCATTACAAGACGAATAAGAATATATGCTAACATGCTAAAAGAGGGGGATAGGCGTTTGAAGCAGTACTTTTTACGACATTTATATTGATTATGGACTAATTTTTACCTAACCTGAGTTAATAAAGCACTTAAATGTAACTTTTACATTTTTCCACATTTGATTAAAACTGTTTCGATGTTAAGTAACTACCGTTATCTGACTCTGTGTAATTTTAAGTAAATTGAGAGAAGATTATAATAATCGAAAGTTTTTTTGTTTTTTTTCTTTAACTGAAGACAGAAATATTGAAAACTCGAAAGCTATATTTGAAAATCGCAAACCAACAAAAGTTTTATAAAACAGACATGGATGTAATGGTATATGGGACTACACAGACAATTTGCATAAATAATTTTGGCCCAAACATTTGATCAAACGTTTCGCGAGGAGGCGCGATAGCTCAGTCGGGAGAGCAGTGGTCTCGTAATCCGGTGACCCGGGTTCGAAACCAAGTCGATGCGCTAGTGCCCTTTGGTAAGGCATTAATCCTCATTACCAGGTCTCTTGGAGAGGACCTTAAGCTGTCAGTCCTCTGGTTGCTTACTTACAAGCATTTATGCTTTATTAGCAGTCAGGTAAAATAACCACCACCATAATGTCATATTTGAAATATGAAGGTATGCGAAGACATTTTCAACACGAACGCTATTAAAGACATTCTGGAAATCAGCTTCGCTGCGCTTTTTAGTACACTATCATATTGCCTCTATATAACTTGTGCTCGAATCAGGTATTAAGATTGTCATTTTTATGTCCGCATAATTCAAAAGGTGACGCAGGAGGCTACTGAATGGGCCATTATCGTAATGTATTACATTTTACTGCACAATTATCCACCTGTTACGAATAATTGTATTACCATAGTCAGAATGCAAGTTGCATACAATACATATCCCTAGGTATGACAAGCCATAATGTTAGTCCTTCCTAGCAACATTATTAATCTCAACAATGATATCGCTAATGATATTCGTTTGTCTCGCAATGTATGGTCAACAATGGACCTAAAACACGCTTGATTACATTATATTCTATCACCTGACGAAGTGTTGCAACAGCGCACGAAACGTCGTGATCTTTTAGATCCCTTATTGACCACATTGCGAGACAAACGAACATCACTAGCGATATTATTGTCATACTACATCCGCAATGAGTAATATATTTAACATTATTAATGTATGCAATTATCATTCTAGATATTGAAATACAATTATTTGTCACAGGTGATTGAAGTTTGTAACATGGCACTTAACAATGATTTATATGCATTAAATTTGATTACATTACGAAAATGGTCTTTTGGCTTCATCATGATAATAGGTTTACCTTTTAAAATTCTTTGGGTTCATGCTTTTCATGTAATGTTGCTACCATTATATTTTTCGACTTTCATAAAAAAATCCTTGTTTTTCTTCACACGAATCCATCAATCTCTTATTAACGTCTTGGCGCATAACCGGTCCTCAAACATCGTTGACATGATGAAGGCACCATGAAGGCATGCAAGTCGCCGTCTGCATGCTTTAATAAGGTTTTTGTTGATCGCTGCTGGATTGAATACGGGATTGAATAAAGGGAAATATCCTTTGGGACTTCTAGCAATGCAAACCCAAGATCTCCTTTCAACATTAAATACAAATAAAATCATTGAGATTTGGGCCGTAAGGGAACTCCGAGACATTTATACGCTATTCTAACAATATGTTTAATGTATTAGCCAGCGTTGGCTGCTGTTGGCATTTCATCGCACACGCCAGTCTTACCAAACGGATCCCTATGTATTATTCACAACGGGAACCAGAGTCTCAAATGACATTACGTATATTAGAGGAATAGTAAATCATCTTTGTATGGTGTCCCCAAAGAAGGATTCCGTATCTTGAAGGCGTGCTTTTGAAAATGTCAACATAAATACCCCTTTAGGCATAATATACGGTGAGGAATTTTAGAATACAAATTAAGAACAAAGAATAAAACAAAACAAAACAAAATAGAAAATAGGAACAAAAAATAGACTTCTTTATCGTCTTAAAGGCCGGCCCCTACATGTAAAAACTTTTTTTTTTTTTTTTGCAATTAGTTTTATTGAACTATTTTATCATTTCTTCGTCAAGTTTGAAGATACGCTCATCCTGGACACACCTACATGTATGTTCAAAATCTGGAAAGATGTTTCTCGTCATGAACTTGTCAAAGGAATTCTGATACAAGGTCGTTTAATCGTGGGCTACATTAAACTTGTTTGTGGATTTAATGTGACGTGTTCTGCCTCTAAGACCCCTACCTCTGATTCTGAAAGTGGAGCCCGAGATAACGTGTAACAGGGGTTTGATGATCTCGAGGCGGCTTCAAATTGCAGGCATGGGGCCGCTTCCGGGGCCGGCTTTAAAAGGCGACGCATATGTAACAGGGGCCTAAGCATCTAAGTAGCAATCTTTATTCATATTGTTGCTCAGGACGAATGCATTGTATTTGTACTGTCTTCAAGAAATTATTTTCCAAAGATTTAATTTCATACGCATATTAATGTATATTATCTCGATAATAATAATGATAATAATAATTATAGTAACAATAATTGTTCTTGTTTATCCAGGGAAGCCTCATCAGTAATATATAGAGAATAAGTGCTCGAAAATGTTCTTCAAAGATTATAATGTAATGTGAATCAGTAACGTGGAGACAACATAAGTCTTTAATGGAATCTTTTGTAAGAGGTGCATTAACGGCCCTATCTCACTGAGTGGCGAATGCTTGCGAACGTAGCGAATTTGGATTCGCCAACTTTTCTGACGAATGTTGGCGAAAATCAGCGACTTTTAGAGACGTTTAGCGACAATTAGCAACATTTAAGCGAATGTTTCCGAAAGTGTTTGCGAAAGGCAGTTGGCGACTATGAGCGACTGTAAGCAAGTGTTAGCGACAGTTTTTGCGAAGATAAGCAACTATTTGCCAATCCTTTGCCACCTTTAGCTCACTCCTGGTACTCAATGGGTCGATATCATAAAGGAACTATATGGTAACGTGGTCGCTAGCATTGACGAATCAAAGAGAACTGACGATAACAAAGAGCGACACCGTCCTACAACTGTTTGCAAAGGCTTACGACTGTTTTGCAAACGTTTACGACTGTTTTGCAAAAGGCCTGCAAAATAATCGTCGCTGTTTTCACGAAGTGACGGTAGTGAACAAAAATTGCATTCACTTTGCGTTACGATTTTCCTCACTACCATCACTTCGTGAAAACAAGGACGAATTACTGGTCGCTGAAAAATAAATTCGCAAAGATTTGAACATGTTCAACATTTCTTTGCGACAAGAAAAACTGTTTGAAACAATGAAATTTGCGACAAGAAAATTGTTTGCAACAATGAAAACTATTGGCGAACTTTCTTGCAACCTTTTGCAACCTTTTACGAACCCTGACGAAACTCAAAATTCGCTACGTTCGCAAGCATTCGCCGCTCAGTAAGATAGGGCCTTAACGATTATCGAAAAATGCGTTGGGGTGATCTGGTCTGGGTCCTTAATATAGCGTACAGCAGAGAAGAAAAGAGAAATGGAGATAGGAGTGAAAGAGAGACAGAGATTATGTATGTGTGTCCGTTTCACTCTAAAATGCAAAATTCTCCCACTCTCAAGGAGCAATTATTATCCCCTCCAGGCCTAGAAAATCTACTCCCTCAACTTTCGACAGTTTAATACAGCAAGTTTTAACCGGGGTGCAGCAACAACAACAACAAAACGTAATTTGGAAAGTGTCAGAAATTGCAAGATGCCGCAACATAATCTCACTTTTGGTATTCTGATGAGGTAATAACGCTTCAGAGAGAGAGAGAGTAAAGTGCCCTTTTCCTTGCTCGCTTCGCTCGATCGTCAAATTTAGAAACGGGATAGTTTCGTGCAGCGAGGTGAATGAATATCCCCATAAATTATGACAATATATTTTTTTTATTTTTTTACCCCTCGTTCGCTTTAAGCCTCGGTCACAAATGCCATTACGAACTGCTACGAACGCCGTACGAACGATTTTCAGACAATGGAAATTCGGGAAGACAATGGAAAGACAGGGAGATTCGTACGAAAGTATCGTTCGTACGAACCTTTGTGACCGTAGCATTACTTCGCGCAAAATAAATAGGAAACGAGATGTCCGAAAAAATAAATTTACGTTTCATCTAGTGTATATTGATGACTAATTGACAATGTTGCCATGATACAAAAGTCATTTCTTTTCGCTCGCAATATTTAAGATACGGATAGTATATTTTCTGGCAAGAGGCCCTCTCGGCCCTCACGCGAAGTGTACGACGGGTGGAAAACAAATCCCTTTGATGAATTCACTGATCGGGGGTGACGCGAAATCTTTTAACGGATCGCGTGACTACAAAAAAGTATAAAACCGTTGATCTAGTAGACTAAAGCCTAATGCCCCCCCCCCAAAAAAAAAGAATGAAAAAAAAAAAAAAATGACTGAGCCAACGCTACTGCAATCATATTATTACTCCGGTCTATTTACTAAGTTGTATAACTTAGAGGCCCGGCCCCATCCCCTGGCCAAAAAACGGGTAAATTTAAACTTGTTTAAAAAAAAAGAAAACAAAAAGAAGAAGACGGGCCCCCTCCCTCTGGCGCAAGGGGGGGGGGGGGCCTGATTCGGCGCTAAAAAAATAATTTCTCCCGAATTTGGAAGAAAAATAATAATTAGTGCTCCTTACATGGCTGAGACTGACGCCAGACTGACAACGCACAGAACAACTTTACAGTACGACGAATGGCCTGGAATGAGTCGGTTTGGGGTCGGTTCCGAATCTTTTTGTTTGCCGTGTGAATGAATTAGCTTCTGTTATTGCGCATGCGGAAGATGATTAATGAAATAACAACATTGTTTTGTAAAAACTATCATAAACAAATAACATTAACACAATGATAACGTTCCTTTGATGCTTATCCAATTCGTACATTATTTTAATATGAAACGCTCGAACCAGCCGTTGCGTTACCATTGACCCGATGGATACAACTCCATTGACAAATAGCGGCTGATATTGCAATCAACCAATCACTGAACACGTAAGATTCAATTCTTTGCGGCCATCAGTCAATTTACTGATTTAACAAGCGATTCGATTGACTTCAATACAATTATATGCCAGTATAACAATTAACATTAACCAACAGCAATGAATGAATAACTGAGCCACTCGTCCCGTAAAAGCATTTAGCGTCAGATACTATCACCATGCTTTTACGATGGCAGCAAACCTGTCTCTTTCTCCCTCCCTCCATCTTTTTATAAAGTTATCTCTCTCTCTCTCTCTCTCTCTCTCTCTCTCTCTCCCTCTATATTGTGTATCCCACTTTTAGTAAGTTTCTCTGTCGCTTACTTCTGCTCTATCGTTCTCTCCACATCCTCCTTCTTCATATTCTTTTCCTATATTCCTCTTCCCTTTCTTTCTCTTCTCTTTCTTTTTCTTCCCTCTCTTTCTCTTCCGTTTCTGTCACTCTCTCATTGTCTTTACTTCGCTCCCTCCATTTCTCATTCTTTTTCAATGTATCTCTTCCCTTTCTCTCTCTCTCTCTCTCTCTCTGTCTCTCATTGTCTATATTTCGTTCTCTCTCTCGGTCTCTCATTGTCTATATTTCGTTCTCTCCATCTCCCATTCTTTTTCAATGCATCTCTTTCCCCCCTCTCTCTCTCTCTCTCTCTCTCTCTCTCTCTCTCTCTCGTTGTCTCTTTATCTGTCTCTCTGTCTCTCCATCGCCCTCACTCACATCCTCTCTATTTTCTCTCTCTAATTTTCTCTCTCTCTTTCTCTCCACCCTCTTTTCCCTTATCTCTCTTTTTCCTTTTCTCTTTCTCCCCTCTCTCTCTTTTTTTGTTTTTCTCACTCGTCGTCTACCCACCATGCCTATTATACCCCCCCTTTGCATTCTCAGAAATACATGCCTAAAAAAGGAACCACAATGCATCCGCCTCTTCCGTATTCCATGATCATCTCATCCACAATAAATCATCACGCTTCAAAGATACCATAATGTTTGCAAGATCACCGCGGCGGAGACAAAACTGGCCAGCTTTATTTTTTCCGGAGACAAATTTGACTTTTAAATGGTCACGGAAGCGTTATGGCCTCGTTTCTGCATGTTTCATATTGGTAACTCAAGTCAAAGGTACTGCCTCCCAAGGCGGAAATCCTACACCTGTTCTTTGCTTTCACGTTTCCTCTTGGTTAAGAAGAATCTTCACTTGTTTTGTTGCCTCATGAAAAATACATATAGGTTAAATCCTTATCGTGTTGCATTATAAGGTGCTATCAAACCGGAATGATTTGCGAGAATACTTAATGGGATCTCAATCGTTTCTGTCGCGTGTTCATTATCTTCTTGAGAGGAAATAACAGGATATTTTTGGATCTAAAGATAAACGGATTATGAATGATTAATTTGTGACGGATAAACAGATGAACTTCTTGTAATCGAAGGTTGATCTGGTATCAAACTGTCAATCTGTATGTGTCTATCATACACTCAGGGGCGGATCCAGGATTTTGTGAAGGAGGGGAGGGTCAGATTTAAAAACTTACATAATTAAAGGGGGCATTTTTGTGTAAGGTTTGCGAATGTAATTTTCAAAGTCTATAGGTCAATTATTATGATAAGGTCAATTACCATGATAAGGCCTATACCAAGAAAAGTCTCAATAGTTGTCGGAAGTGAGTTTTTAAAAATGTACACATATTCTCTTCCACAAAGTTCATCTTTATTCCCAGATTCGGAGGTAAGTCCATATTTTGGGTAAGGGTAGAAGAATGCTATACCTTGTTGACCACGCCCTCTAAAAGATAACAACTTACTTTCATAAGAAGGAGAAGATGGTCAGACCTTGATCGCATACACGCTGTTGTTTCCTGTTGATTTTCCCCGTTTTGCAACGTATTATCTCACATTCCCCCCCTCTCTCTCTCTCTCTCTCTCTCTCTCTCTCTCTCTCTCTCTCTCTCTCTCTTCATTTGTCTCTTTATCTGCCTTTTCCAGAAAAGGACAAAGCCTGAAGTTGGGAAATAAATAAAACAAAAACATGTAATGTCAATGCCAATCCTCACCTGCATAACGTGCGTAATATCCTGATCTTGGAAATCAAGCATTTGATATTTGTTTGGTCATCGCTTCTCATGTTGTGGTTGACCGGTAGGGCGAAGGGGGGGGGGGGGGGGGCGAAGCGTGATACTAAAATTAGACAATACCTTTTAAGGTGACTAATACAAAGTACTAGTATTAGTATTGGCGTAGCGTATACGCTAATACTAATACTAGTAAGTTCGCCCATGGTCCAGGCTATTGAAGGGGTGTTGGAACGATGGGGCGGTCTTACTTATAAAATATAATGCAAAAAATTACTAAATAGGAGGAAGACTTATCAAGTAATTTTATTTTCTGGCTCTTTTCCTTTATCGATTTCCCCTTTGATCCTTTCTCTCTTTTCTGAAAAGAGGGGTGTGCACCCGTGCTTCCTGTTTCTACGCCACGGCGAACTAGTGTCTTGTTTTGCTTAGCTAATATGCATCGAAGCACATTGATTATCTTTGACGTATTATGTTTTAAAAATTAGTTCACATGCTGTCAAGCTAACATTATATACTATACATTTATGAAAGAGTGTTGGTGAACGACCTTAGTGATTTATGTTCGCTATTGAGCGTAAAACAGCAGCAACTGATGTTAGAAGAAAACATGTTCACTTCCCATCTATAATTCATTAAAGGGATAGTTGAGTTTTGGTATAGAGGGCGCTACACAAAATAAGTTTTGTAAGATAATGATAAACTGAGAGTTAATATAAAAGAGCATACAATTTAAATGACAAAATCACCTTTGTTTGATCAAAACCGTTTTAGATATGGCTGAAATGTGGGGCCCCACACATATTCAATAATTTTAAACCAGCTGTTGAAAAAACAAGATAGCACCTTATACGTTTTATTCCAGCCCATGCCAATGTTTTTGTTGGCTAATTACGCACAACCAGCCGGCCCGTAATGATACACCCATATGTTAGATTTTTAAGGCGCCAAACTCACATAAAATCAAATTAACAGAAATAAAACACAGAAAAGAAAAGAAATAGATTGAGTACAATTGAAAATTATTATAGGCTAAATTAAACACATATGGCGGATGGAGAGCTACATATGAGTAAGAGAGCAAGAAAGACAAAGATAATAAATGAAAGAGACAGATATAGTTATATACATACATTGTGAGAATGAGGCAGAGAGAGATATATAGAGCGAGAGAGAGAGAGAGAGAGAGAGGGAGAGAGAGAGAGAGAGAGAGAGAGAGAGGGGGGGGGGGGGGAGGGGGGGGGAGAGGAGGGAGGGGGGGGGGGGAGGGGGAGAAGAAGAATGTGTCATTATTTATTTTTATTAGGCACCTAATCCGCTCTTTCTTGAATTATACCAACCATGAACCAATGAATATAGGACAAGTTATCCATCTCAAGTAGATATTAAAGTAGTATTTCGAACATGTGAAAGGTATAAGAAAACTTGTCATTATATAACAATATACCTCACTTTATGTGGTGTAGCCACTCGTCTTCGTGGTGTAGTGGTTAATGTATTTGGCTTACAGAGCCAAATACCCAGTTCGATTCCCCGGCGGAGTCTTTGCAACCTTTGCATTTACTTCCACAAAAGAAAGGCAATGAGGAGGGACGATAAAAAGGTGACACAAAATTATTTCAATTATATCTCTCCTTTGAAATTTTGATTATATCTATATCTATTTATATAGATACGGTATGTATGCAAAATGTATTTACATGAATTGTTTTAAGCTGCTGAGCGCTTCTCTTAGGAAAGGGGCTTCTCATCATATTCATTTATTCTCACTATTTTCATTACTTACTGTAAGTGTGACGTCTCTCTGACGTATTCAAACTTTTTACCAAGATAATTTCTTAGAGTTGTAAAGCGTTGTTAAGGTTATGCACACGGTATCTTACTTATAAACTATATGGCATTTCCTTGGAAACGTTATAATCATTCTTCATTTTGTCATAATCTCTTCAGAACGACGTTAGGTAAGGTCGAATGTGTGACCTAATTAAAAACAAACTGTTGGATTACATAAAGAAAGCAACTTCTCTTCTTCATTTTTGGTGTTACCATATTGATGCCAATACGTGGACTTTATCACACGCGCACACAGGTAGAGAGAGCGAGAGAGAGAGAGAGAGAGAGAGAGAGAGACGGACAAATAGGACGGGAGGAACGTACTGTATACACGTTGCAACTTTGTTTTCCTTCATTTTATGAGTTCATCAACCTCTCTATATATATTTACTTTGTGATCAGACTTGAAATCCATAGGGATTCTGATGATATAAGATTTTACATGGGAATACTGAAGTTAGAAGTGTCACTGTGAACTTTTTCTTCGCAGACTTTACCCTATTCAAACATTACATATAAAGAAAGTACGTAATGTAATTCAGGAGACAGTAAGCATGATGGATGTTACATCTCTTGAAAATGAACCAATGTTACTGATAAAATGATATTCATGTGGTGGTATTATGGCGCCCAGTGGATTTCTGGTTAGTTTCAGATGAATCATAAACTAAGGATGAAGGCGATATTTATTGTTTTGCAGAGTCACAACGGAACGGCGATCATCACAAAGTGAAATTTATCGATGATCAAGTTACGGTTGCATAAAAGTCTCTGGCGAGGTCGGAAGGGGCTAGAAGAAAGGTAGGGAGAGAGAGAGAGAGCGAGAGAGAAGGGGCATACGAGATGGGAGTAATAAAAAAGAAAGAGAGAGAGATAGAGAGAGATGGAAGGAGAGAGAGAGAGAGAGAGGGGGGGGGGGGGAGAGAGAGAGAGAGAAAGAGAAGGGAGGGGGGGGGGGGGGCAAACGAGATGGGAGTAATAAGAAAGAGAGAGAGAGAGAGAGAGAGAGAGAGAGAAGTCACTGCCAGCCCGGAAGAGACATGAACCGACATGAAGCGAATGATACGGATTTCGGGTTGAATGTGTATCGTAATCATTTTTCAATCCAGTTATGACAGGCCTTTCCTCTATTCATGAAACACATTATCAAAGACTGCCGACCAAGAGAGCCGCATCCCGAGAGACCTCGTCGGCTGTCGGTCCTCTACGATTTTTGGAAAATTAAGTTCACAAAATATCAAAAAAGAAAAAAAGAAGGAAAAAAAGGGTATCGATTTAATTATTGGCTAGCTCAGTGAGATATCGAAAACGTTGCAATTTGCAATGATGTTGGAATATTGTTTACTAATAACTTTGTATTTTTCGAAACCTTGGAGTTATAAAAAATTGTTCTTGAATTTAGTGGGTGAATAAAAAGGAGTCATGAATGCGATAGTGAGGATTATTATAAAGGACTTCTTCTTTTAGGTCTACCGTAATAATCATATCTTTAAAACCACATACCCATTCACAAAGTCTTTCAAAAATCAACCTTACGACATTCCACTTAAATTGTGAGTTATCCTTTGTAATATGTAAACAAGTTTATGGCACATTACGTAACCCAAGCTTGATTTTTGTAATTATAAGAAATAGAACAGTGTATAGAGATTGCCTTTGAGTTGATATCTTGAAAACATGTAGCCATAAGTGTTCCCGATTATGTATGTTGACTTTTGCATCATCTAATTTCGGAAATGGTTAGCTATAAAATTATAGAAACATTACATACCTTTTTAAACAACTCAAATATATTATAAGGAGATCTATGTTATAGCAAACTTTCCTATAATTGTTCTTTAATTACATACAAACACTGTCTTTGAAAAATATTTATTTAAGTTTGGAGATAAAATTAAGTTTACAATGACAAGCACGACCTGTTCTTCATCCTACTAATATCGATCAACGAAATATAGACAGAGTCATTGTAGCTTTACTAAGGGATGGATGTGGCCTGAAGCGATGATAATGGATGGGTCGTGTGCTATTGAGTGATGTTAATATAACAGAGCGATTTCTCTTTAATGATCATCATCTTCGCATGTTTGCAGACAGCGGGTCTCCACATCATGAGACGTATCAGTTCACAACTTTGCTAATGATTTATATTTTTCACGACGTGAAAGAGACAAGATCATCAATTTAACAAACATGCCAGGTCAACTAAATCGCGAGAATGGATCTCATCTGACTACACAATTACAGTTCCTGTACATGGAAAACAGGGAAGACGGGTTTTAAACGTATCGTGCAAAGCATCAATATGTCATTAATGACATCTTGACTAGTCTTCTCTCTACCTATTTTTTTCTGGCCGTTGTTTCACAGCACAGCTATGATAGTAACCTGTTTGTAGATCTTTTTGTTGGTTTATGTCAAGAGGGATGTGGTGCCAGTGTCACATGAAGGAGAATATGGACGAAAGCCATCTTTAAAGATTGCAAACAGGATCCTCTTACGTTTAAACGCCTTTCCAAACATAAAGTAAGTCTTGAATACTCGATTCTGATTGGCCGGAAATCAAGTTGCGTTAAATGTTTTGACTTATGTTTATATTCAAATTTTTAAGCTAAATTCCTAGGGAGCTTCTTTTAGTAGCCAGACTCTTATTGAAAATATTACAAAACTTGACAGACATTACAGAACATGATAGACATTAGGCTTAAAAAGATATACCGTATTTTATCCGTGTCGCTCATTCGAATAGATGCCTAGATCTTTCATCTTTCCCGAGGTGCTATCCCAAAACGACTCTTTTGTACTCGCCAGGGTATAGTAATTCCTCATAAACCTCATTTCTAAGAATGTTAAGGGACGCCATTGGTATATAGGGATCTAGACAACCTGAAGTAAAACATTCGAAATGTCATAAGCAGCGTGGGCGAGGGAATAGCCTAACGCAAAGCATTTAAGAAAATGGTTTCTTATATTTTCACCATGTCCACTCTCCTTTTCTTCTTTCACGTTTTCTTTTCTCCTTTTTCTTCACCCATCCTCCATGTTTAGGCAGTTAATGTGCTTGTTCTAACATGATTTCCAGCTACTCGAATTATCATGTGTGATTTTAATTGTCATCGTTACTTCTGCAAACTTACCTAACATAGTTAGGTAGAAAATTCAAACACTACCATAAAGCTGTTTTTGATGTCAATATTTCTAATGTCACTAAATTTTGTACACGTTCAAAATGAAATATCATTTGATTTGAATGTTGCAGACCAAAATATATTCAATTCGATTCAACAATAAAACGCTAGCCGTATAAAATGAATAGATGCAGACGTCAGAATAATCACACGGCACAACATATTATTCTTGACTTTATTCTTTAAAATTCTAATGATTAGGTTTTGTTTAAAATATTTCACTTTAATCTAATCTAATCACGGCTTGAAGAAAGTGTTTCTCAACGTGTTTTTAAGTTACAGCTTAACAAAGGTCAACGGTTTTGCATTTTAAATAGTATTGGTAATTCCCGCTTGAAAACACAATCCCCCTTTTTTAAGGGTCTTTGCATATTGACGACTGTCCAGCCTTGTTGCCTAGCAATAGCAAATGAAGAAAAGAATCTAACGCAATGTCTTCTTTTTCCACCCTCACAGTGAAAAACTGACCCCTAAAGGGACAGGGCTGTACGTTATTTCAAATCAATGGAGAAGTCACCATTTCTCCCTGTTTGAATGCAAATGACTCAGTCACACTAACGAGACTGAGACCAGTCCGAATAAAGAAATGGCATTACCTCAAATAGTTAAGAATCGGTCGGTTTGGGGTAGGTATGGAGTCCGTTTGGCGGTGTGATTGAGGTTTGAGGAAGAAGATACAACTTACAATGGGTTTAAAGCATTCGGCGGTGCCAAATACATCACACCTCTTTCTGAGGAGAATGACGCCCCCTCCCCCCCCCCGCTTCATTAAATGTCTGGATACGCCACTGGCTGTCACACTGCCTATTCAGTCGAGGGATTATCACGGTATATGTTTTCAAAGGTGAGAAGAGAGGGATCCTAACACCATGTCCAAAGGCTAAGAGAGCGGATAAATTGCATTTGAACGTGATCATATGAAACCACCAGAAGGATTACACCTTATAACCACCACTCAATGACTTACATGTGGTGAAGATCGTTATCAGGTAGAGGTCATGGGAATGTGTAGCAAGGTCGAATGAAACAAATTCAAACATAGCAAAAACATAATGATGATCTAATTTCATGCTTTCATTAATGATGTCATCCGATTACGTAATTATATAAACAACATTATTGTTTTTTAAATATCATATACACTGTCGCTCATAAAGGTGGAATATTTTTTTTTATCCCAATTTATGGAATCAATTTAAAAATAATTTAAAAATAATAGATCTAGATAATAGTATTCATTCTCGGGTTTTATTGAATAATAATTTGCCTATTTGTGTTTTGCGTGACTGCTAAAGCAAGAGTATGCTACTATGCTTATCAAATAGGGGACCTATGCCCTTAAGTCATAAATGACAGTAATGAGGATTAATGCCCTACAAAAGGGCACTAATATAGCACATCGACACGGTTTTGATTCTGGGGCCCCACAGTTACGAGGCCATTGCTTTGTCACTGAACCATGACTGTACGCAGCGGGGGCTAGGGTAGGGAGCATTTTCCATAAATAAAAAAAAAAACACAGAAAATGCAATAAATGTTCGATAATTTATTGCATTTTACCCGGGTCCCAACATAAAAAATCTTTTGTGTGCCAATGCCTTGAGCCATAATGCATGGCCGTCCAGAGGATTTTTTTATGTTGGGGACCGGGGTAAAATGCAATAAATTATTGAAAATTTATTGCATTTTCTGTGTTTTTATTTATTTATGGAAACTGCCCCCCTACCCTAGCCCCCTGCGTACAGTCATGATTCAGTGACAAAACAATGGCCTCGTAACTGTGAGGCCCCATGATCAAAACTGTGTCGATGTGCTATATTAGTGCCCTTTTGTAGGGCATTAATCCTCATTACTGTCATTTATGACTTGAGGGCGTAGGTTCCCTAGTTAATAAGCATAGTAGCATACACATGATTTAGCAGTTCCGCAAAACACACATTGGCAATTTATTATTCAATAAAATCTGAGAATGTATACTATTATCTAGATCTATTATTTTTAAATAATTTTTTTAATAGTTCCATAGATTGGGGTAAAACTAAAATATTCCACCTTTATGAGCGACAGTGTAGTAATATATTTTTACATTATATTATCTTATCATCATGACCAACGTTTTGCAACTAGAAACCAACGATCAACTTTGCGTCCAAGCGTAACTATGACAACAGTAGAACTTTTAAAAAAGTGTTGAGAATGCCGATGACTAATGTGAAATGCTCTGTTCAGGTTTTCGATAGTTTAACACGGTATAGCTATACAGACAATCACAGAGTGTTGGGCGATTTAACACACAGTAGACTATACATGTATATAGAATAACCTTTATGGTGTATGCGTATGAGCCTCGTATAACAATCGCTTCGATCGCAGGAGCAGTACATCTCAACGGCCTCGAGACGGGGCGAGAAAGTTGCAGCGTCGAACTATAATCGTATTGCCATCGCCTTGATCGAAGGTAGATTGCAGTAAAGCTGGAGAGGTGTAGTGGTCTAGTGGTTAAGTCACCATCCTGTAGATCACAAGATACGGGGTTCAAATCCCAGCCCAGTACTAATGTCCTTTGGCAAAACGTGAATCCACATTTGTCACTCTCCACCCAGGTGTTAATGGGTAGCCGGCAGGATGCGAACGAGAATGTATAGTTTGCTCCGCATTGCGAGCGTCTGTAAAATGGCGCCTGGCTAGAAAGCTCCCCAGTGAGTGGAGAATGTGTACACATTGTGTGCGGGCAAGCCTGATTCCTATTTCTGCTTAGAGACATCGTCGATGTAATAAGCGTTTTATAAAAAAAACGGATTTTTATTATTATTAAGCTGTAGTTTGATCGACTCACAGGCAAAAAAACGAGATTGGGGAGATTCTGCCATGCTTTACAAAGTTTTCACAGATCGCCACGATCGCATTTCTAGTGAGATGGGGGTGTTAACGGTAGGGACACTGTATGGACACTGTATGACGGTAATTCTTATTTGTGCAAATTTGATCCGATAAAAGGAACATAAGTAGGCACACAATAACATAAGGATTTAAAAGGAAAGAAATTTGCAAAAAAAGAGCATTTACGAAAGTAGAGGAAGAGCCGGAGAGAAGAAAAATCGACCTGTCTTTATCCCTTCCATGGTATACCATGGAAGGGTAAAAAAAAAAAGAGTGAATTTTCACTCTATTTTCACTTTCTTGGGAGTGACGTCCGTGATCACTTCTTTAGGAGTGAAAATCGATTGATTTTAGAGTTTTCTCTAAGAAGAAAAGAGTGAATGTTCACTCTATTTTCACTACATTTTCACTCTTCAGAGGAGTGACGTCCGTGATCACTCGATTTTTTTTAGAGAGTATTGCCGTAACTCTATTCCGTTCATGATTTAACTACAATGCCATAGATCCTGTCATCTAAACCACCTAACAAGATTTAGCTCTCTAGACGTTTATTCACCTGATCGAGTAACGACCAAATTCAGCGTATTATTGTTCTATCTTTTAGCCGTTATCTAGGGCACGGGAGCCATAGGTCGTTGCTGGGTTGGTTAGGTCGTGATAGGTGTCCCACTCGAAGACACCGTACAGTTGGCAGTACATACAGAAAGGAGGTACATTCATGCTTATTTTCATTCATTTACTGCATTTAAAGAGAAACACATGGTACATGCAATGTTACTACTACTACTACTACTACTACTACTACTACTACTACTACTACTACTACTACTACTACCACTACTACTACTACTACTACTACTACTTCTACTACTACTCTGTCTTGAAGTCCTGTGCAATCTCACGCACTAGACGCTGGAATGGCAGTTTTCGGATGAGAAGCTCAGTGCTCTTCTGGTAGCGGCGAATCTCTCTCAGGGCGACTGTGCCACTACTACTACTACTACTACTACTACTACTACTTCTAGTAGTATTGGATTACTACTGCTACTACTATTACTACTACAGTAGTAGTAGTAGTAATAATAGTAGTAGTAGTAGCAGGCGCGTACGCAAGGGGGGGGGGGTTGGGGGTTAAACCCTCCTTCAGTTTTTTTTATGTGTGTATTTTGGAGCATACCCCCCACCCTTTGTGATTAAAAAAAAAAAAAAAATTATGCCAATGGCTGACATTAAAAAGGTGACCTCCCCCCCCCCCCCAACGGAGCAAAATGTCAATTTTTCAAATTTCGAGACCCCCCAAACAAAAGTGTCCTCTTACCCCCCCCCCCCGCTTATTCAGCGGCTGGCTGAGTCGTTGCGATTTTTTAGGACCCCCCCCCCCAAAAAAAAAGGGTCCTCTTACCCCCGTTGAATGCTTCGCTTCATGTCTTGATGACAGTGTCTTTTCATAACTTTTATCCGAAAGGTATAATAAAATTTGTCTCTTTTGAATTTTGTTTCTTCTGCATGCTACATTCATCGAATTTCTTAAATCTTACCCAATTGCAAACCCGAACGTGGCACCATACCTTGTATCTTAGACGAAATAAAGCCTGCGGTAAATATCGTCAGTGTCACCATATCAGATGATGCTAACCATATTATTACTACCCGGAAGAAAAAAACAGAAAAAAGAAGCAAATAAACAAACAAACCTTCCCAAAACAAAGGAGGAAAATAGAATACAGTGACATGAATAAACAAGAAGCACAGCACGCGTTGATAAATTGCTCTCTTTCCCCTAAAACTATTATTAAGGGGTCAACATATCAGAACAAACATGTTATGCATTACTTCGTAGAATTTTGCAACAGATATATGACTGAGGGCGAAAATAAAAACCGACAAGTACTATACGTAAAGTGGATAGACGTCTTTGGGTGTCAGATTTATTTTGGTTATGAAATGAAATATGATTTGATTTTGGTCTTGCCCGGCGCATTGATTCCTTTGTAAAAACATGTTACGTAGTGACCCTCTGGAGGGATGAGAGGGTCATTGAAATGAGATTGCACTCTCTATTTCAGCCTTTAAGGTTGTTCGTCGATACAAATCTGCAAAAAATAGCATATGTATCACATTTGTAAAACGCAAAGATGAAATACTGAATAGTTGTTAATGAAAGTCAAGTTTTGTAAGCATTATGCACTAACAGTCAAAGGTCATTCGTACCAAATTTGTAAAACCCATGAAAATGAATGCTAGATAGGTGCTCATGAAAGTTATGTAATCATTTATGAACCAGCGGCGGTGCATTCCATGATTCACAGATGGATTTATTCATTTTAAAAAGGCAAACAGTATTAATTCATTAGGCAATTCTATCTCTTCGGGAGTGATTCTTCTAAATGCGCCAATGTTAAAAAAAGGGTACGTATTTGGGGTCATTTGTATCATATGCTAACTACGACTTGTGTGTTGAATACAGCTGAACAAAAGGGATCGTTTAACAATGTTAAATCTGAGATGTACGGCCCTACGTGTTATCAGTGTCTGTGATATGGTATTATATTGAAGCTCTAAGAAAATTGCGCTTCAAAATGATCAAGAAGTGCCTCAAAAAAGTAAAAACCTTTGAGTGACCGGTTTTTACCACACTCGGTTTCCCCAATAGACTGTAGTGTTATGAAAACCGTTTGGCAAACGCAAAATTTGATTTCGATTTCCAATCATAAATATCTTGATAATCAGACAGGCGATCGGCTTGTAAATGTCATGAGGTTCCTGACTGACCTAAAGGTTTATAATTATCATTGCACCATGAACTAAATTAAGGATTTTTTAAAAGAATCTAAGACAAAGTTACCGGATCCCTTTTGTGAGTAGTAGAGGTTGTGGTGTTATGAGTGTGTGTTTGTGTGTGTGGGTAGGTGGCCTAATTGTGTAGGGAAATTTATAGTCAAGAGAAATCAAGCACGTTTTATCTTAAAAGGGGTTGGAGGTTGGGTGGTGGAACAACTTACAGTCTCGTGTTAGGTTGAGAGACAGGAAACAGACAACGAGAGGGGGGGGGGGGGGAGAGAGCGGAATAAGGAAATGGATAGAGGGAGGGTACGGGGGAGAAAGAGAGGGCCCGCAGATGAAATAAGATGAAAGAATAGTTAAGATACACACAGAACTGATACAGAAACAGAAAGTGAGCAAGAGAAAACTGACACTCAGAAAAAGATGGGAAGAGGTAGTGCGAAATGGAAATATATATATAAAAAGAAAGAGAGAGTGCATTTGAAGGATAAATCTAGAATTCAATACGTTACAACGTAAAAAGAAAATGCTGGTATAAATAATGTCGATACCATGCATACTTTTTCTTTGAAGTACACTATATAATTTCTTCTTCTTCTTTTTCTTCTTCTTCTTCTGTTCATTCTTTTTATTATTATCATTAATAGCATTATCTTTATTAGTAGTTTATTATTATTAGTATTATTATTATTACTATCATCATCATTATTATTATTTTGTATCATCATCATCATCATCATCATCATCATTATCATCATCATCATCATTATCATTATCATCATCATCATCATCATCATCATCATCATCATAATCATCATCATCATCATCATTATCATTATCATTATCATCATCATCATAATCATCATCATTATCATCATCATCATCATCATCATCATCATCTTCTTTATCATCATCATCATCATCTTTATCATCATCATCACAATCACCACCATCATCATCATCATCATCATCAGCATCATCATCATCATCATCAGCATCAGCAGCATCATCATCATCATCACCATCATCATCATCATCATCACCATCATCATTATCATCATCATCATCATCATCACCATCATCATCATCACCATCATCATCATCATCATCATCATCATCATCATCATCATCATCATCATCTTTATCATCATCATTACCACTATGCATTAGGACTGACAAAGGTTTGCGCCTGGAAAATAACATCCTCTCTATACCAGCTATGATAATAGGAATTATAGATCCAAGTCAAGATGCTGCCACCTAGTGGTGTAATGTTACCAAGTGAGGCGGAACAAATAACACCATAATAATCTCATCTCAGATCTCTCTGATGTATAATAAGAAATATCGATCGGAAAATAGTCTTTGCTCTGTGTTAATGGAGCGTGATAGATATTTTGTTTTTAAATCACGTTTATATTCTCGGATGTATTCTAATTCGGGACGTTTGAATCAGAGTAATGGATGGCGTTGATAATCGTAATGGGAGGCTCGTGCTGATGGGGGTGATGATTGTAGGGGTGGATCGAAGTGTTGCGGTGTTGTGGTTAGTTTCAGAGGAAGAGGCGACAGGATAAAAGTGATTATAGATATCATAATGACATGCACATGTAAGATATAATGGCATCGCAGCCCAGACATTGAATTGTAAAGTATGTCATGGATATATCAATCAATATGTATAGGGAAAAAGTTACACATTAGAATATCATAGGTACATATTAATACGAACACTTAAAGGCCCACTGCCATACTTGTAGCTACTTGCGCCCTCTATATAACAAACAATGCCTAATCGGTGACCATTGGTCCCCCATGATCCTCTTTTTCTTATGTTAACTGAGAGCTGAGTTGATGAGATAACCACCTGTCCAGTGACCTTGTAGGGCGGTCTAATCCCTCCTGTAAACTATGGCAGATAAGCTTTAAATAAACTCATGTGATATTATGAGATGTTTAATACAACGTTTTTCATAGAGCTTATACAACATAGTTTACGATTGTAGATCATAAGGTGGCGAATGCAACATTATTGTATTACAACTGTACTTTACATGATGAGTATCATTCTGAATGAATTTGATTGCTCTTGCGATGACCTCCTATTCACAATATGATTAAAAATAGCTAGAAAACTTTATCTCAAGTTTGGATGCTACAGTTAACAGCTGAATTATTTATATTCCTTGTAAATTTGATTCTGTTGGTGTTCTTTTGTAACTCAAGGATAAAAGGTGGATTAGTTAGATATGGCCTTTGTTGAATACTTTTAGATTTGAGTTTTAATATGTCACATTCTATAGAAAAATAAACCGAGACAAATTAATGGCTCACATACTTACATATGTTTATACTGTAGATGTGTTTATAGGCCCAAGCCATTCAATGTGATTTCTGTGGTAAATCCAAAAGTTCACAATGCCTATTTGATTTTATGTATACAATCATCAACCTTTTCTGTTACTTCGAGAAGTTCCTCTCACAATGCAATCACTGATAAATAATAATGACTGGGTTAGAACCTGGGTGGAGAGTGGCAAATGCGGATTAATGCCTTGTCAAAAGACGTTGTGCCTAGTTGGGATTCAAACCCTTACCCTTCGATAGGATTTAGAGTAAAGTGATTGAATCACGCCAACGACACACATTCACGTAGAACTCACAATCTGCCAATTATGAATACGATACGACACACGGACTTGTAGACGATCAACCCGACATCGAATGGACTCCCATTCTCTCTCTCTCTCTCTCTCTTTCTCTCTTTCTCTCCGTCTCTGTCTGTCTCTCTTTCTCTCTCTTTCTCTCTCTTTCTCTCTCTCTATTTCTCTTTTTCTCCGTCTCTGTCTGTCTCTCTTTCTCTCTCTTTCTCTCTCTCTCTCTCTCTCTTTTTCTCTCTCTTTCTCTCTCTCTCTATTTCTCTCTCTCTTACACTCTATTTTTATTCTCTCTCTCTCTCTCTTACAATCTCTTTTTATTTGCACTCTCTCTCTCTCTCTCTCTCCCGCTCTCTCTCTCTCTCTCTCTCTCTCTCTCTCTCTCTCTCTCTCTCGTATCGTCCCAGGATCCTCTTTGATTCGAAGGGGCTATTGATCCGAGGAGGGTTTTCTTATCGGCATACGGGGGCGAGAGAGGCATTGCCATTCACATCTCAAGGTAGTTTTCTTGGTAAAGCAAATTAAAGATGACTCTAAGATCCTCATCCGGACGTTGCAATTTGAGAAGAAGGGTTTTAAGTTATTTAATAATTCCTATTTTTCATGTACGTGAACATGCTATTGGTTGTATTTTGACACACATTATATTAATTTAATTTCAATTGTGCTTTTCAGAGGCTCAAAACAAGTTAAAAGTGCATTAAATTATTATTTTTCTAGATGTCTTCAGATTCTTATTCAAATCATTTCAACAACAAAAATGAAATAAAACAAATGAGATGGGTCAAGAAAGGAGTAGGAATAATAAATTATGAATGAATTTTTATCTTGCCTGATCCCTAAATATAAGACGGTAGTAAAGTTTCAAGAAATCAACTTATAGTCCTTTGTAATGTCTACAGAAATAGTGTTCAGATTTACAATGTATCATGTAATTGTTGTCATGTTCGCACCTATCACGATCGCATCGACTTGAAAACAAATCAAACTAAGACAATTTCAACAGTCTTGAACATCACCTTCTTTGAAATATGTAAAACAATACAACGAAAGTTTCATAAAAACTTTTCAGCTATATGTTGGGTCACAGGATGTTTGAAGAGTCCACCTTACTGGAGACCTTTTTACTATGATATTCTTGGGAGTTGACCTACAATCTTTTTTTTCTTTACATTTGTATCATTTCCACAACTGCTTCGCCTCTTTACCCAGACGTGAACTTCGTCTTTAACGCCTCATTTGAATGCAGGACGATCGCAGCGAGTAAACGGGTCTAATGGAAGCTGAAATGATACGAAGGAAAAGCTCTCAGGAGGGAGGGCTGATTTCAAGTCATCGATTTGTTGTCGATGGGGGTCCATTTTAGGCGCAAATAATTGCTTCCTCGTCGAATGGAGGGTGCCGTCGTTTCGAGTCACGACATCTCGAGAGGCTTGGGAGTCGCCGGATGAAGCTGTGTCAATCCAAGGACGGAAGTTTCGACTGTCCGGATTTATGTGAATCCCCAATATGACAGACAATGACGGGAGAACATGACTGTGTCGAAGCCAAGAGGCAAATAGGGATGTTTAGATTTGCACGACGAGAACGAGGACTGCCCTTTGAAGGCAATGTGACGTCACTGTCAGTGCCTTAAAAGGATGTCAGATATAGCAGTCTATGTTCTCGTCGTGCAAAATCTAAAAGTCCCTATTGACGGGAGAACATGACTGTGTCGAAGCCAGGAGGTAAATGATGAGAAGAAAGAGGCCCTTTGAGGATCTTAAGTATAGCATTGTTCAGTGTGAGTGGATTGGGGGCATGTCCATGTATATCAGCCTTGAGAACACATTTCCTTAACGGACTTATAGATGGTGTCATTGTTGGAACGCTACTTGCATATCGAAATCGCCAGGATGTAGGGAAACATAAAACCTTCTATGAAACCTCCCAGGCGAGTGACAAAAAACGATTTCATGTAAAAGGTAAAGAGGATAGAAAGTAGGAACCTGGAAACAAGTAGCAATCTTCAGTAAACTGTAATGGAGAAGAAGACAACTTCAAGGCGCGTGACAAAAGCGCATTGGTGTTTAAGATAAAAGAAGATAGAAAGAAGAAGCTTAGAAACAGTTATCTGTAGATACCTTACGTGACAGGAAACGCATTCATGTATAAGATTAAAGAAGATAGCGAGTAGAACTTTGAAACAGGTAAGATAAAAAGGGTAAAAAAAGCATTGGGAGATCCTCAATACAAAAATAGACGGGACAGGAATAATATGCGTTACAGCAATATTGCCTATTCTTCGTGAAAATCACTTGCACTGCACATAAAATGGGCATATTTGGTTAAAACTTTTGAACCATTTCTGATCATATTTGGAATAATAATGAGAGCATTTCAAGAGCAATGTCATACAAGTTCATTTCCACTTCCAAACCAATATTAAATGAAAAGAATAAAAAGCTGGCAATGCTCACAAATTATCATTTTCATTATATAATTATCTTCACTTTAATGAATATACATACATATTCATCAATTATCTTCGCTATTTCATATATCCACTATTTCCCTCGTCGTTCTATTATCCCTCATTTCCCGTCAGCGTAAACGCCATGATATCAAATGAAACTTGGCCAGTTACAAGATGCGAATCCCATTTGTCACTCTCCATTAAAGTGTTGGAATTTGGTACCTTTTAGGCATCAATTTCCTTAGATGATGCCGGCATCTCAATGATAGCCTATTAGGAGAAAATACTGCAGTCCACGAACAGCATGAGAAATCGTACGCATCCAATTAATTTCTGTTATAAAGCTGACAAATGGAATGAATAGAGTACTGGAAATGAGGGCGCTTGCTCTGGCAATTTAATCAAATTCAATTCAATTTTATTTGTCCAAAATAAATTAACGGAAACGATTTTTTTGACAAGCAATACAAAATATATATATATAAAACATCGAAATAATAAATAAGCATAGCCGTTGACATAGACATAGACATTGGAGTAAAATGACACATAGCATTAATAAAATGTAATATAATATTATTTATAAAAGCACTAAGAGAGAGAGAGAGAGAGAGGAGAGAGAGAGAGAGAGAGGGGGGGGGGGGGAGAGAGAGAGAGAGAGAGGGGGGGGGGGAGTAGAGGGAGAGAGGGAGAGAGAAAGAGATATTATAGGGAGAGAGAGATAGAGAGAGAGAGAGATACAGACAGACAGAGAGAGGTGGGAGAGAGAGAAGGAGTGGAGGGGAGAGAGAGAGATAGAGGGAGAGAGGGTGAGAGAGATAGAGGGAGAGTAAAGGAGACAAAGTGTGATAGAGGAAGAAGGACAGGAGTGGCAAGGAGAGACAGAATGAGTCAGACGAAGGGACGGTTGTAGGAAGAAAGAGAATACATCTAAAAATGATAAAGGTATTGAAAAAGAGCATGCATGCATTCATAGTCTACATAGACATATTTATTATTACATTTCTAAAAAAAAAGCAACCCTTTTATGTTTATTATTATCCTGTGTATTATCGATGCTAAATTATTCCATTTTTCTCAGTATAGCAGATGGATGTCACCTCTATTTATTTTCAAATTTCGAGCATTATACTTGTTAATCGATGAGATTATTAGAAATATGTATTAACCGATAACTGTGCCAAAAATGAAATAAAAGATATAATTATGTTTATGCCATTAATAAAATAATCAATGATTTATGAGATGGGTAGAGGAGATAGACAGACAGAGGTGGGGTGCAGTGAAAGACAGGGAAAGCGAGAGCAGAAGAGATGTGGAGAAAGGATAGGAGAGGAGAGAGAGAGAGAGAGAGAGAGGGAGAGAAAGATGATATAAGAGTGTGGAAGACAGAGAGAGAGAGAGGCAGAGAAAGAGAGAGAGAGAGAGAGAGAGAGAGAGAGAGAGGGAGAGAAAGATGATATAAGAGTGTAGAAGACAGAGAGAGAGGCAGAGAAGAGAGAGAGAGAGAGAGAGAGAGAGAGAGAGAGAGAGAGAGAGAGAGAGGATGACAGAAACACATACTATTGATATATACAGATATAATCATGACGGTTGTCGTTGAGATTAAACCAAACATATACTCAGAAGCGTGTCAAACAAAACAACGAAGAGACGTAAATGTTGTTGACATGTTTGTATTCAGGATTTATTCGTCGTAAATCAGATAGAACAACATATATATGATCACTTGAAGTATCATCTCTCGCTTCATCTCACCACCACTTTACAACGACCAGCAGACCTCGGATGGGTGTTAAATGCGCATGCTCCGCAACGGTCATCCAATCAGAGGAAAGCAAACACCTGTTCTTGGGTAAAGTGCTGAGCTGAAAATCACGGCGTTGCCGAGAGTAATATCGTTGAGGACGCCATTCGGTGATGCACTTGCCCTTTCGAGTTGGGAACTCTTGTTTATTCTCTCTCTGTTTGCATCAAGTGTAATGACTTTCTTGTGTCGTCTTTGAAAGGAGTTTTGTATCTCTCTTTTTGACCTGTATTGAATGAGGACATATTCGGTAAGCCACACATACAAATGTTTTTCTCGTTTAAGAAGTAATTTCCCACGGAATTAGAAATGACTCGTTGCATTTCTGCGATCAAATTTCATTAAGAGATCATGTTTTTTAACAGTTATATTCATTTAACGTTATTAGTCCCATCTAGAACTATAATCCATGATCAATTAACAATAATCTAAATAAAAGCAATCATCAGAATTATACAATACCTGTAATCAATATGTCATAGTAGGTTTGTAACCATGCTAAGTTATATTCCAATGAATGCTTGTCTGTTTTTTTTGTACGAGCTTTAGCTAATCATGTCAAATGTATGATAATCGTCTTTGTTATCTTTATCTTGATCATATCTACGATTGCAATGGCGAATGTATTTCATTAATATAACAATACAATTGTGGAATAATTATGGCAAATGTACGTAACGAATAAAATAGTGATGTTTTCCGCAGGAATGAAAAAAAGGAAGCAATATCAGACATCACCAGTAGTTCGACACAGTTCGATATTTTTGGCAAGAAGCTTGCTTGTAATAGAATCCTCATAATTATGAATACTATACCGAAGCGCGTACCATATATGCGTTTGCAGAGAGCCAGCAGATTGTTTATTTTATCGTTATATGAAGAGCGAAGGCCGTTTTCGCTCTCATTTGACAGATAAATAGCGATAGTAAACATTGAAGAGTGAAGTAAAAGTGAAAGTGGAACTTTTCAATTGTAGGTAAAGTTTTCAGGGTTGCACCTCGCAATTCTTCAAAGGAATAAGAACCCTGGAAGAGCTTGAGAGCTCCGCTATTAAAGTCCTTGGTGCAGGTGTTGATAAGTATGCTCTGATCGTCTGCGAAAGAAAAGAGCCCCTTAAGCGGAGCTCAGCAGCACCTTTCAGGGCTATTTTCTTTTAAAAATGTACCTACAGGTCAATAGTGAAGCTGCTTAAGATATAATGTGGCAAAACGAAACAGGAAGGAATCCTCAGTTTGTACCTATCACATATAGGTGTGAAAATGCTATTTTACACGTTGATATCATACCACTGCATGGCATGAAGGTATTATGTACCAAATATTCCAACCTCATGGGATATACGGATCACACACTGTCTTTATTATATTCAAAGATTGCAATCTGTAGATTATCATCACTGCATTACACCGCAGTCATACCGCTGCACTGACTCTTAAATTGACTCCAAACCGGCCGATCCTTAGTCATGCGAGGACATGACAGTTTTGTAAAGTCGGAAGTCGGTTGGTGTCGGTCTGTACAGTGTGACCGAGGCATCATTCAGTGTTGTGATGGTGCACTACAAAATGCAGTCAAATATTCGAGGACAAGATTTGTGAGATGAATGTATTACATGCACTATGCGTAATATGAATATCCCACCCCATACTTCCTCGGTATTGAAATCCATATCAATTACAAGATGAAAATCAATAATTGTATCGAGACGAGAGAACGCTGCTCCAAGGCAAATAATATCATTTCTCGGTGAATGAGTATGATCTACATGTATATCTGGTTAACAGAATGAGAAGATTTTCAAAAATGAATTTTCTTTCACAAATTGTTGTCCAAGCTAATTAACTGTGTTGAAAAAAAGTTAAAGGTATAGACCAGTTTTTGAAATGCCCTCTCTCATAAGACGAAATGGAAGCTCTTATTACCAATCATGTGACAGAATATATTTGGACTAATACTAGATGATATAAATTTTACCGGGAAACCGCCTACTAATTGATACATTTTGTAAATTATCATATCTATCCGGACTGGATAGATATTGCGTAGTCCCATATACATCTTTATGTGTACAGTGCTGGTAACTTTACCAAGACTAGGCCAAATTTCTTATCATTTTGATGATTCCAGAACCTTGCAGTACACATCAATAATTATAAGCTAGATGGTGAACCTTTTCTGATCGATCCACAACGTTTCTTTCACAATGCAATCGCATGACCAGAGCTGGTCTATACCTTTAAGGTAGACCTGGTTAGGTCAGACTTGGTCCGCTGTTTATACATGTAGAGCGTCAATTATCATTTTACTTTTTGTATTCTGTACGGAATACAGAAACGTTTCTGTAACGTTACATGATTACAACAAAAATGTTTTTTAATGAAAATTAGGCATAATGAGATTTGTTGAGTCATTAGAATGTAAAAATTCAAAATGACATTTTTTGTTGTTTATTAAGTTCATAATTTTGTGACTGCATAATTAAGCAGTCGACACTTTTAGTGGTAAACGAACGTCCGTATTATTAATTTTAAAAAAAAAATTAAAGATGAATTCCTCTCTCAAATGCAGAACAGCTGTATTTATTTTAGACATGATCAGTTCTGCGATTTAAAAAAATATACAGCATCAGACTTTGAAACAATCCTCTAAAAGCTTTAATTTGAAATTGAATTGTAGTTCCCATCACCTCAAAGTACTCCTCACGGAACAATCTGGCAAATAATCTGCCCCAATTTGCGTCATCATTTGTGTATAGCATTTAAAATACAGCTTGCTAACCTTCCTTGAGAGGTGTATAATTCATGGGCGTGTACCCAGCTTATTGCATCTGCTTTTTATTGCACACATCAAAAAGCCTATGACTTCAATTATCGAAGACTTAGTTTTGATTGACAGGCTAATTATTGGTCCAACCACCCTAAGGGCGATGGACAGTAATTGGCATATAGGCCTATCTTGATATTAAATATAAAAAAGATTCATAGTAGCTATTACACTTTTAAAAATAAGTTTGTTAGCATCTTGTAAATGTATTCCACCGCTGTTGCCTCTTGACGTGAAGCAATAAATCCTCACGGATTAGGATTCGTTCTACTTTTCCAAATCGAAAGTTATCAACTCTCTTAAAATATATATTCACCTAACTTACTGAATGGAAAACAAAATAGAAAAAAAGGAAGAGAAAATATACAATCGTCAAAAAGAAGATTTTTTTTTTAAAAGCAATTTCAAACAAAACTAAAGTATGTATTTTAATGACATGTGAGTTATATAACTTTTTGGAAAATGCCCCTTTTTCAATTAAAAAAATAAAATAAAAGTATTTTTTTATTTTTCATGTGGACGTTCATGCTTACTTTATACAAAAACTCGTGTGTTTTATTTATATATATATATATATATATATGAATGCGAAATATGTCAGTTACTGTTGATGCTGAGGGATGACTAAATGAGAATTCAAAAGATAGATATGGAAAGGAAGAAAATCAAATATCATAAATTCCCGTGAGATATTTACCACAGAAACAGTCGTAAGTACTTTAGTTGTCTAAATATTTGTTGGTGGCTATCTTTTTTGTCAAATCGATTTTGTTTCTTATCACGCCAAACGATACGGCTTTGTTTTTAACGATAAATATGAACTAAGTAATACCCAAAACCATATACACACACGCGTCCTTTCTGCTACGCCCACACATTTTGGGCTAGGGATTGACAAATTTTGACCAAATATAAATTTTTCCCGTTAAGAAATGACACTATATTACGGTAAAAACGATATTTCATCATCAAAATCCCTATAAGATACGAAAATGTATTTTATATTGCACGTTAGTAGTGCACTAAGGGCGATGCTTATTTATTGAGTATATGCACATTCTTAGAAGAGGATCAGAGTTGTACAATAGGGACTTTTAGATTTGCGTGGACTGATACGTGTGACGTCCATTCAAGGCAGTGCATTAAAAGGACGTCGATCGTAGCAATCCACGTTGTCATTGTGCAAATCTAAAAGTCCCTAATTATAATGGATCTAATACCAGACGAAACCCCACACCCACGCCCCTCCTCACATGTCTTCACACATACACACACACACGCACACCACCGCCCGCACACATATTATACACGCGCACACATAAAACAAAGAAACACAAACCCAGATCAGATGTCTTGAAGCTGTTCGATCATTCTGTAAACTCTGTCATAGAAGAGATCAAGTGCTTACCCATGGGCCTATCTGCTATTAAACACCATGTATATGATATCATACTTATATTTTTCCTTTACATCAATTATAAGAAGACATTTTGGAGGGTCAGATCCATTCTTGCCAATTTCAGGAGCGGTTTTTGAAGGATGTTTGATTTGTCTGTATGGCTCTGTGCATGTGTGGGTGAATGAAGGTGGGGGGGGGGGGGGCTTTGGGGTTCTCGCTTAATTCCTCTACATGGGCCTCTCTTATATAATTTTCTTTTGGGGGATGCTTTAGCCCCCAACCTCTTCCTCTCTAAACTAAGACCCCCCATCTCAAACCGCTACTATTCAATTCGAAGTAAAGGGGACACGGCCTTCTGGTGAAGCAATACTCCTAGACAGCCTATCTTTTTCTTTACTGAACTTCAAGTTTGACATTCGGGCGGGAAGGGGGGGGGGGGGGGAGAAGGATTTGTTACGTGCCCCGTATTTCTAATTGTATCTCTTTTCTTGTGGTGTTTAAGTCGGGATCATAGTTTGGGTACAGTAATTTGGGGATCAATTTCAAGGGATGGCGATCCGCAGAGACCCCAATTTGGAGAGTCCACAGTAAAGAAGAGATGTAAATTGGGATCGTGGAAAGTCCACCAATAATTCCTACCTGCTACACCAACTTAGCCAGACTCTGTTTATTGATCATGTATACGCTCAAGGTGTCGGTTCGAAATCTATAATCCTTGTTTTATATAGGCCTTTCTCAAATACTAGAGAAAGGAGATTGCTTTTAGAAATTCAGAAGGAAGTTCTAAATGTGATTCATCTGTATCATCGCATCAAACAAGCTACCATGATGTTTATCATAAACTGCAAATACAGGAATTGCGAAGACGGTTATAGATAAAACACATGTGTGAATATGTAGTTTTTGAAGGAAAATTTAGGAAGCATATTCTGTATTCGTGATGATATACACACTAAAAATAAATTCATTTTCAACAAGATATGTCAGAAATTGTGTGCATTGCTTAGAATACCATTAATATCATCATAGTACGAAAGCTTTTGAAATGGTTAAAAAAGAAGAAGATTTGTACGGATAACAAAACGAATTAATTTCCGGAAGAAAACTTGCAAAAGGGACACATCTGGAGCAATTATAAAAACTGTGCTTTAATCTAACAAATTGTGATACTAAAACTGTGAAAGCTCTACAGGGATTTCTTTGACTCCGCTATCATAATATATATATCCTTGCGACTATCATTGGCCATCGATCACTAGGAAAGATACATTTGACCCTGAGTAAAGATTCTTTGGGCTTTAAGATAAGAAATCCCTTTTTGGAGGATTACCTGGAATATATTCAAATTAAGAAACAAGATCATCACATCGCTAAGGATTCAAGGCGTATGTGTTCTTTAGGCATGGGTTCAAGTTTGTGTCGAGGCGTCCGATATCGCCGCCGTGACGGTAAGAGTGAAATCGATATGTAATCAGTGATGGCTTTGTGATTCCTCCTTCTGCTAGCTCGCAATCGAGTGATCTCATTTTAACAGTGTTTGTTCTGACTTGCTTTGCTCGCTTGTCTGACATGTTATTAGTTAGATCACACAAACCAGATCTAAACAACGATCGTCCACTGCAAACAAGGCGCGCATCACGTGAAAGAGTAATTATAAAAGAACTATAGTCGAACTTGGCGATGAGTCTCATGTGTACTTTACTCGGATGTAGTTTCTTTCTACAACATTAATTGATGAATTTTAAACTGTTTAGATCATAATGCAGCAACGTGAATCAGAGAAAAGGTACGACATTGGTTCATATACCCCAAGATCAGGTTATTACGGGGATGTGTTCAACATTCCGTGGGCCGGTAAATATGACAAAATCTTAGTGCATGTGTTCTAAACTCGCCATCACAGGTGTGAGGACACATTATATGGTTTCGTTTTAACCATTTGCAGATGCATTGATTTTGTTTACTCAGTAGGAGGAGGGGCGCGAAACCATTGATTGGAAAGCTGATAATTACTTGGGTAGATATTTCGACTGTTCATGATCAATTAATGAGTACCTGGAGTTTTTGTAGGAAGCTAGTTGCAGTATCAGTAACAAGGAAATTTGGAGGGCTTATAAAGATGAAAGATCCACGATTCCTTTTTCATACTAACATGTAAAGGAAATATTTGAAATGATTATTTATGATAATAAAGCATATCAAAGGTTTGGGGATTTAAACAATACTAAGCTTAAAAATGTTATCTACATGTATTTATGGGGAACAAGACATATTATGTAGTGGTAAACCAAATAGGGAGCTAGACTTGAATGAAAGGGTTATTCAGGAACGATTAACCAATGTTAAAATGACAGTCGCAGTTGTAAAATAATTGTAGTACCGAACGACATTCTTTGTTGGAATCATTTATGTATTTCAAAATGTTAAATTCAAATAAGCATGTAACCCTGCGTTTTTTTTCTCGAAAGAATCTAAATAGTTTTGACGACCGAGTGTGATATATACCGTAGGTACTACATTTTTGTTCAGTGCTTATATAAACACGCTGAGATGATGTACCCTGTGTTCCCTTTTTACGTTTGAATTGTGAGGTGCCTGAATGTGGGACGTCGCTTGTATTTTTGGATGTAACCCTATTGGTTTTATGTTATTATTATGTTTTATAATTTGTATAAGTGTGGACATTGTTTGTAATACACCTGTATACCAGTGAGTAACGAATTTCCATTTTAGTGGTCAATGAATCAATTCAACAACATCGTATTTTTTAGATTTCGTAGACGAAGTGGAAAATTTACAGAAAACAATATTTACAATAGCCATGGTTTTTCTAAGTTTCATTACCCGCCTAATTACTCAGTATTGTATTGTGATTATGCGTGAACAGGATTGGTAGAACATGCACGTCCCGACAGACTTTATTTTCGCGTGCATGTGACTTGCGTAAGAAACGTGAAGGCTCATTCTTGTAACCGAAGGTTTCCTAGATATCCAAGAAAGATCACAAGAGAGATGAAAAGACCTTTACGGGGGAATCCGAGATATTATGCTATGGTGGTCACGCCTCGTATTTGAATAACCGGGTTTTAGGCACAGAAAGCAAGCATCACCTTTAGGTCTCGCCGAAAAATAAAGCCACGTGACCTTTTGAGAAACAGAAGAAGAAGAAGTCGGTGTCTTTCACGATCTTTGAATGAAGAAATGCTGCCTTTCGGCATATATCCGAATTAATTTGATAAAATCAGCCATTTTATGAAAGGGATTGCAATCTTAATTCATATCCCGCATTTCATGAGCGGCATTTTGAATCTTGAACTTTCGAAGAAATTGTCATGACTTGATCATGCCCCTGGATATAAATCTCTTCCTCAAAGTTAAATTGTAACATAGCAAAGAAATGCAATGTTAGCTTTTTCATCATCATGTCTATGAACAGACTGGTTATCAGTAATAATTCTGTCGGCAGTGAATCAGAGTCTACCCAATTCTAGATCAAACGAAGGGCCTGAAGGTATAAACTTCTGATTAAGACGGACGGTATGAAAGAGAACGTTAATCTGTTAGGATTAATGAAAATATACCAAGATCTATAATAATCCGTTGAAAAACTAACTTTAGGATCAATTTATACCGGTGTGTTGGCTCAGTCAACAGAGCGTCCGCCTTAAGATTTATTTGACATGAAAGTAAACGAGGCAAATGACGAAAAGAAGTTACAAATCTTTGTATTTTTAGTACTTCTTATTCAATGGTTTTGCTACACCGACAACCACGCCTATTGACACTTCGCCTGCTGCTTTTAAAAGCATATCAACCAATATCTCTAGCCACTTACTAACCTAATAATGTTGTACCGCAGCTATCGTGCTTACCATCCATGCACCCCGAAAAAGCATTCATGCCTCAAAGTTTATTCTACTTCTACTATTAATACTACTGCTACTATTTCTACTACTACGACTACTACTTCTACTACTACTACTACTACTACTACTACTACTACTACTACTACTACTACTTCTCATATTACTGCTAATATCACTGATGATTGTACTTCTACTACCAACATTACTACTACTACTACTACTTCTACTAATATTACTACTTCTACTACTACTACTTCACTGCTAATGTTCCTTTTCGTACGGATACTACCGTTACAACTTAACGTTACAAATTGTATTCTAGATCTCATATTACAAGTACGCTGCTGAGCAGTATTAGTTTAAGCATTAATAGCAGATTTTAGGGGATATGTCTCAAGTTACCATGCAAAGAATTTCTGAAGACAATACCTCAAATTCACTTTATAACCCTTCCAGTGGCCAGATTCTTTGGACGGTCACGAAGATCCAGGGATTAGATCCTATGGAAATTCACACCGAATGGTATTTTTGGAACTCTAATAAAGAATCGGAAACTTTCGCGTGCCATTCTTGCTATACAAATAAGCTCACTTGGGTACTTGCATTACTTCATCAAATTCTATTGATCGTTTATACCGTCGTCTCTCTGATAATACAAATCATATTCCAATATATTACAATCTTAAGTGAAAGAGAGAATATTCTCGCCTGGTGCTACTGTGTTCTTCTGTACATGATATTCTCTAATTTCCTTTCGAAAATATGAAAGTGCTATGACTTCTTTGGACGGCA
This sequence comes from Strongylocentrotus purpuratus, assembly GCF_000002235.5. Classification (NCBI taxonomy): domain Eukaryota; kingdom Metazoa; phylum Echinodermata; class Echinoidea; order Camarodonta; family Strongylocentrotidae; genus Strongylocentrotus; species Strongylocentrotus purpuratus. The sequence continues at coordinate 35,317,221 of NW_022145598.1, forward strand.
CACGCTCTGGCGTTGGAAAAAAAATTGCCTGTGGAGATTAATGTAACATTATCAAGATAAGCATCTCTCAGTTCTGGCGGGAACCATCGCAAGCCTTGCGGACAGGGTTCGGCCATATAAGGTCCACTCAAACACTGTCTGGTCAGTGGATCTTAGGGGTCGGGTAATAAAGTGCAAGGGACATGGGAAATGTGACAACAGAGTAGAGAAAATAAAAGAGAGAGACCGAGAGATAGGGGGATAGGAGTTCGGAGAGGAGAGAGAGAGAGAGAGAGAGAGAGAAGGGGTAGGAGTAAATTATATCGAAAGGGGAGGTAGGTAGAAGAGAGAGAGAGAGAGAGAAAGAGAGAGAGAGAGAGAGAGAGAGAGAGAGAGAGTAATAAAGGGAAATGATAGAGACCAGAGAGACAAAGTACGTATTGAAGAAAAAATACCAGATATAGCAAAAAAGAAAGGTGATAAAATCAAAAGGAGAAATGAGATATGGAAACGTAGGACAGGAAATTTTGACAGGTAAGATTATCAAAACATATGATGATATTTTTAGGTCTTGACAATATTTGACATGAGTAATTCGTAACTTTTAAAAACCGTGTGTCAAAATACGTGTTATAATGCACATAGTGCTGGAGCCTCGGCCGGTAAAAGAAAATATTGTCCTCTCCTCTTCCATACGATATCACAATATTGTCCGCAAAGCTATGATGCTTACTTCCCTGTCACTTAGCTTTTTGTAGATTATTTTTCGCTCTAGCCAAAACAGAGAGTTTTTTTTTTTTAAACTTTCAAGAACGTCCGCAGGAAATTCTCGCCAAATATTGTTTCGCCGGTGAGTTTCGTACTTTAGTGTTCACGTCGCTGATTTTCTAGCAAGCCTGGTTACGTAAACAACGCATGTTGTGGAAAGATTTGCTTTCCGAATCAGAGATTGCATATACATGGTCGAACTTGTCTTTATAACCACTGTACTCTCAAACATGATCGCAAATATCGATAGAGCGATCGTACGATCAATAAATAGAATCGGGTAACGGTTTACCGAAGCCACGTTGCGTGACCTTCTTGATCATGCGTAGATAGGAAAATAGTAAAGGAAATACTAACCCCTGATAAGAGAGATATTAAAACGAGGATGGAAAAAGAGAAGTTTGTTAGCCATAACATGAAAAACGATGTACTCTCAAAACTGTTCATATGGCGTTTCGTTAGGTGCTCAGGGTATTTAGCTTACATTCAGTATTTCAATTTCTGATGTCATCAAAATGTCACAATGAGGCCCAAACTCCAAAATTGTGCAAGAGCATCCTCAAGAAAAAGGAGAGATGGAGAAAGAGAGAGAGAGAGAGAGAGAGATGGAGAAAGAGAGAGAGAGAGAGAGAGAGAGATGGAGAAAGAGAGAGAGAGAGGGGGAGAGGGAGATAGAGAGGGAGATAGAGAGGGAGAGAGATGGAGAGAGCGAGAGAGAGAGAAAGAGAGAAAGAGATTGGTGTGCGGACATGGGCATCCTGGAAATTGTAACTTTAGCATCATTAAGGTTCGTCTAATTAGCTTAGATCGGATTGGAACACTATAACATTCTCTGAAGGGATAAAGAACTTTTCTCAATCGCGAAGTCGTTAAAAGTTCGTTTCTCTCTCTCCAATACAGAAGCCTTGCCATTCGATTTTGTTGCCTTTTTCGCAGCCCGTCACAGCGGAGCGAAACAGAATCCTCGTATTTGCCAAGGAGAGCCCCCGGGCTTCAGGGCGAGACTTCATTATAGATCCGCTAATTTCCAGTTAATAGATATATGCCTTCATTGCCAAAGCAAGGCAGGAATATCGCTTACATAGCAATACTTTGAAGAATGCCTGGCATAAAATCTAAACATGATACATTGATACATTCAGACCCTCTAGTGCTGCCGGGAGTCACACGAGGAATCGTTCTCCCACGCAGCTAGTTAATGAAATAAAAATGAAAACAGAAAATGAAATATTCTAAGGGATTAGTCTGCTGACCCATATATTCTTCTGTAATTATCTCCCGAAGGTACAGGGCGGAAAGAGGCATCCTAGACTTGTTTCCTCTCCGCTGTTTAAAGCCCCACTGCACTACTTATAGCTACTTGCGCCCTCTATATAGCAACCAAAGCCTAGTCGGTGACCATTGGTCCCCCCATGATCCTCTTTTGCTTAATATGTTAATTGAGAGCTGATTTGATGAGATAACCACCTGTCAGTAACCTTGCAGGGTGGTCTAATACCTCCTATAAACTAGTACGGATGGACTTTAACGAAATAAAGTGCATGTTAGAAGTGAATAAGAGGGTCTTTTCTCCAGAAAAGTCATAGAAATGGGTCCTATCAAGGTTTGTTTCAATCATACCTTACCATAGGTGGAGGGGGGGGGGGGCAGTTAGCGCCACCACCCGACAGGTGCGACTTTAGATTTGAACCTGAGTCTTTACTGTAGGCAGACTAGAGAGTTCATGACCACTGAACCAACTCACATCTAATAGCAGCCTGTCTGATAGACCTACATCCTTCCCATTCATCTGAATCGATCCGAACTCAATGCTGACTTTGATATCAACTAAAGTTATAATACAAGCAATTAGTACCAAAACTCCGACTGCGAATGACCGGAGGTGGGAGGGGGAGACATAAAATCAAAACCCTGACAAAACGAGGATATGGAAAGCATCTACGACCGCTTCGAGATATAAAGGGAAAAGAGTTGTTTTCATCCTTTTTTTTCAGGCACAGTAATCGTATTTCTGAGAATGGAATCTTGATACGAGAAACCAAAAGTACAAGGCCATGAGTAACCTATCTAAAAACAAAGAAACAACAATCCATTTGAGGTTATGTTTTTTATCTGACGAATCGATCTACTCTCACAAAAATTCACATTATACGCACATATTTGACAAGGTATTGCAAAGTCCCGGCATTATTGATCTTTAATATAATCAAACTGTACAAAGGCCTTAAAAATCTCGATCATAAATTGTCAATGTTAGGTTCGTAAGAATTTTTTTTTTTAATAATTTCATCGCAAAGTCTAACTTGTTGGATTCTTCAGGTATTCCGTAAAAGTTCTTGTTTTTCTTCAATAATCATTATTAAAAGTCAGGCCGTTATTGACAGTATGTCATTTTAATATCATTTATCTGTAAAACAGTGACGGCATTCTCGCTTTGTCGAATGATGCAAAATACCTAATGTAAAATACCTAAGTTCGTACTTGTTTATTCCTCTATATAATTGGTCAATCAGAAGTTTTGAAAAGAGACTCGTGATTAAGCGTTTTCAAAACATTGAAATATTGTTTATTAAAAAGATAACATTTTCAGATAGTATTTTAAAAGTATAACATGACAATGAAAATAATCCTCTCAACATAAGTCCATGAAAGACGCATGTCACTAAGCGGCTTACATTGATGGCTGATCTTTAATTCTTTGTCATGAAACTGATTAAACCGATTGTCAATCTAGTTCCAGTTAGATTCGTCATTTACACTAGAATCTCTGCTTGATATTTAATGATTATGGTTCTGTTAAAAGGAAGATTATACGAATGAATAATTGCATTACACTGAGGGAATTGGACATTCACAATTCTTTCCTTGCATGAAATATAAAGGGATAGTTAATTTTTGTTGCAGAGGGCGCTACACTAAATATTCTTTTGTGAGATAATGAGAAACTGAGTGTCAAATTTAAAAGTATATACAATTTTAATGACGAATCATCTTTGTTTGATCAAAATGATCAGAGGCGGCTGAAATATCCATAAATATAACGATTTCTAATACTTGTGGTGCCCCACAAATATTTGGGGTCTAAAATTACCTTCATAGCAATTTTAGGTTCTAAAACAAATGTCATGGATAAGAATAAGAGCAATAACCATGCACTTTGAAGACATTTGCGGTCTTAAATAGGAACTCAACTATCCCTTTAAGCCTTCAGTTACATGACAAGACGTCCTTGCCTTTGAACTTTTTAATTCGGGGTCAGTCTTATTTTCGCTCCCTTGCGCCCATCCCTTCAAATATGTGCATTTCTTAACTGGGATTGCATGGGGAGGCGGTAATCACCTGTGAGACTCTAAGAGCTAGAACGAAGTGACGGTCAAAGACGGGTTCGCACGGCTCATAAAATCAATACTCCCTTCACAAAATTTGCGTGACAAACACGCCTGTTTTTAACAGTGGGTTAAGTTAGTGAGGTTCAAAATGCAGGTTAGAATACATGCCGGTCCCGGGTTCAACTTTCGGAGAGACTCCAAAGAATTTGGTTGGGACAGATTAAACTTTATGTTTATCTACTTCCCGCCCAAGATATCAAATAATGATAACCTGAACAAAAGCAATGGAAAAAAGACGATTAATTTCCTTAAAATCAGAGTAATCTTTTGTGTTAATCTGTTTTTCCATTCTAATTTCTCCAAATAATCAGAACGAATGAAAATTCAAAGAAATTTGCATATTCATAAACAAGTAGATCATTCTAGTCACGCCTTAGCCATTGCTAGTAGAGTGTTAACTCCCTTGCATACGAGGCATGATATCGATTGCGTTATTAGTGCTTACGAAGGACTTGGAGTGCATGCATTAATACTTGCGCTGTTAATATCGCATACACCTTTAAGCCTCGGTCACAAATGCCATTACGAACTGCTACGAACGCCGTACGAACGATTTTCAGACAATGGAAATTCGGGAAGACAATGGAAAAACAGGGAGATTCGTACGAAATTATCGCTCGTACGAACCTTTTTGACCGTAGTTTTAGTATGATGGGGATGATGGCACTCTTACAATGTGCGTCAACATTTGCGCCAATCGCTGACGCAGTTGTACGTCAGTGTAATGACGCCTCTTCTGCTGATTGGATGGCTCTTGCTCCTTTGACAATTGCTCTGTTACGTCGATTTGCGTCAAATCCCTACACTAACCGAATGATTTATGATTACCCTAACCCTATAGCCTGGATCAGTTGGCGCAGGGTGGGGTCACCCATATTCTAAGGTTTTTTACGATGGTAAGCAGGGAATTTCTTTCAAAGTAAAAGCGATGCAAAGGGATGCTGGCGCGATAGAAACACAGCTTAAGTGCTCCCATCGATTTGCGTTTATTAGGCGGGTGTGAGTGCGTGGGTTGGTGTGGGACGTGGGGGAGAAAGTGACGTGCATTATGGATGCTTTCATACCAAGTTAGGCGAGCTCCTGATCTCACGTCCACTGATAAAGATGAGAGAATGCAAATACAGCGTTGACAGGTTGAATACGGATATTTGTTATCATCGTTACGAGCACGGATGGGGAAATCCAAGCGTGACAAATACCCGAGCGTAGGTACATTATTGTAAAGGCAATGTTAAGTCGAGGAGTGCAATAACTCCGTGGTTAAGTCGAGTGCTAGCTCTTATTACCATGATTGCGTAGTCTATTTTGCCGTGATAAGGATCATGAATTGCAACTTGGAATGTAATCATCCATGCAATTTAAAATACACCGCTCCCTCGATGTCCCTCGCTCGGTAGATTGAGAGATTTAGGATTAATGTACCTCCTTATTGTGACAAATGCGATAGAGTAGCCTAGCTCCTTTTCCAAATTACCCTGTATATAATGATAGTATCTTTAGATTGGTTTGAATGTTTTGATGTTTTTCGAAGATATCGCATTTCAAGGGCTAGACTTACTAGATAAAATCTAAAGATTTATACTAGCCGATATTCATCCATAAAGCGTGAATCAAGCAAACTCGTTGAAACTTAATTTGGGTGAGAGTAGGATTCACTCATTTGTATGACAAGAACATCTAAAGAAAGCAAGGATTTTTGCACATACTCTTTTGGATATTTATTTCATATACATTTCTTAAATCAATAAATCTATTTTGATATCGCACTTTCCGTTGATTATTGTGACGCATCTAACACCCTCCTTTGTTTACACTTAATTCGAGCTTGAACTCGAAACCATTCGAAATTGAAGGACAACTATAGTGCGACCTGTTTCGTTGCTTTCGCTCCTTGCACAAGAAAGAGAGTCCTGTTCACGTTATTTATTACCAACTTCTTCAGCTGACAATCTTATTGAGGTTTGCACATAACCTCTGTCTTTCGTTATAAATAAAAAATGATACCGAAGGGAATTTTCTCTCTACGTTGTGAACGTTGAAAGATACAGTTTGTTTTATTACACTCAATCATGCAGCTGTTTTACCTATGATCGGTGTAGTAAAAATATCACTTGTACTATCATGATCTAGCATATAATTCATTCTAAATGTGATGTAAGTGAAAATGTGATTAGAGATATGGGTATGAAACATTGCGAAAGGCGTGGAATATGACTGTTCTTATTATACGTCAACATTTAATGCTTTCCAGCTTGTAGACCATTTAAAAGCGCAAAATCCATATGAGTCATTAGTCTGTTCATTTCTCCATTCTTTGTCTTATTTCTATCTTTTCGGTGGAAGACTGTTCATCCCCTTTATCCTTACCAACTTTTAATTATATCCCTGTCCTTTTGGTTTTTTTAAGTAGCAATTTGATCTTCTTTACAATTACAGCTTTCACCAATACACCAGAGTGATCCGCACTGCTCACACCTCTTCACTTTAACTCCCCCCACTTCTGAAATCTCACCAACCATTTTATTTTGGCACCTCTCTATTTTCAGACCCGACGAAGTACCTTCGATGCTAATTTCCTCTTCTTAAAATAGAATCTGTTTGGGCGTCTAGCATTATCTCTGTTATTCAAGCCTCTATTTTCCCTCCTAATCACGCCTTAATGTATTATACTCAACGTAATTTCCAGAATGTAACCCATACTATTCGGTATCGTCTATTTTTAAACTAGGACTGCATTTAGGAATTAAAAACGTTCGACTCGGTGAATCGTCTATTTTCACATGAGGACCGATTTCTCGGATTTAGCCTTACCTATACTATTCGGAAATCATCCATTTTCACATGAGGACTGATTTCTTGAATTGAGACGTCATTTCCTTTCTTCATCGCACGTACTTTCTTCTCGACAACTGGGTCGAGAATACTGGCAATCAGAGAGGCAAGTACCATTGAGGAAATTTCGGTGAGAAATGCGTTCCGGATGAGCACAACTAGAGTCCTCATTTGCAATAAAGAGAAAGCAATAGACAACAGCGAACAATTTGCATTAGCATTTTAGTACTTCCCTAGCTGACTTGTGCTGTTCCCATTGGTGTCTAATATCATGTCCTATCTCTATACTTAAACTTCCTTTGCCCATCACGAGGCGTCATTATGGTGACGTAGAACGGCTTCAGCAACTGTTAGAAGTTCGACGCCGTATGTGAAAGTGGCATGATAGTGATACACAAAAGTAAATGCAAGAATGAAGTACAAATTACACCCACAAGATAATTCCCACATTATTTAAAACCAGGAAAACTTTCCACAATGCCAAAATGGAAACAATCACACCTCATAAGTAGAAGAAAAATCAACAACATCGTCATGTCTTTAGATAATAATGACGAGCATGGGACTTTGAACGAGCAGGGCATATAACTTACCCAAAGTTGATAAGTGAATAACCGTCAAAATGGCCGAGTTCTTAAGTATTTCGGTATGGTGATGAGACAAGTGAGTAAGTTGTTATGGATTCCTACTTCCATAACAATCCACCTGTCTGTCGCCAAGGCACACAAGTCATGAAAAGGGTGATGTGTCTGCACGTAAACAACTCAAATTTCTTTATTTACTACTTATGGATAATAAAAGCAATTGAGAGATTGAATGTTACATGTTGATAACACTGATAGACATGGCAGCATTTTCCATTGACTCAACGCAATGTTTCCACTATTCATTAATTTTGCATTCACTTTGTCGGCGATGCCACTCTCGTATGGCACATCGGAGATTACTGACGCAGCCCGCTTCAGTAATTGACGCCCTACGCGCAACGGGCATAATTATGTTTTTTCACAGTGTTGCGTCAAATTTTTAAGTTCCTGGTGCACACGAGGTGTTAATCAGAATGCGGTAATCCCTGCGCTGATGAGGCAATTGTACAACGGAAAAGTGATTCAAAGCAATGATTTGGACTGTTTATTTTGCATTCCCCTTTGAACGATAATGCGTCAATGACCAAAACGGTTTAAGACGTAGTTCTACGTCAGCAAACGACGCCTCGTGTGCTGCTGGTATAATGTGAAGGATTATATAACAGTCGCACCGGAATTTGCTTAGGGAGTTGCATGATGCGGTTTGGTTGATAATGACGTCACCCAGGAGTTGTTTGTGAGGGAGATTGTCTACTATACCGTGTGAGTCAAAAAAAAGTTTACACCAAGAAAATTGCTAATTATTTTAAAGGTGAAATTCAAAGAAAATCACAAATATGTCAACTAATGTATGACTAGAAACTGGTAAGCTTACAGATGGCCATCGTACAAGTTTGAGGTCAGCTATATATCGGGTGATTTATAAAAATAAAAATACAACCAACTCCATAGCAGCTGGGATATACGAGAGATTCGCCAGAAAAATAACGATGTTTTAATGACGTCACAACAGGGACCAATACTGCCCAAGCAGACGACATCCCATAAAGAATGAACATAATTGCAAAGCTATTATTTGTCAAACTATAATGAGTTTAGTGTATATAAATGTAATGGCATGTCAAACCATTTAAAAAGGGATATGACCCGATTCTGATAACTAAACTCTTTTGCTAGCTTGTAAATACAGGATAGGGGTTAATTAACAATCAAATAAACCAGACTTTCAAATTGAAAAGCCCCCGGATTGATATTAAGGACGGCATTTGTTCCCTCTTGAAACGCCGAACATACCGCGGCGTGTGCAGCTGACACTATGAATATGACAGACAAAGAAAGCGGACAAAATATACAAGCAGTTCCTCAGGTAAACAAAGGAACATCCCTTCACTGCTATTATGTAAAATGGTGAATGTGCATGTGACACCTGTTCTCCACATGTTTACACAATAGCAGTGAATGGATGTTCCTGTGTCTACCTGAGGAACTGTATATTTTGTCCGCTTTCTTTGTCTGTCATGTTCATAGTGTGAATATACAATGGCGTCTTATTTTGTTTACAAGCGACAGATTCCTTTATTTTTGTATCGCTGCATTTGTCATTAAAATAAAACCATGCGCGGGGTTTAGAGTGAGGCAATAGATTATACATTTAGCCTGACGGTAGTGAAGTAAGAGAAAGAACTCAAGAGAAAATGAAAACACAGGCACTGAAAATGTGTGAGATGTCATGGGACATCGTCTGCTTGTGCAAATCATGTCCCTGCTGTGATCTCACACTTGTCAGCAGCGTTCGGAGAGCTATTCAGGTGCTATGCCGGAGCTGTATTTAAGCGTTTTGTAATTTATAATAATCATTGCTTCGAATGTTTCCAAGCATTGAATTTTGATAACCTTGCCGAATCAAAGTTTCAACTTTTCAATAATGAAAATATATCTAGATTTAAAATCAATGAATATCTACTTTAAAGATCATCTATGAACAGTAAATTATTATACATCTTATGAAAGAGTGTTTTATCCCAAATCAGTTGGTACAATCTTTGTGTGGTATGTGTTCACGCTTGGATGTACAGGAGGCATTGTTTGCGAGAGTACTAAAATCGACTTGCGCCAAAGTAATGCCTACAGCATGTATTATGTTGGGATTAGCGGAGTGAGAGAATGAATTGAATGTATCAAATGAAATGCATATGCTTTTTGCAGAGGCAAAGTCACACACGCACACACACACGCGCACAAATGTTCGTTGATATTTGATGTTCGATATTTGATATGTGTGGCATGATTAATTTTGTTAGGGATGTTATTTGGATCTGCAAAAACCGATTTAATACCCAAATCCAAATTGTTTTATTTAAACATCACATAGGCGACTTTGGCGCAAGTTGATTTTTGCACTCTTGCAAACAATACCTCCTGTTCATCCAAGCGTGAACACATACCACACAAAAATGATACCAAATGATTTGGGATAAAACACTCTTTCATAAGATGTATAATAATTTCCTGAGTGAATAAGGGATGCGGCATGCTAGTGAGATTAGGGACTTTTAGATTGAGCGGACGAGAACACGACGAACGCCGACTGATCATGCGTGTCAACGTACTTGACTGCCAATGTTGACTACAATTAGAAATCTTTTAGATTGCACTCGATATACATGCATGCAGGAAGTAACACTATGAACATCACGGACAAAGAAAACGGACAAAATATACAGTTCCTCAGGTAGACAAAGGAACATCCCTTCACTACTATTATGTAAAAATGTGTAGAACAGGTGAATATGCACGTGACACATGTTCTACACATTTTTACATAATAGTAGGGAAGGGATGTTCCTTTGTCGACCTGAGGAACTGTATATTTTATGCGCACGCGGCATACTAGTACCTTGAGCATGTAAAGGCGCTATATAAAAACCAATATGTATGTGTATGTAGTAGATTTAGGAAAATCAAGGTTGACGCATTCTCGAACGCCGACTGAGGCGATGTAACGCATGCGCAGTGCCTTAAAATGACGTCACACGTTGCAGTCAAAGCTGTTGACGTGCAAATCTAAAAGTCCCTATTAAAGGGAGTTGGTCGTCAGTTTCCCTGTTGGTTGGTTTGGTTGATTATTGTGTTACCTGACTGCTAAGAAAGCATATATAGATTGTAAGTAAACAAACTAGGGGACCGATGGCTTTAATTCCTCTCCGAGTGACTTGGTACTGGTAATGAAAAATAATGCCTGATCAAAGGGCACGAGTGCATTGACTTGGTTTGGAACCCGGCACCCCATGGTTAGGAAACCACTACTCTACCACTGAGCCCGGCACTGAGCCATCGCGCCTGAATCATTCCTTTAAAAACCTGTGTTGTGTCTATATTCTTCACAGAGTTCTGAGAATATCATCTCAAATTGAACATGGTCACAAAAGAGAAATCAAGATAGTGATATCAATATTGTATCATATGTGTCGGAGACGCTCTGGCGTTTTATCAGGTTTATTAACACTTGTTTTATCCACATTACTGTTTTTAACATGAAAATTGTAAATACGTGGAATAAGTGCGGAAAACCTGTTGGAATTGGTGCTTTAATTCAATTAGTGTTGTTCAAACGAATAATTCGATCACATCACACCGCGATGATCAAATTAAGAAATTGATACACACAAAATTTCAATTAATTTCGAATGTCCTGAATAATGTTGCGTTCACTTCTTGTAATTCAAATAATTGCTATGGAAGGGATATATGATTTATTGCTCGCTGTGACTATCAAGTAACGCCTATATTGCACGAATATCTTCTATTCTTCTCGAAATTACCCTGCCGATATTCGCATTGGCGAAAATCAGACGATAATGTTTTTCAGATCTGAAGTTTGATTTTCTAAGAAAGTTTATACGGTTGTTAACTAAGCAGGGTGTCAGATATTGACGGGAAAATAATCAAGTAAAAAATGCGTTCGGATTTTTAAAGGAATGTAGAACACCGTAAGTAAGATCGAATAAGTAAAAAACAAAACACAAAGCAAAACATAATACTCTAAAAATGGCCGAACTTTGGATTAAAAACAAAGATTTATACATTCATGGAAACGTGACATTGATGATTCTTGTACTAAAAGAAAGAATAGGAAATGGTAGAAAAGGAAAATATCTAAAGAGGGGGGAGGGGGGGGGGGGGGGGGTGTGCAGCTGCTCACGACCTGTGGTAAGAGAGAGGCAAGGGAGGGGAGAGGCTAATGGTGTATTGGATGACGTCTTGGGCTTTTGGAGAGCGGCATTGCGGGAGGATAATGTATCAGGGTAATTTAAATCTGCTCATTCTTGATTACTTCTTTCACATTGGGCGTAACCTAAAGCCGTAATGTGCTACGGGAGAACGCAGACGAAATGAGGTGAACGTAGGGTGAATGACTGGGAGGACGAATAATCTAATCTGATGGGAAGACAGGAAAGGGGGACAGACGGACAGTCATGGCCCGAAACTAACACACACAATCGACAACAACAGGAACAATAACAAGAACAACAAGAACAACAACTAAAGAGAATAAACAATGATCAAACAAACACCAATTAAAAAAGGTAGGAAACGTTCTTTACAAGAGAAATGTTCAAAGGCGGCATCAGAAAGGATAGAAGGGGTGTGAGAGGGGCAGGCAGAGATATAGAATGACTGAGGAGGAGGTGGAGGAGGAGGAGGAGGATAGAGAAGACAACCAGGAACATCGGGTGAAGGAATGGCAGAACGATCGATACAAATTGATGGTAAGACAGGAGAGGGGGACATACAGGCAGACAAACGGAGAGAAGGAGACACCAACCAACCGACAAATAAGAACAAACAAGGACAAACACATAAGCAGAAAACAAAAGTAGCAAACGTTTTCTACAAGAGAAATGTGGAAGTCGGCATCAGGAAGGGTAAAAGGAGTATGAGATGGCGATACAGAGATAGATAAGGACTGAGGAAGAAAAAATGGAAGGAAAGAGAGGGAAAAAAATGAAGGGGGAGAAGGGGAAAAATAAGCTGTCAGAGAATGGGACATAAAGTAAAAAATGGGAGAGAATAGGGGGGCAGTATGAGGGGAGAAGAGAAAGAGAACCAATAGGAGGAGAGAGCATGAAGGATTACCAAAAGTATGTCTGATAACTTGCAAACGAGAGAGGAAGAATGAGAGTGGCGAGAGAAAAAAAAAAGCATTAGAGAGGGGGGAAACAGAACAGTAGGATAGGCTAAAGAGAGAGATAGAGAGAGGGGAAGGGATATGCATAACAAAAAAAATGAGACAGAAATATTTTTTGTTTTTAAATGAGAGGAAAGTGTAACGAACGGAAGATAACGGGTGTATCAATTTTGTCTGCAACTCTGCCTCAGGGGATATAACGGAAATACATTCTCATCTTAAGGAATTTCAAGAAGTTATTTAGAAATACGATACTAGCTTAACATGATATAGACGTATTTAGAGGATACGAGTGCGAAATAATTGGGATTAGATTACTGTAAAGAGCTTTGATGAAACAAAAAGGAATAACACTTCCAGGGGAAGGGGAGAGGAGTGATACAATATGTGTACTAATCTCCAAAATCCAAGAACTTAAGATTCTATGCATGAAAATGAGGCGCCACGTAATATTTTATTGCTAGCCACCTAGCACTGCCGATAGCTTACTTTTACCTCAGTATTTACCTTTTTTGAAGTCTTATCCCGTCCTTTTGTCTTCTCCTTTCTATCCCCTCTCTCTCTGGGTGCGTTTATTAACTCTTTCCTAGCCTATAATCAGCGTTTTCAAACGTGATTTAGGCAAATTTGCTAGTTGATTAACGCAAGTACGTTTTGATACGGCTTTAGAAAACGCCGAAAAAGGTGCGTTTTGATACGCGTTTGAGCCAGAATTACGTTTCTGAGAGATGATAAACGCAAAGTTGTTATGAAACGCGTATATATTCCGGACCTTCCCAGCTAGTTTCGGGTTCGGAGAAATAGCACGCGCCATGCACTTTGTTGTGTTGTACAAGCATGCCTACGTACCTCCGAGCAATTATCTGCTTCCCGGGGTCAAAGGGCGCTACCCAGAGACAAGGCCTTCATTTCGAATCGTGACGAGTTGATAAACGCGACATCCCGTAAATCACGTTCGTATACGTGTTTCTTTAAACGCGTATAGAAACGCTATTTCTGAGAAGCAAAAGTTGATAAACGCACCCTCTGTTACTCTCTGTGATTTTCCATCATTCTTTCTTGCTTGTACAACACGTTTATAACTTTGTGTAAATCTTAATTTCATCCTACTTCGTTGCATTTCCTTTGGATGATTTGAAGTAACATTTCTATTTCACCAGAGATAATATGACAGCCATTTGCAAAACCACATGACCAGTTCCTCTTCGGATTATTTCGCCAGATATATCCTTGACTTTTCAACGAATAGTCCAAAATATGAAGTTCTCATCTTAATTCTATGAAATTATATTCCAAAGTTATTCAGAAAGCAAAATCACAGAACAATGAATGTTGTTTTACTTTTTTTTCTTGTGAGATTTAAGCGTGGAATAACTCTTGAGTACAGGGCAGTTCTATAAACAAGTGCATCCGTTAGATTTTGGTTAAACTCGTCGGCCTGGCCACCGCTCTTTACCGCTGGCTGATGTTACCGAATATTGATCGCTATGACAGTGACGCATTACCAAAAACCACACCCTGAGGGCGCGGCACTGTAAGAGCAGCTTTGGTAGACAGTATGCTTTTCACAATTTCACTTCCTCTTTTTTAATACATTTACAAATTGTGTCTCCTTTTATTTCTCTCATTTTTAACTTCCTTCATTTTTGGCACTTTAAGCAATGGTTGGAAAAATATTTCTTCATTTAGTAGACTAGTCTTCTAAATATACGTCTCTCCAACTGTTCAATGTGGACTGACTTATAAGGAGATGTAATGTAGTTGCACCTCTTTAATTCTCGTTAACCCTTGAACTATTCTAACTGGGTGGTTCCTGTATTAAACTTATAAGAAACATGGAAATCAGTAGGCAATGGGTTTACCGATGGTTCGTGTATTGATCGTCATGACATTGACGACACATTACCAAAAGACACACCCTTGGGGCGCGGCACTGTAAGAGCAGATTGGTAGGCACGCATGTTCAAAAGACAAGTCTGCCTTTGTGGACACTCAACACTTTCCCTTCCTCTTCCCCTTTCAAGAAGGAAGATGTTTCTTCTATCTCCCTATTTCAGGAAAAGTTGTCTTAAACAGAGATGTGGGAGGGATACCAATTTTAGCAATATATGGAGGGAACATGGAATATGCTCATAGGAACCAGAGAAAATGTCCTTTGGCAAGACATTAATCCATTTGCTACTCTCCGCGTAGGTGTAGTAAAAGGGTTCTGGTAAAAAGTTATTACTTGAATGCTTTACACGCCTTAGGTTAGCTGGGTTACAGCCACGGTGATAATAGTACTTTGTAGGCGCCTTGAGCGACCATGGCTGGGATGGATAGAACGCAATATACATGTAACTTTTTGTATTATTCAAATATATAAAATATTATTTTTCAAAGGATGGCAATTTTCACAGTGGCGCTAAAGGTATTTTAGACTGTATCGTAAAACATCACTCTACTGTGTGAACATTCCCTTTAACCATTTATTTATTTATTTATTTCTGATATTTAGGCAGGGTGACTCATTAATATCACCAATAATGGTGGTCTTCCATGAGGCCATGTTAAACATAATGAAGTACATTATAGTTTAACAAATATACATATAATAATAATAATAATAATAATAATAATAATAATAATAATAATAATAATAATAATAATAACAAAATCTTGAACATAAATTTGTTACGGCGATAAAGAATAAGTAAGAACATGTATAAACATATAAACAAAGTATATTGTATTCTCGTAATAAAAGAATGGTTCGTTTGTTTTGTTTTGCTTTGCTTTTTCGTTCAAGAAAACGTTGTTGCATAAGGGGGGGGGGGGTAGGGTCATTTTGTAAGTTCATAAGAGGTTGTATTCAAATATCAGACGGGAAATCCCCTCTGAAAACCTGAATAAAACATTGTAATCCTTTCTGAAAAACAACATCCTAGCAAAGCCTGGATAAAAAAAACATATCGCCGACATACTAGTAGACATGATGGAGACCACAAAGTCACGCCTGTGCTTTTGTATAAGGAATTTGCATACAGTTTCTCTTTGTGGGTGTGCAACACCATGCTGTAGGTCAACTTGCGGTTCATATATGATGTCTTCTGGCATTCTTAGAAGTTCATTTTCTTCCAGTCCACCCGTTTTTGGAATATCTTAAAGGTAGCCCACATGCAAGTTTGCTTGTTTCAAGATGTTAACACCATGACCACGCACAACATTGTCGGAGTGGCTCATCCTTTTAATGCCCAGCTATCTAACAAATCTTCCAGTATCAACGATTTTATTAACTTACATACTCTTTACGTCCATATTCGGTATTATACTAAAGTAATACTTGACGCTATGACTATTTAAGTTATTGTACATCTACATGTAAGTATGTTGCCATTGAACAGCGAAGTTGTGTTTCACTCTTGCCAAGAAAGAGAAATAATAAGCAAATTCGATGTGTAAATGCATCATGATCTTAGACTGTACTTTCATTTGTTTTCAAAAGTTTTCATAGTGCAATGTAATATTCTCCCAAGAGGTTTTTACCCAATGTTCATTCGGAGTTTGTTATTTTTTCTCGAAAGACGTACGTATTCACTCTGTTTTTCCTTAATTTTAAGAATGCTGCCATAGGCGTAGCGTGGGTTAATTGTAGCCATTGAAAGTGGCAGTGGTCTTGCTCGGTAAAAGCGAGAAAAGAAGACCAGCGAGAGAAGGGGTGGTGTACGTGGGAGGGGCAGTATCATCTTGATTGTTATTGTTGCCATTTTCTTCTTCCTTTCTTTTTACTTTCTGTATTCGATTAAAAGTATAGCTACGACATCGACGCAGGCTCTAATGAAAACAGACGAACGAGAGACTGTTGTAGCTAATCACAATGATTAAGGAGAGATTTGAGAGTAGAATAAAATGTAACAATTTATATATGGGTAATCCCATTATCTTTATCCCAATGTGAAAGATCATTTTAGTACAGGCGTTCTATGAAAAATAACTCTTGAAAAACTGTCATATTAATAAGAATTGCTGAATATTTACATCGTCGGAAGTCGGAACACGTTCCTGCCTATATGCTTGTGTAGAACCATGTGCGCATTTCCGCAGTGCTTTCCATTGTTGTGTTCTCCAAAAATTTATCAATTTTTATCATATATACATTTAGCCTTCTTTAATACAGCGATTTCACACTTATTCTACCGTATATATGCAGCTTTTTATAATAACGTGGCCAGTACCTGTCCTGCTTTGTAACACATGTCAGGATCAACTTCCTTTCAAAGTTATTATGATATCAAGAATGCTACTACGGTGTATTATGTTCCAATTGATGCAAGGCCCAGTTGATGAGTGGGTGGCATTGCTTATCAAACAGACACGAAGGTAAAGAAACCTTGATCATCAAATAGCCCCTCCTCCACATCTGAATGAGGCAACTGATCCAGCCCCTTGAGGCTTCGGGAACACGGCACATAAGCACAATAGTCTGGGTGAACACGTGTGTTGGGCCTCTGAAATCATATCTATGACACTGTGATCGAACATCGATGCGGTCGGTGACGACATCAAGTGCCTACCTCGGAAATCCCCCGCAACAAGGGGGCACGGTTACACCAGTATTGATTACTGCTTAGACTGGGAAGAAATTGTCTTCTTGATAAACCAAATCAAGTAATCATCAGCGGTTGTGCTTCGCATGCTCCTGCGACAATTGCTCCGCGTCAAGTTCTTACACTATTAACGTCATCCCTGACCAAACACCGTACCTAACCCTAACCCTATACCTAATCTAAAATCCAATCGCAGCGGAAGCATGTTATAAAAAGTTAATCGTCCAAGGCCACATTGATTCGGTTAAAGCAAAGGTACATTACTCATCACACATGTAGATAATATGCATTATTCTAATTGAAATTATTACCAAATAACTACATACTTGTATACATGTATAACTATAACACACAACCTTATACAAATAAGATCGTGTTGACTACATGGTATAAGGCGCCCCTAATACCATGTACATCCATTATGCATAAATCACACGTTCACGGAATCCTTGCAAATCTCACTCTGCGCATGTCCCTTTCCAGTTCCTTGACTCGTTGCGGAACTCAGACATGTTCATTTAGTCATGCTGTTCGGGGTGTTGCGAATGTGAAAAAGTGAGAAAAAAAAACAACTTAAGAAATACCAATATCAGTCACCGTTTTCGCTCCATTACGGAATATTATACTCTTGCAATGAATATTGTTACAGTATGTCGGCAGACTATGATTCAAATATTTTCAGAATTATGGTGAAAATCCGAAAAGCTGGAAATAAGCAAATATGCAAAATTAAATGTTTAGGATTTGTTTATTTATTTGCAATGAAAAGGTCTCACTGATTTCGTGCGAATCAGTGACGGTTCCTTAGAAGAGAAATGGTTTGCTATTTGTGTAATAAGTGAATTGTAATTTGAATGTTTTTTCGTTACAAACTTAGATCTCGAAAGGCCTTTGGATCTCTGACCTATGCCAAAATACAACATGGATGGCGAAAGTAAAGTAATCAACACCTTCGACTTTTATAGAGAGGATTACGATATTTGTTTAAGAAGGCTTGATCAATAATGTAGTTTTAAAGAATTTGGCCTTTCGACTACCGTTGATCAAACTTGGACTTTGCACAATCCTTTTAAAGGGATTGGGTATCTTTGCCTCAGATTCTAAACAAAATCATGGATTTAGCTTACGCTGCAATCATAATTATAAAAACCTTTAGGTAAGTCAGGAATCCCATGACTTTTACAAGCCGATTGCCTGTCTGATTATCAAGACATTTATGATTGAAATTAGAACCCCCCCCCGTTTTCCCAACCTTTTTTTAACACTACAGTCTATTAGATGGGGAAAATAAGTATGGTAAAACCGGTCACTCAAAGATTTTGTTGTAAATATTTTTTTTAGGCACTTCATGATCATTTTTGAAACGCATTTTTTGTAGGGCTTCAATATTACACCATAACACAGACACTGATAGCAGGTAGGCATATGCATCTCAGATTTATAAAACTTGAAACATTGTTAAACGATGCCTTTAACAAGTGCCGATGACATGCACTCGTTTGGTTGAAACAATTTCATTAAGTGCTACATCTATCAAAGTCAACCCGACGTCATAATGTTTTATCCCCATCGATAACGTGTTAATCCACGCATGCGCATGAATATCAGGCAACGTAAATTGGTCTTAACTGACTCGGCAAGGCGCCAAAGCAAAGTTATTGCAGCCTAAGAGATTTATGACCGAGTCATTTATAAGTAAAGCCTTCCAGCCAGACCGTCATGTTTGATGGAGAATAATTGCATTTTGGAGTCCATCGTTATTGAATATGTCACTATTTGTGATAAAGTAAGTGTAGTTTTACAGCTTTGCGTGACTCTCTGGGACACAGGGTTCATAATGCAAAACAAATGAACTGCATTGACACATGAGGGATACAACATAATATGAACTTATCCCCTGTTCATTCCATTTAGTATGTTCAGCATTCTGGGGGAGGGGGTCAGGGGATTACTCATAATGATAACATTCTGGGTTTATATACAGCGCTTTTAAACACATCGACGATGTCTCAGATCACTATACTTATCACCCACTTTTAACAAATCAAGAAAAATGTCCCTTCAACGACTAACGCCTCTTCTAGTAAGTACATAACATGGCTCTCTTGTCAAAGAACGTTTTCCCTCGGCAGGTAAAATTGAACTTTTTTGTATGTTATGAATCTACGTAATATTTCTTCTTTACAAAACCCTTACCCTAAACCCTAACATAGAAATTGTCGTTCAAAGTAATTAATTAGTGCCCTTCCTGCATGTCGTGAGGAAAACAAATACCTCAAACCAAGGGTTGAGGGTTCGAATCCTAGCCCGGCGCTAATGTCCTTTGGAGACATTAATCAGCACCTGCCACTCTCCACAAACGTGGGTACGGATACCATGCAACTGATAGGGTAATAATGATTGTAGGGCCCTCAGGAAGAATAACACTGAAGCTGATGATGATTCCGTGCATGGGTAAACAAATTTATTTGTATCATCTGATACCTACATGTAACTAGTTAGGTTTGACATTTTTGGGGAAAATAACTTTATTAGACATTGTTTGATGATTTTACTCTAAAAGAAATTCCACATTTGATGAATTCACATTGAAAAAAGTCAATTTTAGTTATTTCAATTGAATAATTATGTCCAGACCTGCAGAAATAGATGTATTATATTTAAGATACTTTACAAATTTGACGGCGAGGCAGAACATTTCCTCATGGTTCATGACCGTTCATTTACTCATTTACTCAAGACATGAACCCGAAGATGTCTTCTTAAAAGGTTGAAGTTACTTTGAAGGAAACCAACCTTATACAACGAACCCATAATCAGGAAGACTTAGTCCAAATATAGAGGTATCCTTGAATTTGAATTTGAATTTACAATTATATCGAACTTGTATAAATCAAGCGCAAAAAACCAAGTGCTTTTTATTATACTAAGAATTTTAAATGCGTATCTTCGAAAGGTTTTCCGCTTGAAGGTTCCTAAAACATCTGCCTATTTTATAAGGTTCTAAGCATTTCCTCTTGCAAAGTATTGAAACATGTGTTAACACCGCAGGCTTCTACCAGAATGAGTAGCTTGATGTGTACTAGAGGCGATGGGAGAAAAGAGTTACGCATTGATACACGAAACACGGCAGTGGAAACGAGATGTAATGTTCATCGCCGTCTCTAATGAATCTCACTTCCCTTTTTTCAGGCTCAGAGGAAAGAACCAGTCCAATTTACATACCTCTAATCGATGGGGTGCGGGAAAGGGGGCATCTGCGACCCGTCATCGGTACAGGAGCTCCAGGAGATCCTCTTTATTTAAGCATCAGAGAATTTGACATCTTACACCCGCACGTGTGTTCTCTTGAAAACGTTGGAAAACAAGAGAAAGTCGTCTTGCAAAGTAAAACAAATTCGAACTGATTTTGTTTGACAATAAGGAGAGCCTTTTGGCAAAACAGAAAAATCGATAGGCTGGCCTTGAGAGACCCACATTAGGTTTTGCTTGTGAAGCAATTTCCTATAATTGTGACAGCACGGATTATGCGTTACACTTTACGTGTACTTGTGCTTAAGCCACCCTCTTTCTCCTGAACAACTGTTATTTGGACGTCGTGTATGATGCATTAACCTACTACCGGACAGTTAACGCTATTTCGTGATACTACAGAAAAGCTTTTCAAGGAAATATGTGACAGAATTGGTGGCATACAAATAAAATGACAATTAATGAAGTCCACTAACTTTGAAGCGGTAAATGTGCGGGCATTCAGCAAAGATCGTCAAAACAATGGAACCATTCAAAAGGCTAAAATCATTTTCTTAATACCGGACACTTATTTGTCAATGAACTTGAATCGAACACTGACATAAAATTTAAATATTTTTAACATTAGTTAGTTACAAATTGTAAAAACTACTAATTTGGAAACTAAATAGAATAATCAAAATTACAGTTTTTAGCGTCTCCCGTACATATTTGTGATCTCCTGTTTTTTCCATATAAAAAGTACACAACTGTAAACTCAGATATCGTGTTGGCGTAGTTTTTTTAATTTAGATTTTTTAATGAAAAGCGTTCTTTACATCTAGGTACAAAATCCACGTTTGTGTCACCAACAAGTAGCTTCAGGACACCAAATTTAGAGAGCAGAATCTCTTGTATATTCCGAGAGAGAGAGAGAGAGAGAGAGAGAGAGAGAGAGAGAGATTGAGGAAAAAGTAGAAAGGGACGGGATAAAGAGGGTGTGTGGGTGTGCGTGTGTTGATGCTCATGAGAGAGAGAGAGAGAGAGAGAGAGAGAGAGAGAGAGAGAGAGAGAATGAAGAAAGAAGAGAAAGGGACGTGATAGAGAGGGTGTGTGGGTGTGGGTGTGCGTGTGTTGATGCACATGAGAGAGAGAGAGAGAAAGAGAGAGATTGAGGAAAGAAGGAGAAAGGGGCGTAATGGAGAGGGTGTGTAAGTGTGGAAGTGCGTGTGTTGATGGCAGACTTGATGCGCACAATAGAGAGAAGGGGAGAGGGGCGGATAGAGGTGAAGAGATAAAACCCTTCTCTTGTTATATTTTGGTTTATTCCAAAGTGAACTTAATAATCACGAAGGCTCTGATTGAATCCGGTCACCACTGCAGTTTTGTAGCAGCTCACCATCAAGTGAAGTTATAGAATCATATATCATTGGAAAAGTAACGAAAATATGAATAATTTCATACAATAGATCTTTGGATGGAACAGATTCACCTTGATACATGTATACCCTTGTTTGAATTAAAGATGCGTGAAGTGTGAGTTTTGCCCACAGGATATACCACAAATCCACTCTTAGGAGCGTTCAAATTGATCGTTATGAATTCTGCCCTTGATTACCCCCCTTTTTTATCGTCTATTCTTCAACATTGTTTCATAATCTTAAGACATTAGACATTAATAAAACAGATTAATGGAATAGATAATTACCGATTAAGTTTTTTTTTTAAATAAATGATATAAATGAATTTCGAAAATGGTTTGTTCTGTGCTAAGTGGTTTGATGAGAGCTATTCAAGTAGGGTTAAATATTCATGATCAGTGCATTTGGCATAACAAAAAGGTTTACTGTCAGTTCATTTCCCCAAATAACATCATAAACAATCGATAAATAATTGTATTGATCTCAACTACTGAATCATTTTATAAGGGTTTTTTTGTCAGTTTTTCATTATCGGACTTAATCGGTGGAAATAAGTCTCCCATAACTCCAGCATTAGATCACTGGAACATGCTAACGATTCGAAAGATATTTATTTACAACTCCTATTTCAAACGGCTATCGCTTCTCGGCCTTTTTGCTAACATCATAAGGTAGTATCTGTTCTCTTCAACGCGACTCACCGAGTCGCTTGTATATTAAACTAATTTTTGTATCTAGGCTATGGAATAAGGGCTTGCTCCGTCCTAGCCACGGGTTGCAGTACCTCCGGGATCGGCCCACCCCTCAGGGGTAAAAAGTCAGAAACATCCTGCTCCTTTGCTCCTCGTTGTTGACCTTTCTCTTCGTTTGAACATTAATAAGTTATCTTAGTACCACGCTGCCATTTTCCCTCTCGCTCTATTTATCTTGCACACTCTCTGCTTTCTCCGGTACTATTTGAAATAATAGTTATTTGTCTCTCAAATATTAATGTACACGAGATGGAATGCGCAATTTAGGCTGTTGTGCCAGATTGTTGGAAAAAGGTAATGATGATTCACAAACAAACCACATTTTAGATAAGGTTTTTTTTTTTTAAAGTAATGTTCAAAATGAATAAATAATGAGACGATTGCATCGCCCTACATGGGACATTTGAAAATTGAAACCGTCATGAGAGAGACACATGTAAAGCGCAATATTGTAGCTTAGAATATAATTGCAATGTATATCTTCAATTTCAATATGTATTTGGTCTTCTCATTCTCTTCCAAGGTTGGGGGCAGTGCCCCCCCCCCCCACAAAAAAGGCGCCCTTGGGGATTAATCTCACTTAAATTACTACCGAGGCACAGTCTGGGGCAAATGTCTGGTACACTTACTATGTGCGCTCTAGGTATAATAGGTAGGCCTGGATTTATTTTGCCAGGAACACATGTGTTGCCCCCGCCCCCGTGATTCGGAAAAATGGTTAGTTGCCATTGACTTTGTGTCCAAATCAGAGGAGTTTCTGTCAACACGTTGAGGCCAGTGACATAGAAATTAAAGTTACATTGTTTTCTCAACTGCCTTTCCATCGGCTATTCTATTGACCGTCGCTTATTACCGAGACCCCCGGAAAAAATAAGGCTGACAACTAAATCCTATTGCAAAGAAGCACCATGTAGGCCAATACAAAATTCGGAGACCTAGGAACGCAGAAGATGATTTCTGTAATGAAACCAAATCTAATGAGTACGTCTTTGTGAATGGCCTTCATAATAATAGTATTTCAAGAGTCAGAATTCGAATTCGAACAACACGATACATATGCATTTCGCATTTTGACAATTGAATACAATTATTCATTACAGGTAAATGAAATTCACCTCTTACAAATAGTTGTACTTCAGTACTCAGAATGCGTATTGCATACATTAGTTGTTGCTAGGTAGGACAAACCATAATGTCCTACCCAACAATTCGAAATGTTTGCAATTCGCATTTGGTTGTATGACTAATATCTTCGTGTTTGAAACATGATATGAGTTTTCATATGAGAATACCAGCCCTCAATCAAGAACAATTGATGTTTTTTGAAGATTCCATATCTAATCCTATTGAAATGTTTTACATTGTACAGTCCTAGTCGAGTCGTAATTTGTGTGCGATGGTGTTTAGGTAAAGCCCGATAGCTCACGAGGCGTTCCACTTTCGTCAATCACTTCATCTTATTGTTCACTTCTGTGTAAATTATGACACGGTAACAAATAATGAACACTAACAACATACAACATAGTGACGGCTGCACCCGGAGTTGTCCAATGCTCTGTATGCACTCATGTGTTTGTGGAGAATGTTACAACTCCTATTTTCCGTCCAAATTTGATAGTCGGACAAGTCCAAAACCTTGCGCTAAGCAATCGCACCATGCTTCAAGGGCAATACGGGGTTGGGTCTGTGGCTAGAAATAGATTGCGTCTAGATCTGTTCTCTACATTTACATGAATGTCCTTGAACTTCGCAATTGAAGTGACGTCTGATCTACACCGGGCCTTAAAGCGTGCACAACACTAGTTTTCACCAGGGAGGTGGGAAGAACCACCTCACTGCTTTAACTAAAGCTGAGAGCACACTGTTTAAAATACACGACTTGCGGCCTTTGACAACCGTTTGACGGATGACTGGCTACGGACTAGATACATTTCTTTGGCCGTGGGCGAATCCGAGAAAATGGCGGTAAAACATTGTTATAAAACACAATCTTATGAGTGTGATTTGCGCGCGAAATGTCAATCGTATGCTCCGTCTTGCTCCCATGATACCACCGGTGCAGCCACAATATCAACCACATTAGAGAGGACAATGATTGTTCCAGGAATATGGGTCGCTATTAAAAGGGCAAGAGGATACATAATCTGACTTTGTGGAGATTAAAGAAAATTGAAGCAATGCGCGGTATTCTTACATATTCTTTGACGCCAATGTGGTTTACGCCACGAACAAAAACAAGACACTCGCCGTTACCCTACCAAAAGAAGAGGTATCAAGAAAAGTGATTTGAATAAATGAATTCCTAACAACACCCTCGCCATAAATGGCACCTGAAGCTGGATTTTTGTTTGAATGTTTCTGGATTCTTTTCTGGGTTGTTTTCCGCATATGAATAGTTCTGTTATTAAACATGCTAACATTATTTCTAAAATCGAAATGACGCTATACCTTTGACCTATTGATTGTATATTTGATGGTACTTGGGTATCACTACCATTCTTCATTCTACATACAAAGAATTTGTTATCAATTTCAATCTTCAAATTAAATGCCGTATGGGACGCATTGCAAACAATCGCCCACATGCGCGTTAAGAAATAAGGAACACCGCACAAATGTGCCCGGGAGCGCGATGGTGGGGGGGGGGGGGGGGGGGGGGAGGAGGCTGGGGGAGAAGGAACGTAGACTGTATCTTTACCGGCAGCCTTGAAACGTGACATTTGAGCATTGTCGAGTTTGCCTTAACAAAACTCGAAGAACTCTTAGCAACCAAGTGTTTGCCTTTTTGCATCCGACCGGCTTCTGAAGAACAGACGGGACAGCGCTGACACGTTGATCGATTGAAAAGGAGTTCGGATCGATAGCTAGGATTTAGCACGAACGCACGAAATGCGAACATCCCTTGATGGCGTTACGTACATGTATACGCGCGAATTGACAGGAACAAAAATCGAAAACTCATGTCGAAAGTGATGAATTTTCAAGAAAAGTGAAGCTATTGACATGTCTAGCCATATTTGTAATGATTTTATGTCACCCATTTCATTCGTTCTTCATTAAGTTCTATGTTTCATGACTCACTCTCAGCCTGCCATAACAGGAATTCTTTTTACAGTAATGGCAATCAGGATATAATCACGTATGTTTCATGAAGTAAGCCTCAGGTGATTGAATGTCGAAAAAAGATAATATTATCAAGAACTACAAACACTGGGAAATAGATTTAAAAGAAAAAGGAGAATAATAAACAGAACAATGCTACAGTCAAACCTGTCTATTGAGGCCATCCAAGGGAAAGGCCCCTGTGTAGATAGTATGTTGACCTATTAAAAAAAAAAATTCACAACACACATTTCTTTCTCGAAGGAGACAAAATACATACTTTACTTACTTTATGTTAATCCAGCGATGCTATAGGACTATGCCTGTTCATCGATCGTATATGTCATCTTCAGTGGTTATACATTATTCTTGTCATTTCAAATTACATAAGTGGGAAAGGATACAGATGACTGTGTGCAAACTTGCAAAATCAGCTTATACAGCTTATTCGGGCTCATAGACAAGATCATGTTTTTAGACCAGTGCTTGTCTAGTCTATTCATAAAACAGTTACAGAAGTTGCTGACATAACATATTCAGAAAGACTGTTCCACAAATCCACAATTCTGTTGCTGAAGAAATGCTTACTCATATCAAGCCGAGAGTATTGTTTATCTAGTTTCATTTTGTGACTTCTTGACCTCCTCTGTGCCAAATAAAAAAAGACAATGTTCGAAACAACAATCATATCACTCTCGTCCGAATTTGAGCAAGAGTTGGTAATTTGAGTTTAGTAAGGGGTTCCCGATAAGACATATTTCTAAATCATGGCCAATAAAGACAGGTGTTCGTTACAGAGAGGTGACCACTAGACAGATTTGAATGTTCTACCATGGATTATCACCAAGCGAACAGTATTTTACTTCATGACACTCAAAAGTCCCGAAATAGTTTATTTATTTAAGTTATTATCTAAAAACAAATCAAAGTTGATCCAAACGTGATTTCTTCAGAGGTATTTGAAAATGTAAGTGAAAAGTGAAAATGAAGTTGGATCTGACACCTGAACTGAATCAATATCATTCTACATTTTTCTTTGTTTCTGTGTTCTCTTTGACCTTTACTATCGTCAGTTCCCAGTAAAATGATTTTGAGGATTTGTCTATATTCGCAGATCGGAGGATAATCATAATGTATTTTCATAAGAATACTGCTAGTACCATTAATGTAGAGACTTTAAGCAAGAGTAGCAACTATCCGAGTGATGATATGAGATCTCTGTTACTGTGGAGTCATTAATCTGCAGAGACGGAAGTTTGAAAGAAATATAAAACAAAGAATATTTTCGCTGTACATCGTCATGGTTTACTGAAGTCATTAAGATAGTCTTTGGATCTATCGCGGCATTTCTAGGGCATAAATCCGAGATCAAAGTTTTACTTTAAAAGCGTTAATGATCTCGTGAATGTCCTATTTATATCATATTCTCTTCTCGTCTAGTATACTGCCTGGACTGTTCTCTATACATACGTCTAATATAATGCCTCAGTCACACTTTTGCGTATTTGGCTTGCGTATTGCTGCGTATATGGCAAGCCGTTTTAACTTTTATTCCTATTTCTTGATATCAAGAAATGATTTTCTGTTGTAAAGCTATGGTAATTATTGATATCAAGAAATTGGAATACATATTAAAACGGCTTGCCATGAATACGCAGCAATACGCAAGCAAATACGCAAAGGTGTGACTGAGGCATTAGCGACGTACGCCCCCGCTCACACACTACTATTATATCTACATGTACAACAGAATTACGCTCAAATACACACCCTGAGGTTAGGTGAATTTGTGAGTGCTCGTACCCACTTAAGGCCTGGTCACGACGAACCCACACGATGCATTTGTGCCACGACACGACAGAAAATCGTGTCGTAGGCAGATCGTGGGTCAACGGGGGTCGTCCCAATCGTGGCATTGACTTGCCGTCGTGAGGCAAAGTTGGACATGCACGTTTTTTGTTCGACGATTTTCGTGTGGTATCTCGTCTTGTGTGAGTCTGTCCTACGACAGTCGTGCGATAAAATATCTTGTCGTGGATACCAGATCTTTTTTTTTTAGTCATACAATCTTACAACTGTCGTAAGGGGCTCGCACAACATCGTAAGTTTGTCGTTTGTTCGCCTTGTCTTAGTCTTGTAATATATCTTCGTTTTTAAAATTTAATTCGGGAAGAACTGTTTCCACTGATAAATCTCGAGAGCAAATGGCAGGCAAAGACCAGGTAACAAGCTTTATGAAACAGGGTACTGTTGCGTGACAGCCTAAGAGGAAAAATTGGAGCAGGATTTGCATTTTGTAATTTGGAAAGCATCTAAAAATCACGAATCTACAATTTATTCGCGTTCAATTTAAGTCCTTCAACCCTAAAAAGCATTAACTGTCTCAAGAACAGTACAGAAGAGACGGTAATGGTTGGAGTAGAGTTAATTTGAGTAATTACCATCCTTCGTTTTCGTCGAATATCAACGGGATGTAATCTCCTAAAGTTTTTTAATGCATTTATAAATCCTGTATTGCTGACTTGGACCCTTAGAGAGGCTGATACGATTCATGAGATTAAGATTTAGTTGATTCCATAGCCTGATGATTATTTTTTCTCTGTTGATGCCAATAAAAAGGGTGATAAAATTACCGCAATACCAAATCCACTGCGTTCCAATGACATGGTTATCCCTGCTAATACCCATTTCCTGATGCTTTTGGTTAAAAGTATTGAATATTTATACGCCTAGATTTGTAGATTTGTAGATTTAAGAGTGAATATTGCCCAACTCCACTTTCCTATCCTATCAACTTGTTCATATGTCACTTGTCAGCAAACCTGTTTGTAAATTCATTTCCTTCGAAGTTATACATTACCTATAAGCCACTAGGTTGCATTTCATTACTGTCACGTTGATTGAGATCCATTAGCTTTCGTTTTTTTTTTTTTCTTTTTAACCGGAGTGTTGGCTCAGTCAGTAGAGCGTCCGCCTCACAACCGGGAGGTCGTGGGTTCGAACCCCGACCGCGTCATACCAAAAGACGTTAAAAGATGAGAGTTGTTGCTACCTTGTTTGGCGTTCAACAATAAGGGATAGAGCAACGTCGATCTGGCGCTGCTCAGTGGCTGCCGGGCTCACGATCAATTGGGCAAAAAGAATTTCCGTTTCGGTTTAATAAAATTTGGAGTGGACTATTAGGCTATTATTATTTATTATTTTATTTATGGAATCCAACTTTTTTTTTTTTTTTTCAATTATCTTCATATCAATGTAATGTAAATGGTGTAAAATATTTAAATCATGTGTATAGCCCCTGTTTATTGCTCTAGTTTGCCAAATACGACAGGGGTAATTCATCTTTATTCATTTTTTTAATTAATCGTGCCTAAACTTGCATGGTCATACATCAAACATGCCCAAAGACATTAGTGATATCAGTCTTTTTGTGATTTATGTCCTTGTTTTGCCCCAGTTGGATTGCGATCTTTATACATAATGTGATTTCATTGATGCCTACAAACCTTGCACACTTTTGCGGGGTATATGCACCCCCAACTAGGTTATTAGGCCCTTCTTTCAAGTCAGACATGACTTTTCCCTTGTCTTGTATGTTTATCCTTACCTTACAATCTCTCTCAGGGTTTGTATAATTTTCCTTCTGTAACGACTCTTGGGAAATGGAAACTGGAAAATCGAAGCGTAGACAGCGAATGACTTTGGTGGTTTTTCTCTTACATCTGTGGTGTAGTGTTGGTCAAGTCGTTGAGGGGTAATGGTGTAATTTGTAAGAGCATCGGTTCTATACGGTGGACAATATGCAAATGAAAACAGAATACTACTTTAGGTGTGGGTGTGGGTGTGCGAGAGGTCGAAGCGTTATCTTTTCCATTCCCCTCTCAATATGTATATTTCTTTATTTTTTTTGCCTTTTTATGGTGAGGGGGGGGGGGCGTACTTCATTTAGCTACGCTATCGTTGTCCATTAAAACCACTGCCACGAGAAACATGGCATACGGTTTAAATCATGTATCCATTATAAATGAAGTTCCTGCTACATCCCCCGTTTTATTCCCTTCCTCTATCCATCATGCTAACGGCGAACTTTATAATTACCAGGTTGACGAATACTTAATTTTACTTGCGATAGCTTCAGGGGTGATTTGTTTTACGTTTTACAGAACAATTCTGATTATTTCTTGCGACAAAGACCATCAAATGATTGAGGAAGCTTAAAAGCCATTGATCAATGTTTAAAGTTTCCAGGAAAAATCCTAGAACTGAAGATTACTTTATACATTTCGTATATTGAAAACAAAACACACTTTTCGTTTTTTGTTTTTTCAAGACGAATACCCTGGATATGTACCCCTATGGCAAAATGATGTTACCTGATTACCAGTCTCAAAGACAACCAATCCTACACACGTACACCCTAAGAAATTATAAAATTACCCCCTCTAAGAATTAACTAAGGGTAGGGCTGCGACCCACAAAACCACCAGTCAACGGAAGTTGTCTGTCTAATGGGATATCGGTCTCGTGGACCTTTGGAACTTGTTTTCTAGACTGTCAGACTACTGAATGTCTCCGAAGACAAATAACTTATAGCAGGTACCCTGTCTATGAAGGTAATGTTTAGTGGACGGCACTAGCAGGATTGGGGTAGTTTCCTTTGGGTAGCTGTACGAATGGCATTAGTTCAATGAGGATAGGCTCAGAATCCATGAAACCTCAACTTGCCAGTGCCTGCTTCATAAAAGAAAAATAGCGATGCGGCTTTGGGGTAAAGGGATTCGAAACATAAATACATGCCATGAACCGACAAACACATATAAATCAAACGTCAAAAGATTATCTTACTTTAATAAAAGATTATCTTATAGAGATTTCAGCCCTTTTATTATTGTGAAGTGTTTGCCATTTAGTCTCAAAGCTCCGCTGCACTAGTTTGGCCAGGAGGGACTAGGCCTCCCTGCATGGTCACTGACAGGTGGTTATCTCATCAAATCAGCTCTCAATCAACATAAGCAAAAGGGATCATAGAGGACCTATGGTCACCGATTAGGTTTTGTCTGATATGTAGAGGGCGCAAGAAGCTATAAGTAGTGCAGTGGAGCTTTAATACTGAGAAATAGAAATACCGTATTGTGACCTGGTAATAAAATCATGTGAATTATCAATCACAGTTTCAAATGGCATTTCCTGGCAACAAGGAGTGGTACACAAAGAACGAAAGAATCGAATAGAAATATTAAACGAATTCAGCGGATGACGTTATGACGGGCATCCGGCTGCAAGAACGGTTCTAAATATAACAGTATAAACAGGGGCTCCGGTGCAAAAGAAAATATGGTGCCTGAGAAGCTCAATATTGAACAGCAGTCCTATGTAAGTGAATCGATGCTCGTAGGCCATGCCCCTGGCTTTTGGCAATGGCAAAGTGTCATTTATACCCATTAACTCAATCCTGAACGAGTATGGTGGCTTTGAATGGTCGGAGAGGGCAATGAAATGTCAGGTACCAGACGCGATGCCGGATGAAATAAAAGCCGCATATTTTGGTGGATTTCTTAAGTGTGGGTGGATATCGTGACCATGGAATTAGCTTAAAAATAAATGCTGACAGCGGACGTTTGGGAAGCAAATCTTAGAATCGCATCATTCACTTAGAAATACTCGACTTGAGTCGTATGTGAAGGCCGCAAGTAAACCCAAATCTTTTTAGAGGATAAGTAGTTACATATTAAACGTTCTTCTTTTGCTTTTAAACAGTTACGTAATGCTTGATCTGATAAGATAGGATTAGGTTTTTTAAGCATAAACGCATTTGCAACATACGTGTATATGGGTGAAAAGAATGTATAATAGCCTCGGGTTAACCAATGAAAATTCACATATTTCCAATCGGGCTCTAGCCCGACAGTAAAATATGTGTTTTTACTAACTTGTCATTTAGAAAATGATAAGTCTGTGAAGCTTAGGTACAATTCAAGGTATTTATTAAATTCCTAATTTCTTCAGGAGACTTGTGACGATCTATTTTTGATATGTTCTTGACACCACGGATCCTTTGTAAGCTTTAATTACTGTGATGGATTCTTGCAATCATTTTGGAGAATTTATTATATTTTTAATATTCACCGATTTAATCACCCATCAAAGCATTGCTCCCTGATTAAGGTATTACGTTTGTTCATCTTGTAAAAAACTATTAAATTGAAATGATATAAGACTTTTCGTTAGAGTTTAATTTGCAAGGTCTAAAAAATTGAGGTAAATATATATATTCAGACCTTAAAATGTCGCTATTTTTCTGGAAAAGTATATTACTTTACTTAAGTCTACTGTATTTTTTCCCTCTCAATGATTACCTTACTTTTATCATCACGGGTCATCATAATAAACATTGTCAAGTGTACCGCATGCATATTTTCAGAAGAATCTATATGTCAAAATGTGAATTCGAAATAAACTGATTTCGAAGTTCATGGATCTAGGTTCAGTAAGGATTTGATTTGTAAGCCAGGGGTCGTAAGGGAACGCCACGAAGATGGAACGACTTCCTTTGGCGACTCGAGAGGTCTTGATTTCACCGTCATTCAGCATACGTGATTAGTCAGTGTAGCAGTTTGAATGGATGCCAACCTAATAAATATCCCTTTCTTAAATCATGGTGAAGACTGAAGAGAGATAGGGTGGTGCTTTTTAAGGAGTGCTTGAGAACTAGGCAGAGAGAGAGGGGGGGGGATAGAAGAAAAAAGAGAGAGAAGGAAAAAGGGAGAGAGGGAGAGAGAGAGAGAGAGAGAGAGAGGGGGAGAATAAGAAACAAAAAGAGAGATGGATAGATAGAGAGAGAGAGAGAGAGAGAGGGGGGGGGGGGAAGAAAGTAAAAGATTACAAGGTTTCCACAAACTCCATGTACTGGAACAAGTGACGAACAGAAATGGAAAAATTCGTCCATGATATCACGAAACAGGCGCGTACGCAGGGTGGGGGGGGGGGGGGGGGTTAGGGGAT